>NC_054375.1:23752495-24071757 GCF_017654675.1 Xenopus laevis
AGAACCCTACATGCAGTGGATGTTACTGGGCACAACAGCAAATTAATTTTATTGCCCCCAACATATCCAGAGGTTGTCTTGTTTTACCAATATATGTTGAGATTGCTCTTAACGTGTGGGGCCCCCTGCAGCAGCAAGGTCTGCTTCTTCTGTAGTTACACCCCTGCCCACATGACAGGCAACAGGGCATGGGGCAGGTACCTGTTAAATGGTCTTATGCCTACCCCTAGTCCTGGGTATCGTTCTCCCTCTGTTGTACTCACCTCCCTCTCTTCCCGACTGTCACTCTCCCCTACCTTTATCCTCTGCCCTTCCCCTCCGCTGCTCTCCCTGCCCTCCCCACTGTTATTGCACATGGACACGCACATTTGTGCACACTCAAAAGGGGAACGTGGCCCTTGATTCCAGTAAAGGGGGATTTGTTGTGCTCGTACTGCATATAGTGCTGGGAGCTGTGCCCTGAAAAATAAAGAAGGTTTGTTGTATTCTCACTGCAGATAGAGCTGGGAGCTGTGCCCTGAAGATTAAAGCAAACTTCATGTGCTTGGATTGAGAATGTGGAGACACTGTGGATGTCTGTACCAGCTCTGTGTGAGTCCCGGTGAGTCTGACTGAGGGAGATATTGAAACTCCAGCGTGTTCCATGGATGAAAACAGGTGTTGTCCGTGTGCCTGCTACGTGGGAGCAACTACTCTGTCCAACAGGAGAGGTATTCGGGCAGGTAGCACTATCTGGGGAAAGTTAAAGGGGTGGTTCACCTTTAAGTTAACTTTTAGTATGTTTTACAATGATCAGTTCTAAACATCTTTTTAACTAATCTATATCATTTATTTTTTATAGTTTTTGAATTATCTGCCCTGTTCGTCTGACACTTTCCAGCTTTCACATCGGGGTCACTGACCCCATCTAAAGAACAAATGCTCTGTAAGGTGACACATTTTTCGTTATTGCTACTTTTTATTACTTGTCTTTCTGTTCAGGCCTTATTCATATTTCAGTCTCTTATTTAAATGAATGCCTGGTTTCTAGGGAAATTTAGATCCTAGTAACCAGATTACTGAAATGGCAAACTGGAGAGCTGCTGAATTAAAAATGTAATAACTCAAAAACCACAAATAATGGAAAAAGATTACCAATTGCAAATTGTCTCAGAATATCACTCTCTATATCATACTAAAAGTTAATTTAAAGGTAAGAGCTCTTGTGGAAAGGGACTGTGACTCTCTTTATAAAACAGGAGTGAAGTGTGAGACTTTGCCTGGTGAGGACTATGCCACACAGGTTCCCCAGGGCAATTGTGTTATTGATTAATACTATGTATTTGCACTTTTCTTCTCTGCCAGTTATATAAAGTTCTATTTGTTTTACTGCAACAGTGGGATTAATCATTTGTTTTCTTGTGGGGCCACCCATCAGTGCATCCCTGGATCCCACCAGGTGGAGACACTGCCATGGAGAGACATTCCCTGTACCCTTTTTATTTAGCAAAGGGGATTCAGGACCTGTGTATGGTAAGATATTAATGATGTATATCCTATAATACAGGTGGTGGCCAAGATTGGGTTACGTCACTTTCTGGTTGGTCCATCAAACTGTGCCAGTAGAATCCCTTTAGAGGGAACATTTACAGGGATGGCTCATCTTTATTTTTACTTTTGGTGTATTATAGAATGACCAGTTCTAAGCAACTTTTCAATTGGTCTTCATTATTAATTTTTTATAGATTTTTAATTATTTGCCTTTTTCGCCTGACTTTCAAATTGGGGTCATTGACCCCATCCAAAAACAAATGCTTTGTAAGAGTACACATTTATTGTTATGGCCGCTGTTTAATACTCCTTTTTGTCTTCAGTCCCTCTCCTATTCATTGCTGAAATTACAAACTGGAGAGCTGCTGAATAAAAAGTCCACAAATAATAAAAAATGGCAATTGCAAATTGTCTCAGAATATCACGCTTTACATCAAACTAAAAGTTTATTTAAAAGTGAACACCCTTTTTAAGAAATGTTTCATGTTTCATCAATCCAAAAGCGCTTTCAAAATTAAGATTGTAAACAGGCCTCCCCTTTCTAATGATGATTGCAATAAATGAATATATATTTTTGTGGTATATTTTGATGTTGCAATAAATACATTTTTGCACTATGAACCCTATACCTTTATTAACATTATAGATGCAGCTTATAGGTGCAGGGTATAGGGGTAATACTTATGTGTGATTTATAGCAACTGTAATGGGGCTTTCCCCATTACTAAATATGAAAGCTGAAACCTGTCAGGTTCAATGTAACCCTAAATATGAATTTGTTTTAATAAGGGGAACAACTGATGGAATATCCCATTTATCCAGATGAGACCATTACATATATTTGGCAAGTGACTCAAGGAGATGCCCCATTGTCATCTGATCCACGTTGTCTAACAAGACTGAACTCCAGCTCCTTTGATCCACAGAAATATTTATCTTCTGGGCCTTTTGGACCTGCAAGATTCGCAAGATGGCAACGGTGAGCTCCGCTGCGCTTCTCTGCATTTAAGGGTGAGAATCTTTTAAAGAGGGTTTTTTTACACTAAAGCACATTGAGTAGAGGGGAGGGGCAATGCCTGGATGCTTGGGGGGGCTTATGGTAGGGGGGGTTTAGTTCTCCTTTAAAAAATCAGAATAAGAAAGTATGAATGGAAAATGATGGTCTAAAATATAAGAATACCTCGAAAACTCCAAAAAAATTGTTTTTCTGACAATTTCTAGCGAAAAAAATTCCAAAATCCTATAAAAGTCTGAGTTGATGTAAAGAGGTCCAATAGGATCAGCGCAGCTCCCACTGACTTCTATAGGACCTAGACAATTTTTACCTGACAAAGTTTTGATATCAGTGGTTTTGTGGTTTTTACACTTAATAAATCTCAAATTTTTTGAGCTTCTTTAAAAAGTAAGAAAACCCTGAAAGGGCACTGTAAATGATTCCCCTAGGACCCGTTGGGTGATTAACCTCAGCATCTACTTTGATGGTAATATTGCTAAGTAACTCATGCTCCTGACTCAAACAGCAGACATTACTACGTATGTTTCATTTAACAAATATTTCCTTGTCTTTTGTTTCTTTTTCTTTTTTGTATAGTAACCTTTTTTCCATATCCCCTTCCCTTCCCTCCCTGTTGAAACTCAATAAATATACGCTTTTAAAAAAAAAAGCAGGGGACATTACCAACTCTATCTGCATTTTTTTCCTTTTAGATCATGTTTTCTATGCTGGTGGTGCAACTGTTCATCTTCTTAGAAGAAATCCTCCCGAGGGCACATCACCAGGTTTTGCCCTGTTCCCAGGTACCCCTTGCACCTCTCTGGGTGGACAAATGCACAGGGAAAAATATTTGACTCTCATGAACATTTTGTTCATACTGTTTACGATGCAGTGTCACAGATTTGTTTTTCAAGCTGCAGTTTAAGCATCCGTTTGGAATTAAAAATTGGGTGATATTGGAAAAAAGTATACAATCCGTGGCAATTATCATTAGCCTTGCACATGTTCCTTGTGGTGGGAGCTGGTTAGAGAATTGTGAGTAAAGAGAGTGGGTAGTCCAGATCTGTCTATGGGCCTTAGCAATAAATCAAAAGTCTAGTGATCTGCACAGAAATGGTTTTTAACTAATCTCCAGCACTATTCAGCCTCGTAGCTGGTGACACAGGCATGTGGTCTATTTTGGTTATGGGAGAGGCCCCTGTACTCACAGAATTGTTTTACTTTCAGCTCATTTAACTTGGCTAAAGGGGTTAAAGTTCACAATCCAAACAATTTTTTAGCTCCGATGTTTCCTAGCAATTTATTTTTTTACCTGATTTCCCATGAGCGGGTTAGTAAGGGCTTGTTGCTGTTTTAAGTATTACAATTCTGGATAACAGGTATGCTTGGAAGCTTTTTATTCTGCTCTTGCATAAGACAAGCGGCCACAGGGGTTCTGCCCACTGGTGATTTATTTTGTCAGTTCAATGTTGTTCTTCAACTCTGAGCTCCTGTACAGTAGGTTTGTTATCTGTTGTTATTATCTTCCCTAAGCTGGGATAGCTTGTGTTTTAGGAATTATTCAGATATGGGGGAGACTTGCTTATTATACATATCTGTCGCTGGTTCTCATGTTCAGGATAAGAAGGGAATATGGCACCATCTTGGATTTAATTTCCCTGTTTGCTTCTACGCTGGGTGCTATAAAACGCTGTCATTTTGAGACATGCATCTTGCTTTTTCCTTTAGCCATGAGGGGGCCCTCTGCGAGGAAGGTATTGTCTGCTGGGGAGAATCGCTTAATGCATTTCCCCCTTTAAACACTGTGGAAGCTCTCTTTGGACAGGAGCTCACTCTGCCTGTGTCTAGCTCAGTTCATGAAAGTGGGAGACAGGGTGCAGAACTGAGATTGCAGGCTAAAGAGGAAGGGCCTGGTGGGGTTTGTGGGTCCTTACCGGACCCCCTAAGTCTGTGGGCCCCTTAGGATCATAGGGTTTTCTTCTTGTTGGTTACACCACTGTATACAGGCTTAGTGTTGGAAACCAGGTTGCATTTTATTGATAAAAATGTTCTGAGGATGCCCATGCCTGCTGGTGGGTCACAGGTACTGTAGCACTTTCTGCACCCTCTAATAGTAGTTCCCCTATGAATAGGTTTCTGATATTGATGTGACAAACCCACTCGGTGACACACAGTCTTGGAGTGACCTAGACAATGTTGGCTTGGCAACATTATAGATTGTAGGGTGGGGAGAAGGTGATATCCATAGACACCTGCTAAACACCTGAGCATGCAATTCCAGACGTGTAACAAAGAAGATGAAGATTTTTGGCCAAATCCGTGAATGTTTCCCTGCCTGTTAAACTTACAATACACTTGGAAAGGGGTATGGATTTGACACATAGAAAACAGTTACTCATGTGTCACAAATCAGAAGGATTTCCCGTTATCTTAGTATGGGGATCTGTAATATGGATGAATCGTGTGCATTTTTGCTTACCTGCCAGTATTCTGTGTTCACAGGAGAAATGGCTCAAACCCCACAAGGCAGGTTCAGGCTTTGTACCCACATGCATCCCACATGCATCTTCTCATCTGCCCAATGAATATTGTGTTGTGCATTTTAACCTTCATTGATTGTGGCTCAGGGCTGGAGAGAAGGGAAGGTGAGAGACAGTTTGCTCATGTGTGTTATATTCCATATGGTGGAGGCACCTGATAGGCCAGACTATGAAAATAAGAATGGGATCCATTCCTCATATTAATTATGGTTGCTGGATATTGGAATATAGACTATGTCTCTATACACTGAATGCTTTCAAAATGTTTTATTTTTCATTCCCTTTTATATCCATATGCTCTTAATGTGATGCATTCAAGTGTCAGTTTCAATTAAACTTTTTTTTCTTTCCCTCCAGGTTTTTGATGTGTGTGTGCCAGTGGGTGCACTGAGTATACAGCCTTATTGCCATGATGGAGGATGCCCAGAATGACCATTATAAACAGAATCTCCATCATGTTATCCCAGTGTAAGAATGCTTGTTGCAGCAGCCATGCCCACTGGAGGACTGTGTCTCTCACCTACAGGTACTAAACCTTTCAATGTTTCTTCATTGCTAATTTAATTCTGTCGCTCAGAATAAAGACACACACACAGTGGCTTATCGGTTAATCTGTGCAAGACACAGCTTTATTAATCATAACAATGAAAAATGTGCGATTTTTGATCCAGAGGAAGGCAAAAAACCTCTGTGAAGCTTAGTTCTATCTGCTTCACTAGAGGGAAAAATTCCTTCCTGACCCCTTAACGGCAATCGAATTTGCTCCCAGGATCAATGCACCATATTACATCAAGTGAAAGGAAAATGGCAGCATACACATGAGCACCAGTAAGCTGTTTAGTGAAAACTGCATTCCCTTTCATTCCATTTGACCCCCAGGAAGTCTGCAGACCCCGGCCTCTACAGTTTGAGAGATGGAGTAAAATGAAATGCAGGTTTCACCAAGTGGCTTAAGGGTACTCCTGTTTATGATGCCATATTTTGGTGTAAAGAGTAGAAGAGGAACTGCTGATGGTATTACAGTGCAAGGAAAGGAAGGCACTGCTGGTGATATTACAGTGAAAAGGAAGGCACTGATGGTGATATTACAGTGGAAAGGAAAGGGAGGCACTGCTGGTGGTATTACAGATGAAGGAAAGGAAGGCACTGCTGCTGATATTACAGTGGAAGGAAAGGGGAGGTACTGCTGGTGGTATTACAGTAGAAGGAAAGGGGAGGCACTGCCGGTGGTGGTATAGTGGAAAGGGAGGCAGAAGAGACATTATTGGTAATGCTATGGTCGATGGTAGAGAAGGCACTGCAGGTGGAATTGGGGTACTCTTACCTGGTGGAGCTGTCAGGTGGTGCATTTTCCCAACTCCAGCCTGCAAAAGACAAACAATATAATTTGAAATGCATTCCTCATATTTTACTTTGCAATTGATATTCCTGAAACCCTATAATACTTAGGGGCACATTAATCACAAATTGGGTGGTTTGTTGAAATAAAAATATTGACTAATTGTGGTTGCAACTTTTCCAACAACTTGTGATTACAAATCATTGGTTTCCATGTATTTTTAAACAATTTGTACAGTTGTGATTTCTGTTACATTTGGGGTGAAATTTATGGTTGCTTTCTACTTGCCCAAATGATGAAGATACACTTCCATTGGTTTTCTTGGAATGTGAACAGGTTTCAGCAGCCTGAGAGTTTTTTGTGATTGTTTTTCTCACATATACAAAAACCACAAAATTAGAATCATCTCTTAATATTCCCATAAAATCCACTTTGCCCCGCATGCACCCAATATGGCTGCTTCCCATACCCAGCTCTGCTCTGATTAGTGCCCCTGCACCCATAACTCAAGGAATACTAACGCTAGGCACTTCTTGTTCTGACTTGTGCTTTGTGTATTTTTAATTAGGTCTTTTCTTACCCATCATCCCCTTTGGACTTAAAATGCTGCATAGTTAAAGTCCAGAAAGGCTTCATCGATCTCGCTTGCCATCTCAGCAGGGGGTCCTTTGGGCTGGGTCAGATTCGCAGACAGCTTGGTGAATTCCTCATCGAAATACCCCACATCCTCCGGTCCATTTAGGCTGGGTACGAACGGCGCTGTTACGTTCTTCTCGATAATATCATCCCAGACAATGCCCTGCAAAATAGGCACCATAGCAAATGTTCATTACTATAGGTTCATCATTAGACGCTGCGGATAACAAAGGACTGTATCTTTTGGATAATTATTTGGACAATACAGACAGGGGACTTACATTAAAGAATGGATGTTCTGCTACATCTGCGGCATCCCCTGGGGTGGAACCTAGCCTCTCCTCAGGATTCTTCTTCAACAGCTACAAGAAGAGAAAATAGCAGTTACAGTGACAGAAGCTTCAGGGAACTCAAGGGAAAGTGGTCACTGATTATAATAAACTGAAAGCTCAGCGCTACTTACCTGTGATATGAAGCTTACTGCTTCGGAGTCCAGGGATGAGGGGTACTGTGGCTCATCCTCCACGATGGAATCGTATATAAAGTCCCTGTCGTATCCGGTGAAAGGTCTCTGAAATGATTCATGGGTATTTATTAGGAGGCCATGCTTTTTATACAGAGTGTTTAATGAGTATAGATAAAGAACAGTATTTAACTTTAATACATCCACCTATAGCTGGCCAGTGGCAATTTCTGCTTACCGTTCCGAGAAGCATCTCATAAACGATGACGCCAAGGGCCCACCAGTCGACGGCTCTTGAGTACTCCTCCTCCATCACGACTTCGGGCGCCATATAAGCAGGACTCCCAACCATGGTGTTGGTGCGGTCTCCATATCCAATGCCTTGATAAAAAAAGAAAAATTATAATTGTATGCCCTAAATGAGTTCCCTTTGCTCTGTGTAATAATACAAGGTGGCTCTTACCAGTTTTGCTCATCCCAAAATCGGCGATCTTGATGTAGCCGTCTTGATCCATTAGTAGATTCCCCGGCTTTAAATCTCTGTATTAAAATAAAAGGGAGATGTTATGACACATTAAAACTGCTGTGAAATAGCTGAGCCATAAGCCAAGCTCAAAGAATTCTGGTTCCTGTTCTTTTCCCTACCCTTAGCTTTCCAAGCAGTGACTTTCAACCTGTAATTGTCCTGCTACTAAATTGCAACAGCTACAAATCCCCCTTTATTAACTCTTACCTGTGTATGACGTCCTTGCTGTGAATTCCTTCTAAACCAAGTGTTATACAAGCAGCGTAGAACCTGCAAGGATAAGAAAATGACATTTGATTATTATATGGCGCATTCATAGAGGAATCTTAAAGGGGTGCTTAACTATTATATTATAGAATGGCTAATTATAAGCAGCTTTTCAATTGGTCTTCCTTTTTGTACATTTTATTTATTTGTCTTCTTATTCTGGCTCTTTCAGGCTTTTAAATGGGAATCACTGGCCCCATCTAAAAAGCAAAAGGTACTGTGCACTGTCAGGTAACAAATGTATTGTTATTGCTATTTTTTATTACTCATCTTTCTGTTCAGACCCTCTTCTCTCCAGGCTCTTATTCAAATCGATGCATGGTTGCTAGGGTTATGTGGCTAACTAATTGCAAACTGGAGAGCTGCTGAATAAAAAACTAAATAACTCAAAAACCACAAATCATAAAAAATTAAAACCAATTGCAAATTGCCTCAGAATATAACTCTCTACATCATACTAGAGATTAATTCAAAGGTGAAAACCCTTTACTATTTAGTGTAACTTACCTCTGCCACTATCATTATCCTCCCCTACTCCTCAGTCTTCTATAACTCTGGGACAAATATCCACCTACTTTCATTTATACTTACTTGGTTGTCTGTAGATCAAAGTGCTTGCTCCTCATCAGGTGGGTTCTTAAACTGCCTCCTGCCACAAACTCCATGATGAAAAACAGCTGGTTTTTGGTGCTGAATGTTGCGTATAAGTCCACTATAAAACTGTGTGGATTCACCAACTGTCCAATTTGCTTCTCTGTTAAAATGCTGAAATATAAAAGAGAAAATGAGTCCGGCACAGAGTAAATTATCTTGGTAACAAAAGCAACTGGGTGAAAGGAAGGGAAGTGAAAGAAAAGTATATAAAATAGAAAAGATTGTGAGACAGAAAGCGACTGCTCCAAAAGCAAAATGAGAGGATTATGGAATCATTCCCCATGAACTTACTGTTCTATATCATCAATGGAGTCGATGTTGTCCTTCTTGAGCACTTTAATAGCGCAATAGATGTTTGCTGGAAGATACTCTACTAGTAGAACCTGGAATTAGAAAGTGAGTTTAGTGTCATTGTTACCCTGTATATGCTGCTAAAGATCCAAGTCCTAATTAGAGACTGAATCAGTTACCTTGCCGAAGCTTCCTCTGCCTAAAACCTTAATCCGGCGAAAGTCCTTTGCTGTAAAACTGCTGAACTGTAGCTCTCTGAAAGGGAATAACATAAATTGTGTTTTGTGCAGCTTGAAAAACAATGTATATCTATATTAATAATGTATGTATTTATGTCTTATATTGAGGGGTTGTCTTACTGTGTCGTTTCAGCCTCCTCTACTGTCATCTCTTCAGCCTGAGAATCCTCTGGAATGGGGCTGTAATCGCCAGGGAGAGGACCCATCGATGTTTCAGAAGAGTCTTCTTCTTTCTCAGGAACTTCACTATTGGGAAGAGGTCATTGAGGTACATGATTAGTATAATGCAAGTTTATAGTAGAAATCAGTCTTAACCGCAGCCTCCCATATAAAGTGTGAGTTTACCTTTCTTCCTCATTCTGTTGTTGTTGTTGCACTGGATCTTCTTCAACAACAGATTCTGCCTCTTCCTCAGCCTCCTCATTTGTATCTTCTACAGGTAAGTCCCTTTAAATATAATGACGGGTTAGTGTTTATTCTAATTCATTTTTTTTCCCTTAGTGATTTATAAGCTTCACGCTATCCTTTTTTCTTCCCTTAGCAAATACATTCTCCATAATCCTTAATACTACAGCACCCCTAGCCATAATTCATAGATGGCACTGTACAATTATGTATTGTGGAATCTCGCGGCCAAATGAAGGGGCATCTTACCACCTGTCCTCTTTTTTTATGCCAATCATTTCATCTGTTGGTACCTTACTTTAATTAGAATAATATTCCTGTTATTGTGAAGATATTTTTGTTCTTATTTGATGAAAGTATGGGATAGGGATTTAATCTCTAATAAACTCCAAAATATCCTTACCTGTCAGATGGTTCTCCAGGCGGCTGTTCTGTCTCTGGAACAGGTTCCTCAGATGATTCATCATGTTGATGCTGCAAACAAGAGACAGGCAATTATTGAATGTGGCTTTACATGGATATGATAAGGGCAGTGTTTGTGTCCAAGAAATTAATGGTGTCAATGTAATATACTCACTTGTGATGAATCACTGGCAGGGTCTGAAATGACCTGAACCTCAGGCGCAGTGATCTCTGGTGCAGGGAAGTTGACGTCGGTGTCCCTTGTAGTCTCCAGAACTGCATCTGAAATATTGCAAATAAATTTGAAGGATATTAGGATTTTCAAATACAACATTCTTGAATCTAAGGCTTAAGACCTTTTTCTTGATTTGTTAAGATGCTGCCAATGAACATTGTTTTAAAATATAAATTTAAAGGATATGAAGGTCATCTATAGTTCAATCTAATGGTCCACATCAACACCAAAGAATTGGACGGCACTCCGATCAAAAGGAATACAGGTTTATAGCATACTCCTGCAGGGATCCTACGCCCAAGGATCCCTGCAGGAGTATGCTATAAACATGTATTCCTTTTGATCGGAGTGCCGTCCAATTCTTTGGTGTTGATGTGGATCTTAGCAGTGGGGATGCAGCAGACAGAGCACCCGATAGGAAACATATGAAGCAGCTACAGGGAAGATGAGCTTTGAGCAGTCCTTTTGTTTTTGAGCTCAATCTAATGGGGGTCAACCTAATGTCCATGAAGAGGTAGTGTATGTGATGTTATGATGACACACATGTAATGCCAATAGGAAAGAGGCCAGAGACTGTTATATCTTACCTGGAGAATTCTCTGCTTCCCTCTGAGCTAGCTGCACATTGAGCTTGTGGAGAGAGGAGAAAAGGGCTTTCACCTTCCTCTCACTGATGTTCCTCAGCTCCTTCACTTGGGCTTTGGTCTGTCTGTCCTTGGTGACAAGGTACAGCTTTTGCGCCCCTGCTGCTATCCTCATCTCCTTCCGGATGTCTCTCAGCAGCTCCTGCTTCATACCTGAAAAGCAAATACTCACCCAGGGCTCACAAGCATCAAAAGACTGATTGATGTCAACAGTCTATAGAGAATAGGGAACAAAATCAAGAAAAAAATGATTGAAATCCTCCCAAACTTTAATGAATATTGAACAATTATATGTGATATTTGTGAAGAACATCAGAAAAGTGTTTGTCAAACAGGTTTGCAAAATATTTCTTGTAAGCTGAGGAATTTCTCTTTTGCAGTGACAGTTCCCCTTTATATCTGGTGGCAAGGACTCTAATCGTCAGGCATGAAACAACGACTTTATATTTCCATCTGTCTTACCTCAGTGTGCCGGTGCCGGTGCAGGATGTTGCACAGTTTGGCGCCCATCTTGACGCTCCTGTATCAGGAAAAAAAGGTTGGTATAAGTCACTGCTTTAGTGGAGATAAAGAATACAAATGTTTGTAGCTGCTGGTAAATGGCAAGCTCAAGACAAGCACCTCTCTGTAACTTTCCCACTGCACATATTAACAATGACCTGCTCTTACCATGCATAGGACATTCTAAGAGAACTAGCCCTTAAATTAAACTATTATTTAAACTAATATCATTAAACTATTAATTAAACTATTTTAGTTGCTTATAAATGTACTTATACAAGTGCTTATTTGCTGCTAGTTTACCCCTGGAACTATATCAGCATGACTGTCGCACTGTGGGAAGCCCAAATATTGCTCCGGGATCTCAGCCCCTGACTCCCAAATATATATATGTGGAAATTTTAAAGACTATTTGTAGCTAAAAACTACAATAATCATTGTCTTTAATATGTCCCCCCATCCCAGTGTCTTTATCGGCTCCACTAAACCTTGAATTCTGAAATAAAAACTTGCTTTCTGTATCTGTCACAAGTCAAAGGTCCACCCAGACCCTCCCCTTTTTCAGACAATCCCCTCCCATTTATTTGTTCCACAAATCAGATCATTATAACTGTTAGCCCCCACTTTCCTCTGGATCAGCTAGCAGTTACACAGGTTTTATTTAGACAAAAAGGTTGAACTTGATTTACGTGTGTCTTTTTTTCAACCTCATCTGCTATGTAATAAATATTACCAGAGGGATAAATTTAGGATCCCTACCTTCCTCCTGATGACCCGCAATGGGTTGAGCAGGTTGCTGTAATTTGTCTGCTCTTGATGTAAGTTGGTAGTCTTTAAAAAGACTGTTTTTTTTCTTCTTTATCCTCTTCTTTGTCGCTTTTTGGAGTCGCTGCAAATCGCTCAGATCACTAAGATCGCTCTTAGTATTTCATTTTTTTGGGGAGAGACAAAAAGAGATTGTGAGCCAAACACTCTTTGACACATAAAGCTTTGAATACTGTTTTTCCCTTTCTCTATTCTTCCCAGTTATACTGCGCTACTGAATATGTTTGCTGCTCCGAAATAACCAGTAACACCAACCAGTTGGTGCAATCAAGACCCTGGACACCCCTGCCAACCAAGTGTGGGTCCTAGTGACCCCAATGTACTTAGGGGACTGTACAGACTTATGGTTAAAAACAGCTGAATATTACTGCCGTATATTACTGGCAGGGGACCTACTCTGATCAGTTCCCTGCACCCATAAACACTAGGGATGTTTATTGTAGGAATTTATTCTTCTGATTTTTGCTACTAATATTTCCATTTTGGCCCTTCCTTACAAATCATCCACACTAGTGCTGATGCCAGGGACAGTTGCTTATTACAGTTTCTAGGATGAGTGGTACCCTTGACACCAAATGAAGCAATAAATAGACAGGGAACATTAAATACACATTGCATTAGAACTACAACTATGCCGCAGGGGATGCTGGGAATTGTAGTTCAGCTATGGCTAGAGAAGAACAGGTTTAGGCTCAGCGAGACAGTGATTTGTGTTGCCTTTCTGTTCCTTAGCTCTGCACTACCCACTACAGGTCTCACTACCCCTAGCAATGGAACACGGGCAGATTTTGGGCACCTTGACACCCACAAGATTTAGTAGATTGGGGGGCAGGGCTGCCATCAGTAACCATTTTTTAGGGGAATTAGGCCCTAGGGCTGTATTACTGAGTAACTGTAGGGATTAGCAATTCAACATTGTTTTATTAAATAATTCCCCTAACATGTACCTATTTGCCTCCCACAGCCGGGGTATTTGAAGGAAAAGTGCATAAAACGTACTAAAAACAAATTAATGTTTTTTTTATAGAGAATTTAATTAAAAGTAGGGAGGGGTGTGTGTATGGGTGCTGGATTTTCATTTGGAGGGGTTGAACTTGATGGACTTTGTCTTTTTTCAACCCAATCTAACTATGTAACTATGTAACTCAATTAAATGTAGTTACATGTTAAGGTTGGTACATAAGAGCAATGGAGAAACCGGGGGCCACTGGGCAAATTTCTAAGGAGCCTGTCAATACTGGGCACTAGAATAGAATTAGGACTTTTATGACATAGCCCAGGGGTCTCCAAGTGTTATCTTTTTATGGGGTCCCAGTGGAAAGAAAGTGTATATTTGCTGCTAGTCCTTCATAACTGCCAAATGCAGGGTCTGTGTCTCCCAACCAGCACGAAGATTAAAGGAATCTCCCAAGCCCATTTTAGGGGAATAATCTCCAAATTACCTAAAGTCAGTAAAATGATCATCATCTACTAGTCTGGGGGGGTGTCACCCAATTATTTCCCTTCTTTTCTTACTAAAATAATGGTTATTTGGCCAAATAATCTCTCAGAAGGAATTTACACTTAACACAGAGCCAACCAACGGACTAAACCAACTGTCAAATCCCTGGGTATGATGTCTCCTCTCTTCTATGGGACCCTGCTGTATGTCCCCCAATCATTTGCTAGCACCCCCAAACTGTCCCTATGGCACGTGCTTCTGCTTCCCACCCCTAGTTCCAGTACTTGGATAAAGGGAACATGTATTTAGCTACAATGTTGGTACAAAAGAGCAGGACAGATACCCAGGGGGCAGATACCACAGGACAGAGGGGCAAAACTCTAAGGAGCCTGTCCGTACTGGGAACACTCTATGGTGTGGTACAGGGGTCCCCAAATGTTACCTTCAGTAGAAAAGGTGTACAGTATATTTGATTGCAGCGCTGCATATTTGCCAAATCCTGGGTCTGTGTCTCCCAACCAGCACTAAGAGTAAAGGCATCTCTCAAGCCCATTTTGGGGGACAATCCTCTAAATTCACTAAAATCAATGAGAACAGCAACATCCACTAGTCTGAGGGATGTCACCCAAATGTTTACCCTTTTTTTTTTTGTTAAGAAATGGGTTATTTGACAAAAAAATCTATCGGAGCAAAAGTACACTCACCTCTCTCTCGCAAAGTCAACCAACGGTCTGAACCAACTGTCATCCTTAGGGGGTGAAGTCACCTCTGTTCCCTGCTCTTAAAGGGGAAGTGTACCCTGTTGATTAATGAGGTTTATATGGCAATAATTTACCATTAGATGTGCAGTACATACCCAGCTTATTATGGACACGGAGCTTTGCTTTGTATGTTTGAGTTTGAGTCAGTGCAGTTTCTGTGCTTTATATCTATCAGATCCATTCATTCATCACTGCTGCTAAGTCTAGTGTAACCTGGGGGTCCTTTCCTTTACCTGAATAGTGGGTAGAGATGGGGGGTTACACTACACAATAGGAAGGGCTTTGTGCTTAGTAGGTGAAATGGTATATACAAGGTATGGATGGGGGGGGCAGGTTCTACTAATAAAGGGGCAGATGAGTGTTTAAGCAGCACAAATCATTCATTACTCTGGCAGTGACCAGGCTGCTTGACTGTTGGACCTGTACAGAGAGCCCACTCATTTCCCAGCATAGGTATTCTTCTTTATTAAACACTGTTTGCTCATAGCCTGTACAGAGAAATACTATAGAGCTGTGCCAGTATAGTTACTCTTCTATAATAAGCACAAGCCAGTAGGAACAGCCCCCTAAATTCCCTTACAGCCTGTACAAAGAGATACAGTAAGGGGGTTATTTATCAGAGGTTGAGTTTGTGAGGTTTTTGTTTTATACCTCAAATAAACTTATAATTCGAATGTGTGCTTATTCATAAAAAAATAAAAATACAAATGTAAAAAACGTCTGTCTGCATTCAGGGGGAAAAACCCGATTAATCATATTATTGGGCAAAAAAAAACTTGAATTGCTCAGTTATTGAGTTTTTGAGCACAGAGCACTCAAAAAAATTCAAACATTGTGAAGGCTAAAAACATATTCGAATTGTTCAAGGGACCTCTGCCATTGACTTCTACATGACCTCGACAGGTTTTAGCTGGTGTATTTTCAGATTTGAGCTATTTCTAGCTTTGGTTCATAGAGTTTCCATGAAAGTCATATACATATTTGCATTTACGATGTGCAGTTCAGTAGACAATTCCCTGTATCTTTGTGCACAGCCTGTACATGGAGAGAAAGTAAATTAGGGCAGTAGAAATAGTAACCCCCTTATTGACAGAACCCACAGGGTTAGTACATGGGCAAGATGGCAGCAGGTCATGTTTCAATGGGCACCTGGAGCAGGAGTGCTGCGACCATGAGGCAAGATGGCACTCGACTCGCTCCGACTCTGAATTTCCCACTTATGTTCATGAAAACTAATGCGAGGCAAAGTTGGTACTTCAGAGAGAACCTACAGAAGAAATGCCCTCCTGGCTGTGGAGAAGGTGGAGCTACACTTGCTTCCTGCCCCCTAGCTTGCACCCAAAGTCTTGTGCTAGAAGTTCTCATCAAGAACATAGTTCTCATCAAGTGTTGAACAGACTGTAGTGCAAGATTGTGTTGTTCCATCCCAAGTGGATTTGTTAATTGTGCAGACGTAACACCATATCGGCATGTTCCAAGATATGTCAGACAGAGATGCGTGGCATATAGATTCAACATGCATTAGATTGCTGGCTATTCAATTTTTCCTTTTTTTATTTATTTTTTGTATTTCAATAGCGTATATTAAGCAACATTTTTATTACATGTTAAAGCATTCCGTATCATATAGTTGAATAAATGGAAAAACATGTTTCTATTACCTGGTTAAAGATAGGGAATGAAAAGGAGATGAGAAAAGGGGAGAAATAAGAACGAGGAAGGCTAGCAACATTTGCAGCAAAGGTATAGGATCCATTATCCAGAAACCCATTATCCAGATATCTCTGAATTATGTAAAGTGTGTCTCCCATAGACTCCATTTTATCCAAATAATCCAGATTTCCTTTTTCTCTGCAATAATAATTCTGTAGTTTGTACTTGATCCAAACTAAGATATAATTAATCCTTTTTGGAGGCAAAACCAACCTTTTGGGTTTATTTAATGTTTACATGCTTTTCTAGTAGACTTAATGTATGAAGATCCAAATTACAGAAAGAGCCATTTTCTGAAAACCCCCAGGTCCTGATCATTCTGGATAAGAGGTCCCATACCTGTACATGTATTTGTATTGCAGAAATCGTATTAACAGAAAAATTCATCATATGGACTGACCATTCTAGTCATTGGGAGATGTAATCTGATTCCTGATGCACATTAAGTCTTGAATCTATTATCCTTCTGTTGGATTTTGTATTTATGTAACTAACTATTCTTTGTTTTGTCTTGCAGGTAGAGAGTCCAGTGCTGCCCTGTCTCCTAATAGGATTGGTAAGTATTATGTATAGATGCTGTCATCTCTTCTATTTTACAGATTTCTGATGTAAGGCAAGATGAGCTTAGGGAATTGTCTGTAACTGTGGGATCTTGTGTGTATAGTAAACAATGATTTTCTGTAACTGTGGGTTAACATAAAAAGTAAGGTTTTATCAGTGATTTACATGGTAACATAGTAGGTTAGGTTCATAGGCGGATGGTGATTTTTTTATTTGGGGAGGCTAAAAAGTGTTAAGTATATAACTGCAATGACCGTTAACATCCTAGGCTCAAGGTGGCCATACACGGGCAGAATAAAGCTGCTGTTATGGGTCTTTTAGACCGATTCAGCAGTTTATATGGCCATGTGTGGGGGCTGCCGACAGGGTCTCCCGATTGATATCAGGCCAAAAATCGGCCAGATGTCGATCTGGCAAGTTTGATGCGGTCCTGCGCCCTGTCTGCCCACATTTGCAGCATTGTAATCTGATCGCTCAACCAAACGTTCAGATTCACCCAATATCGCCCTGAGGTTAGTGGGCATATTGGGTTAAGATCCGCAACCTCGCCAAATTTTTAGTGGGCAGATTTTATTGTGTATGTCCACCTTCACCTAAACAATTTTTTGTCACACACATGTTGATAACTCTTTTGTGCTAAAGCAAAGATTCTGTTAGTAGCAGTGCAGGGTAACAGAAATATCCAATACTTTTAGTGTTGTTGGTCCTTTAAAGTTGCGCCTTTTTAACTACATTCAGTCCTATAGCTCTCCCTCTAAATAGATGAATTCCATACCAACAGCTACCTTACACTTTTTTTCAGTCCCCACACTTATTTTGCATTTTTCATCAGCCCCTGCAATAACCCCTGCAGCCAGACAATCTTCCATACACCCCAGCAGAACTATATCATCCCATACAGACCCAAAAGATCCTGACCCAAGACTTTTCACTCTGTAGCTCCAAGACTCTGCTTGTTTAGGTCAGTATTAGGGAATTTTATAGAAATCCAAGCTTCATAACAGTTAGGAAAATCTTGCAAACATTTCAGCTCCCATATATCACAAAAAAATCCTATCTACAGCATAGCAGCTAAGTTAAATAAATGAATATCTGGGGGCTTATTATATTATTAAGTTACACTACACACCTTCTCCTTCTATCTACATGAGTTTCTCTGCTCAGTGATCCTCCGTGTAGTCCCGCCCCTTGCTGGGCGGTTCTTAACCTTCACTGGGAAGGAAGACAGGCAAGAGTAGCAGAGTCTGAGACAAAGAAGTTCTCCTTTGCCTGCAAGGTGGAGAACACCATGGCTCGATTATTACGGTATTCTACTTGCATACCTATTCCATTCACTTGTTAACCCTCCCCATAGAACTCTGACATGCATTGCCAGTTTATGCTTTTAACTTGTTGCGTCCCTCATGATTATGAGTCAGACTCCCGTGTAGCACAATACTGTATGCTTGATTAAATTTACAGAGGAATTTGGTTTGGAGAGGCTTAGCCTCCCCAAGCCTTCATTAAAATCCGCCTATGGTTAGGTTGAATACTCATTTTCTGCTGGATATTTTGCGACAACCCCTAAGCTTAGCTTCTCAACAGCTGCTCAGAGCCTACTGAGCATGTGAGTGTCACAGACACTTCCAAGATGGTGACCCCCTGTGTTTGAAGTCCTGGATCATTGCTGCTATTGAGAAGCCGAAACTTTAGGCTGGTTCAATATAGAAAATACGGCATTTTTCACTATATTAATTCTTAGGGTTTAGTTCTCCTTTAAGTGTAAAGGGGCAGGGAGAGTGTGTGATTATATATACACTCATTATACATATATACAGTATATTCATTGACCCTTACCCTTACAAATTGTCACATTAAGATATTAAGTGTTCCCTCTTACAAGTTATCCTTAATTTACTAATTGTTGGAGTTTGACTGTAGGCAGGACCGCCATCAGAAATCGCAGGGCCCCATATGACAAAATTTCCTGGGCTGCGCCCACCACAAGCCCCACCTTCAGGTCCGCCCCCCACCACACAGTAAAAAGACAAAAAAAATATTGGTGGCTAGAGTTTCCACATGTTAATAAAAAATAAAAAGATATTGGTGGTCAGGCCCCCCCCCTAAAAAAAACATTTGTGGCCAGGGTCCCCCTATTAAAAAAATATTGGTGGCTAGGACCACATGAGAAAAAAAAGTTGGTGGCCAGCCCCCCCCCCACATTATAAGAAAATTGTTGGCTAGGGCCCCTTAAATGTGCATGCCTTCCCGAAGTCAGCAGCTCTCAGAAAGATGGGGGGCCCGACTAATCAAGTAAGTGTGGCGTGGCCGGGCCCCCCTTACCCTCGGGGCTCCCTACAACTCTCCCCCCTGTCCTCCCCTGATGGCAGCCCTGACTGTAGGCCATAGTTACCTCTACACATTTGTATATTCCTGTAGTACAAATATAGCCAATCCATGTGTCACATCAATAACTGAATAAGTGAGATACCACCAAATGTAAAATGACTGTACATTGCACTTCAGAAACGACATATATTTCTATTTTTTATTACACTGTTATTTTTTACACACGGTTTCCCCTTGAAAGATTTTCACATCTTCATATTCCTAAACAAGGACTACATTTCTTACAAAGGGAGTTTAGTTTCATTAAAATTGGTGGCGGAACTACATCCCCTGTAGGGATGTGCAGGTTGACCTGAAAGGGCTTGAGTTGAAATTTGGGTGCCTGCTGCGGGTCTCGGTTTTTTGCGGCACTGACTGGGGAAGTACACTACTCCTCTGCTTTGGAAAATTTTGTCTTCAGAAGCTCACAGAAGTAATGTTCAGAGAGGGGTGAGATGCAGATTAGGGTCGGGTGCAGGTTGACCTGAGTATTTATTAGGCATTTTTTATAGTTTTGTTTTAATGGATGTTATTATAGGGATGCAACTTGCCTGGTCCATGATAAAACACTTGTGCTTCAGCACTGTACCCTTTAATCATACTGGTAGACTAAGGTTTGGAATGATTTGCACAAGAGACAAAACTTTAAATTATTGCTGGAAAAAGTCCTTAAAAATTCTTTTGGGTAACCGGATTCCTCCATACATTTTCTAACATATGGAACATTAACTTTACAGTGGGTTCATGTGTAGGGCATTATAACAACTCTATTAATTAAGGTTCCCTGGACTTGTGTAATGTATTTGCTGCAACATATATACGTCTATTCAACCTTAAATATCCCGCCGTATGCAGATTAGCCTGACTGAAGACCTCTAACGAAGTTGCGCTAGGATTTGCTCGCTTTGCCGAAATAACGCTACAGAAAATTAGCCACCGTTCGGCGCCCTGGACGCAAATTTAAATGTTAGTAATTTAGTGCTGTCTGACCGAATTTTCACCTGGCAAAGTGTTGCGATGACTGTGAATTTTCACCGCTTAGTAAATTTACCCCTAAAGGTCTTCTGCATTCAGCCAATTATCAATATATTAAAACAGGGATTGTTTTGTCCATATATTGCAATACAGTGAATAACGGTCTTTCCGTTATTTGGCTCTCCATACCTCATTTCTACTAAAATACCAATTTATTACATCTAAGTTAGGGTCAAGTACATGGTACTGTTAAGAAAAAGGAAACCATTGTTAAAAATGTGACTTATTTTAATATAATGGAGACTGCCTTCCTGTAATTTGGAGCTTTCTGGATGACCGGTTTCCAGATAACGGATCCCACACCTGTATATTCAAACTGGCCAAATATGTCAAAGTCATCCCTGGTCTGGCCAGTCCTACACTCACTTCATTATACTTCTTTATTATATATTTTACACAGGGACTAAATTATACCTGCAACTGTATGTATGCTGGGTGAAAACAAACAGCACCCTAATTTGCACATTCACAGCTAAATTTGCATCATTTGTAAACTCAGTTGGCCAGCAAAGTCACATGACAGTCAGGGGTTGGAGAAACAGTTTTAGGGATATAGATTCCTTCTACTGCACCTCTAATAAACAGATCAGGAAGGTTTAGGGACACTAAAGCCAAACATAAAGCTGCCCCATTGAGGCCTCCAGTGCACTATAGAAATTGACTTAAAGGGTGGTTCACATTTAAGTTAACTTTTAGTATGTTATAGAATGTCTAATTCTACGCAACTTTTCAATTGGCCTTAATTTTTTTTATAGTTTTTGAATCATTTGCTTTCTGTATTATTTCTTTATAATACACAAGAGCCGTGAATATCCTGTAAATTATATCTGTATAAAACTGAAACTTGGGTATTTTAATTAATAAAGTACCCCCGTTGCAAAATATAAGGATATTAGAAGTCACTGTCAGCCTTGTGCTTTTATATGATCATGGAACTCCATGGCAATTAATAATATCCTTATATTTTACAATAGTGAGTACTTTATTCTCTATATTATTTGCTTGCTATTTCTGACCCTTTACAGTGTTCAAATGGTGGGGTCACTGACCCCATCTAAAATGCAATTGGTCTGTAATATTATTGCCACTTTTATATTGCTCATCTTTGTATTCAGGCTCTATTCATATTCCAGTCACTTGCATGGTTGCTAGGGTAATTTAGACCCTATAAAACCAGTTGCTAAAATTGCAAACTTGAGAGCTGCAGAATAAAAAGCTAAATAACTCAAAAACCACAAATAATAAAAAATTTAAACCAATTGTAAATTGTCTCAGGATATTGACCAATGAGAGTGCTGATTCCCAGCAGTATGTCAGCGTCTTGCTCTTATTTTAAGATTTCCTTACATTATAAGGGTGGCCATACACAGGCAGATTAAAGTTGTTGATATTGGTCCTTTAGACTGATTCAGCAGTTTATGTGTCTGTGTGTGGGCACTTCTGACAGGTCTTCACGATTGAAATCAGGCCAAAAATCAGATATCCATCTGGCTGGTTTGATATTTCTAGCAATCAAGGACCATATTGATGTGGTCCTACAACCCGTTGGCGCCCATTTCATTCGTATAATCTGATCGTTTGGCCCGTGGGCCGAACGTTCGGATTAACCCAATGTCACCTGCCGTTTGGGACCTCACCAAACGAGTGGATCTTATTGTGTATGACCACCTTTAGATCTACTCATTTGGTTAGGTCACCAAATCTGCCTGAGTATGGCCACCATTACACACAGAGATTTATGTGCCGTTTTGGGGACATTATATGACACTGGAATCAAACATAGGGGGGAAGGACAGACTTGTTCAGTCCTAGGAAACTGTACTTAATGCTTCCAACTCCAAATGCAGGAACAAAGAACATGGAGCCTTTAAATGAACTGTACGAGAATGATATTCTGAGACCATCTGCAATTGGTTTTCCTTTTTTATTGTTTTTGAGTTATTTAGGTTTTTATTCAGCAGCTCTCCAGTTTGCAATTTCAGCAATTTGGTTGCTAGGGATAAAATGACCCTAGCAACCATGTATTGATTGGAATAAGGAACTGGAATATGAATAAGAGAGGCCTGAATAGAAAGATGATTAATAAAAAGTAGCAATAACAATCTGTAGCTTTACAGAGAATTTGTTTTTTGATGGAGTCAGTGACCCCCAATTTGAAATCTAAAAACATCAGAAGAAGAAGGCAAATACTGTAAAAATTATAAAAAAGGAAAACTGAAGGCCAGTTGAAAAGTTGTTTAGAATTTCATATTCCATAATATACTAAAACTTAACTCAAAGGTGAACCACCCCTTTAAGTGACTACACTTAACCAGCAGTTAGTTATTATATGAGGATTTATAAGAATATCAGATAGTGCTCCAAGCATCCCACCCAGTCTAGGGACAATGGAAACAACATAGCATTTTCATTGGTTACCCATATATGGCTCAATTGCTTGGGATAATGCAACGTTTTGTTATCGTGGTGCTAAGTACCAATTTAGTGGTTTCACTACTTACACTACAGATATTGGATCCATTATCCAAAAACCCAGGCCATCTCCCATAGACTCCCATTTTATCCAAATAATCCAAACTTTTGAAAACGATTTCCCTTTTCACTCTAATAATAAAACAGTAGCATGTACTTGATCCCAACTAAGATATAGTTTATCCTTATTTTAAGCAAAACCAGCCTATTGGATGTAATTAATGTTTACATGATTTTCTAGTAGACTTAATGCATTAAGATCCAAATCACAGAAAGATCTGTTATCCAAAAAACCCAAGGTTCCAAGCATTCTGGATAACAGTGCCCCATACTTGTACTACTCATTAGATCAAAAACCAGGAAAACATCCCAACTCCCAGTTGTGTCCGGCTCATTAGTCATACTTGACATTGATTCTTTTGCTCCCGTTAGTTTTTCAAATTAGACATCCCAAGTAGTAATGCTCTTGTTTGGCAGGTTTGGACCTAGCAATAACCCCTCCAGCAGATCACAGGCATGTGGGAGATCTGACTCTCTGCCAATACCTTTATCCTTCTTTGCCGTGACCCAACAGCTTATTTTCTGGTGTCCGAAACGTCTTTCTGCTTTTATTTATAAAGGAGTACCTCCAACAATGGTAACATCAGAGATGAACTGGAGGCCATACTGAGTACATGCATTTACTAAGCAAGTGTCCCAGCCATGATATGAGATGAGGCAACATACATGTACGTATTGAGTGGGCTAGCATGGGCAGCACTCAGGGAGTAGTCTTCTGGTATCTAGGAAATATATTATCCAAAAACGCTCTGCCCGCTTGGTTCAGGAAAAGGGTGCAACTTTTCTCGATCAGGTCACAGATATCCTGATATCTATAACTCGATTTATAGGGTAATGAGGAGAGCACTCTGCAAGCAAATAAATGCTGTGGTTATCCTATTATTAGTCGACTACTTGTACACGACATGTTTCGGGCCTATATGCCCTTTATCAAGTGTAACAAACAAACAGAACGTGTAGGCTTCTTAAAACACCCCTACTATCCCCCACCAGTGAAATCCCAAGGAGGTGTGTGTAAAAGTCCATCTTTTCAGTTCATATGCAAATAGTTAATCAACAGGTGTGTGGATATCTTTGAATAAAGGTTCAGAGTCTCTGTGTTTGTGTCCATTCTTCAACCTTTCCACACAATTGTAACATAGTAGCAACATTTATAATCACTTCCGTGTTCAAAATCATTTTGATACATTGTTTTATTCCCACATTACTTTCTACTCATGTCGTGTACAAGTAGTCGACTAATAAACAGATAACCACAGCATTTATACGTATGCTTGCAGAGTGCTCTCCTCATTTCCCTATAGATCGAGTAGTCTTCTGATGTGGGGGTACAGCACTTGAGTGGTTTTAGCCCCTAATACTATGCTCCTGCTACTCTAAGTGCAGCTTAGCCAAGTATCTACACAGTGTCTGTATCACTTTAAGTTTATCTAATACTGTATAGGAGAGGCCTAATTTTGTGTGTGTTTGTTTTTTCCATTCTATATTGATTTGATCAAGAATTATGAATTAGGCCTATCCTGCTGTGAGATGAAATGCAATCATCTTGAATGCTATATTTAAACTATAACGGTCAATAATGGTTTAGGTCTGTAGATGGAGCCACAAGCTAGCATCTGCAGTTTGCTGCAGTATATTACAGATTTTTGTTATTTGACTATTTGCAATAGTGAAAGCAACATCTGATTGGCTAATACAGGTTGTAGCACAGCAGCCATACCTTGGTTAGTCAATATGGTAACTCGTAATTTCATAGCTGTCAAAGGGACTTTCTATATGTGGGTCCTTACATACATTCATCCATACATTCCTCGCGAGATTGTCATTGGCTGTCAGTAAGAGTATGCTGGGAGTTCTGCAACATTTTTGTGGTGCAACAATGCTATGAAAGGTATATGTCACCTCTAAATTTCAGTTATACAATGGTAGGTAGCAAACACACTATTATATGCACCAAATACACTATTTTAGGATTTGGTGGAATCACAAATCATTTGTGAAAGATTTTGGCGAATACAGAACTAAATCCAAACCCCAATTTCCATATGTAAATCAAGGAAGTGAGCAGGAAAGAGAACCACGCACACAGTGGGCTGCTAAATAAATCCTCGACCAAACTCACAGGGCAATGTCTTCCAATCCGACACACTGAGAAGCCACCTACGCCTACACCGCACCTACAAACTACATGCATTCAACACAACACGACTTTCAGATGCTGCCTCTTCACCCGACGGTCGTGTTGTATGTAGTTTGTAGGTGCGATGTTTCTATAACTTACATTATATTCGGCACCTCCGACTGGTCGCCTGCGTTTCCTCTCAGTGCATCAGATCTGAAGACATCGGTCCATGGAGTTCAGGCCTTTGACCTACAAATGCAAGGCTAGAATAAGTTGGAACAGCTGATAATAAAAAAGAATTTTATAATGTGCATTATAAAGATCTTAGAAAACAAGATTTCTGATATTACTGTACTAAATAAGTGACTTTGTACTGTCTCTTTAAATAGATCACACTAAACATCTTCTACATATGGAGCTCCATCTCTATTCTGTGACTTCTGCTTCTCCTACAGGCCAGGTCTTTTTGTACTAAACATCTTCCAATACCAAGTAGCATCACACAAAGCCATGAATGGTCCCAGCTTGAAGGCATATCTGAGGAAGGACATTCGGAGAGAGAGCTCCAGGTCTGAACTACTCTTATCTCCACTCTTAAAGGAGAACTATATCCCCAAAATGAATACTTGAACAACAGACAGTTTACATCAAATTAAGTGGCATATTAAAGAATCTTATCAAAGTGGAATATATATCTATAGGAGAAGGAAAGGCTTGGTGCACTTGGGGGTGCCAAATGTTTAGATCGCCCCCAAGTGATTGTATTGACTTACTTGAAGCCCCGGGCCGGTGCTCCTATCAGCAGAAATCTGCACCAGCCCGGGGTTATATTAGTGAGCACCATGAAGCGATATTCTTTCGTCATCCTCCTTCTTCGCGCGGCTGCTCACGCGCAGTAGAACAAAAAGCCGAACTTTAAATAAAAAGTTGGCTATTTCGTTCAACTGCAAATGCCCCAGGAAATTTGAAGAAAGAAGAAGACGGAAGTGGATCGCTCCGTGGTGCTCACTGATATAACTCCGGGTGGGTGCAGTTTTCACCGGCCAGGGGTTTCAGATAAGTCAATACAATCACTTGGGGTGCCTACTATTTGGCAACCCAAGTGCACCAAGCCTTTCCGTTAAGTAAATATTGCCCTTTTACATATCTTGCCTTGAACCACCATTTTGTGATGGTCTGTGTGCTGCCTCCGAAATTACCTGACCAGAAATACTACAGTTCTAACTGAAACAGGAAGAAGTGTGGAAGCAGAACAGAATTCTGTCTTATAATTGGCTCATGTGACCTAACATGTATAGTTTGTTTGTGTGCACCGTGAATCATACGATCCCAGGGGGCAGCCCTTATTTTTTAATATGGCAGTTTTCTATTTATGATTACCCAATGGCACATACAGTACTACTAAAAAAGTATAGTATGAGCTGTTTTATGCCATATACCACCCCTTTAATGGCACACTGCTCACACTTAGGGTGTATTTATTAACATTGGAGACAAACACCACCAGTGATGTTGCCCATCGCAACCAATTAGCCATTAGCTTTGAACAGTCACCTACAAGTTCCAAAACAAAAGCAAAGATCTAATTGGTTGCTATAGGCAACATCACTGGTTATATTTGTCCCCAATGTTAATAAATATGCCCCCTACTAGAGTAGATGAATGAGGGTTAAGTTTACCACACACTGGACCTTTCCAGTACACTATGTAACAGGACAGATCCCCAAACTGCATTTAAAATGTCTTTATTATTGGCACTAGGCACAGACTTGCAGCATCTCAAGTCCCATGGGAACATAACAAAGAGTCATATAAGCTGTATCAGTGTCCAGGGCAGCTAAAAAAAAAAGTAATTTTTAGCACAGTTTGGTGCTGTTTTACTAAATATGGCATTCCCCCAACATTATTTGGATTAGAATTATCTAGCAAATGACGGAACTGCTTCAACAGCCGGAGTTCCCTCAGTATTAACAGCAATAAAACCAAACTCATGAAAGGGAAGATTTTATTATCCCATTTATTTGAATAAAACTGTGATACAATCCGTCTGTCATGTCACCAGAAAAAGGAAATACCTCTGAAGTAGAAATAAAATATTCCTACAACTGTTGTACAGTTAGGACACTCCAAACTGTTCACAGACACTCATTGGGGGAAATTTACTAAAAGGCGAAGTGACTAACGCTGGCGAAAATTCGACAAAATGATGTAATTTCGGAACTTCACAGGCGCTGGCGTAACTTTGCTAACGAAGGAGATAGATTCTAGCGGTACTTCACACCCTAATGCCAGGCAAAGTTGCGCTCTGGCAAACGAGTGTAACTACGTTAATTCATTAAGATTGGGATTTGACTGAACGCTACCTCTTGCGCCAGACTTGCCTTCGCCAGCTCAGACCAGGCGAAGTGCAATAGAGTAGATAGGACCTGGTTAAAACAAAATTCCCAACAAAAATTGATGAAATCCCAGAATGTAATTTTATTTTGGGATACCCAGCTTCCCCCCTACATTTCCTAACATATGGCACATAAACTATGCACTGAGCTCATGTGTAGGGCAATATAACAACTCTAGTTTACTTTATTAAGGTTCCCTGGGCTTGTGTAGTGAAATGTATTGGTTGCAACATATAAGTCCGTTTAACTTCCCGCCGTTTGCAAATTAGCCAACGCTAGCTTAACTTCACTTTGCTTGCCACAGTAACGCTAGCGCAACTTCGCAAGTATTCGACGCCCTGAACCCAACTTCGGATTTTCGCGAATTAGTGTATTGGCTGCAACATATATGTCCGTTTAACTTCCCGCCAAAGCTAGCGTAACTTCGCTTTGCTTGCCACAGTAACGCTAGCGCAACTTCGCAAGCGTTCGGAGCCCTGAACCCAACTTCGGATTTTCACGAATTAGTGTTGTCTTGGCCAATCTACGCCTGGCGAAGTGTTGCGATGTCGGCAAAGCTGAAGCAATTTCAGAGTTAAGGTAAATTTATTCCCATTAGAACAGCATTTTTTGGACTTTTTCAGGTCGAGCCCCCGCTTTTTGAGGAGCAACTTTTGGCTGGGCTGTATTGTCCCTTTAGGAAGCAATGTTTACACCCCCTTAAAGGGAGCAAATTAATACAAAGCTGCCCTAACATGATAGCTCCCCCTTAAGGTTCACGTATAGGATCTGTTATCCGGGAAATCCATTATCCAGAAAGCTCAGAATTACAGAAGGCTATCTCCCTTGTACTCCATTTTAATCAAATAATCCAAATTTTAAAAAAAGTATTTCCTTTTTCTCTGTAATAACAGAATAATGCCATGTCCTTGATTCCAGCTAAGATATAATTAATCCTTTATAAAGGCAAAATCATACTGTTGGAGTTATTTATTGTTTAAATGATTTTTAAGTAGACTTAAGGTATGGAAATTATGAAAAGGTAAACCCCAGGTCCCGAGCATTCTGGATAACAGGTCTCATACCTGTACCAACTCTTATGTGAATATTTTATCAATAAACTGCAATACTAATGCAATAACTTGAACTTATTTTTAAATGCCATTGTGGGATGTTTCCTGCTAGTACTGAAACAAGATAGAGCGATCGCACACCCACAGCAGTCCTTAGCGATTATAGCTTGGTGCTCAGTATGAGAGGACACGGCAGCCTCCCGAGTATATCAGGAAAAGGAAAATACTGGCACACAAAGCGTTTGCAGCAGGTAACCCTTGCTTTAATTCAAAAAGTGCGGAATGTGCAACGTTTCGGGGTCACGCCCCTTTCTCAAGCAAGCTGGGCGTGACCCCGAAACGTTGCACATTCCGCACTTTTTGAATTAAAGCAAGGGTTACCTGCTGCAAACGCTTTGTGTGCCAGTATTTTCCTTTTCATGTTTCCTGCTAGCCCATTATATATTGTGTTCCAGATATCGGTGCATCCAATGCCTTGTGGCATCTCCAACAAAGGTTATGCAGCGTGTCCCCTGAAACAAAACAAAGAAAGAAAGGTAAGAACATTGTTAAAACCATTGTTAAAACAAATTGTATCTATTGGATTAATAAACAAAGTACAGATATGGGATCCTTTATCTGGAAACCCTTTATCCAGAAATCTACAAATTACTGAAAAGACCTTCTCCAATAGACTCCATTTTATTCAAATAATCCAAATTTTTAACAATGATTTCCTTTATCTCTGTAATAGTAAAACAATAGCTTGTACTTGATACAAACTAGGGATGCACTGAGTCCACTATTTAAGGATTCAGCCAAATTCCTAACCCTTTGTGAAAGATGTGGCCAAATACCAAACCAAATCAGAACCCTAATTTGCATATGTAAATTAGGGAAAGGAGGGGGATGGAGAACTGCATGTCCACTGTGCAGATAAATTCGTTTTTTTACTTTCTTTTGTCTTCTATTTTATGTAGGGTTTAAAAACCCAATAAAATATTTCATTATAAAACATTTTTGATTTCTTTGTTTGTATGCTGAAAAGCCACGTGATTTTTTGGATTCAGATTTGGTTTTGCCAGGCACTTGGTTTCAGCCAAATCCAAATTCTGCTAAAGAAGGCTGAATCTTTACCGAATTCTGAAATGAATCCTGGATTGTGTGCATCCTTAATCCAAACTAAGATATAATTAATCCTTATTGTAAGCAAAACCAGCCTATTGGGTTTATTTAATGTTTACATGATGATCTCGTAGACTTAAGGTGTGGAGACCCAAATAACAGAAAGAGCTGTTGCTCTGTTTCAGAGTGCAGAGACCCAATTTTGCTTCATGAATATAGAGCTGCCTGGAAAGGTAGTTGCTCTATTAATGAGTGTAGGAGGTAAGTAGGCATCCTCCACTTGTCCCCTACCCATATCCTCTCATGTAGGTCACATCATGGCCCTGTACTTACCACCTGTCCTATGGCAGCCTTGTGCCCACTGACACAGCGTTCTGTACCCAATCAGTTCTAACACACAATTCCCCTCTTTTTAGAAAACTTTAGGGCCAGACATAGACCACCTGGCTAATGGAGCTGCTGTGTTGCTGTGCCTACATCAGTAAATATATTTTATGGAATTGTACTCCACCCCCTCACATTCTTGGCAGGTGCCCCTAATGCCTTCCCATTGTTTCAGTCTGCTACCTTGCCCTTAAAGGGTTTGTTCATCTTTGAGATAACTTTTAGTATGATGTAGAGAGTGATGAATCTGCACAGGGGGCTAAGTTAAGACATAGGGGTATTTGCCCAGAGTAGCAGCTAGGCTGGGGAGGGAAGGGGGTCTATGTAGGGTAGGGGGTTAGGGTTTTTTAACTTTAGGGTTTAGTTCTCCTTTAATTGCTGAAGTGAAGGAAGAGGACCCAAAGAATACCAAAGATTCGGAATATGACACCCATGAGCTCCGCTGCGCTTACTCTGCACCAATACATGAGCAATGTATTCGGGACACTTTCAGGGGTAATGAACTATGAAGGGGGGGAAGCAGGGAGGGGGACTATCTAGGATCTGCCAAGCTATAGTCCTGGGTATCATTCTCCCTCAGTTGTACTCACCTCCCTCCCTTCCTGACTGTCACTCTCCCCTACCTTTATCCCCTGCCCTCCCCACTGTTATGGCACATCGACACGCACATTTGTGCACGATCAGAGGGTAACGTGGCCCTTGGGTTAAGTTCCCCTATGGTCTGAAAATCCCACATGGTCGGAAATCCCCTGCTGTCGCCAGTTAAAGATGGCCATACACTTTAAGATCCGCTTGTTTGGCGATATAGCCAAAAGAGCAGATCTTTCCCAGATATGCCACTAATGGCAAGACTATACCGGGGGTAATCCGAACATTCGGCCCTATTGCCAAATGATCGGATTATGACAAGGGCAATGAGAAACAGAAAAACGCAGCCCACACAATACCTGCCCAAGCCGCTTTCTCCCACCACCCGCTTCACAAGCTCCACGGCCCTTGCCAATTATATCAGTGCCAAGCCAAGGCTCAATGTGCTTCTGTGGGAGAGACAGTCACCTCAGAATCCCGCTGCTCACCATTTTCCTTTAGGTGCCAGCGTCCAGGCTGCCTGTCTGGCGCATTCCCTTTTTAGATACGGAGCTCTGCTATTAGCGCACAGGGATTCCCGGCACAGAGTATGGCTCTATTTTAAGCAAGAGCAACTCTCCAGGGGGAATATGCAGAATGCAGCCCGGCTCCAACGCTCTCGTCACTCATTGCACCACCAGCTCCTGTACCTCATGCATTCCGAACCTGCCTCCTGTCATCTGACTACTGTTGCACTGCAACTCGAAGAATCCCCCAACACTCAGGAAATAGCCACATGCACAAATATGGTATATTTTTTTCCCCCAGCTGCCTTTCACCCATACACACAGTTGTAGAGTATTTCCCCATTCACAATCAAGGGATTGTGCAGACTCTCTGCTCAGCACCAAGTACTCTACGACAGGTAGATGGGCACCCAATACCATAAAGTGCCTTCACGCAGGTATCTGAAGCTACTGCAGCCCTGGGTCTCTGCAACCGGCACTGAATAGTTATGTCCAACAAAAGCTGGTGACGGTCTGATATAGTCAGATCGGCAAAACATACAGAGATATTATCGGCAGCCATCACAAAATTTCTGACCTGTCCGATCGACTGAACGACTGATCGACATCTCACGAAAAATGTCGGGACACTCCACACACGGCCTAAAATCAAATCTTTGCGTCTATGGCCAGCTTAAGTGTTGGACCTAAATTGGATAAGGGAGGGGGAGTGAGTCATTTGTCCCTAGTGCAGTGTGATTTGGCCAGAAGGTGTCAGTATTGCTCCATTTCTTCATAAAGTTGAGCTGCCATGTGCTCAGTATCAGTCTACTTCCTGGTTTATCTCCAGTCCGGAGTGCTGGGACTGTAGACAAGATGTAGGGGCCTAAGGAATTGAGAGGCCCGTGGAGGTCTTGGGGTCCAGGTCCCCAAGCCTTGTGAGCTCAACCATGGAGGGTTTAGAGCTCAGAGGAAGTGGAGAGAATTTGACAGGAGCCTGTGGATTGATTCCAATAAAGGGGGATTTGTTTTGCTCGAATTGCATATAGTGCTGGGAGCTGTGCCCTGAAAAATAAAGGTTTGTTGTATTCTCACTGCAGATAGAGCTGGGAGCTGTGCCCTGAAGATTAAAGCAAACTTCATGTGCTTGGATTGAGAATGTGGAGACACTGTGGATGTCTGTACCAGCTCTGTGTGATCCCCGGTGAGTCTGACTGAGGGAGGTATTGAAACTCCAGCGTGTTCCCTGAATGAAGACAAGTGTTGTCCGTGTGCCTGCTATGTGGTAGCAACGACTCTGTCCAATAGGAGAGGTATTCGGGCAGGTAGCACTACCTGGGGAAAGTTAAAAGGGTGATTCACCTTAAGTTAACTTTTAGTATGTTTTATAATTATCAGTTCTAAGCATCTTTTCAACTAATCTTCATCATTTTTTTTTTTATAATTTTTGATTTATTTGTCCTGTTTGTCTGACACTTTACAGCTGTCACGGCTGGCACCCGATACCAGAACAAATGCCAAGCACCCTGGTCTCGGCTTCACCAGTAGTGTGACCACCGTTGGGCTTCGGGAGTAGCCCTCAGCTTACTTGCGTGCCACCTGGACTTAACGAGGGGTGCAAGGCAAGATGTTCTGGCTGGCGAAGGGGCACGGCTGTTAGCAGAGTCTTTTGGGGCGAAGGTCACGGTACAAATGGAGCAGGCTAGAGAATCGTCGGACAGGCTAGGTCGAGGCAGGCAGATATCAAGAATCGTCAGGCAGGCAAGGGTCAAACCGGGTTGTCAATCAAGGGGTTAAGCAGGAAGAGTTGTCGTAGGCAGGCGAGGGTCAGGATACAGAATGCAGAATAGTCAGGAACACGCTGGGTCAAACACGGGTAATCAAACAGACTAGATTCAGAACAGATCAAACGCACAAGGCTCAGGAACGACAAGAAACAAGTTCTATCACGGGCATCAGTCAGCAGTCTGAATGGGCCTTTTATAGGGCAAGATTTCCACGCCCCAGAACGTGTGTTTTCGTGCCAGAACGCGCTGGCGCAATCACTCCAGCGTGCCTGCGCCTTTAAGAGGCGCGCGCGCCCTAATGGCGCTGGGAGGAGGAAGAAGAAGGAACGCGGCGGGTGGCGGCCGTCCACGCCGCCGCACCGCTAGACCACCAAGTACTTTTATTACATAAGCTTTAGAAATAAATACAGATTTAGCACTATCAATCACACTCGAGAGGCAGTAAGATGGTGTGCAGGGTTAAACTGTAAATTGTAATAGAACAAAGAAAGGAAAGCAAACCCTAGAAGGTGCACCTCCCCATCGTTGGATCTGATGACTCAAAGAACCAATTAAAACTTAACTTTTATTTATAATTAAATAAAAACCAAAAGTCCAGAAAAAATTAAAATAATTGTTAAGAACAGGGGGATAAACAGACTGTAATTAAGTTGCGCGATATATACAAGTCGTGAGGTAGTGAGGCTGAATAAAAAGCGTAACTCAAAAACCACAAATAATTGAAAAAAACACCAATTGCAAATTGTCTCAGAATATCACTCTCTACATCATACTAAAAGTTAATTTAAAGATGAACAACCCCTTAAAGAGCTCTTGGGGAAAGGAACTGTGACTCTCTTTATGAAACAGGAGTGAAGTGTGAGACTTTGCTTAGTAAGGACTGTGCCACACAGGTTCCCCAGGGCAATTGATTAATTCTGTGTATTTGCACTTTTCTTCTCTGCCGGTTATATATTTTATATTTGTTTTACTGCAACAGTGGGATTAATCATTTGTTTTCTAGTGGGGCCACCCATAGGTGAATCCCCGGATCCCACTAGGTGGAGACACTGCCATGGAGAGACATTCCCAGTACGTTTTCATTGAGCAAAGGGGATTCAGGATCTGTGTATGGTAAGATATTAATGATGTATATCCTGTAATACAGGTGGTGGCCAAGATTGGGTTATATCACTTTCTGGTTGGCCCATCAAACTGTGCCAGTAAAAATCCCTTTAGAAGGGAGAATTTACATTAAAGGGATGGTTCACCTTTACTTTTAGTATGTTATAGATTGGCCAGTTTTAAGCAACTTTTCAATTGGTCTTCATCATTTTTTTTTTTTTTTTTTACTATTATTTTTTGCCTGACTCTTTCCAGCCTTCAAATGGGGATCACTGACCACATCTAAAAAACAAATGCTTTGTAAGACTACACATTCATTTCCAATGCAATAATTAAGGAGAGCACTTCGAAGCAATACTGCTGTGATTAGATTTTTATTCATAGACAACCATTCACACAACATGTTTCAGGCCTTGCGTGCCCTTTCTCAAGGCCCGAAACATGTTGTCGGTAGTCTAAGAATAAAAATTGAAACAGCAGTATTGCTTCGAAGGACTCTCCTTAATTATTGGATTTGAGATACCTCCTAAGGGTGAGCGGTTCCCTGGCTAAGGATTGAGGCACTTTTGCATGGATTCATTAGAGGCAGAGCGTAAGAACATCCCCCTGAAAACTACACATTTATTGTTATGGCCACTGTTTAATACTCCTCTTTCTATTCAGTCCCTCTCCTATTCATATTCCAGTATCAATGTATGGTTACTAGGGTATTTAGGACCCTAGCAACTGGATTGCTGAACTTGCAAACTGGAAAGTTGCTGAAGTCAAAAACCACAAGTAATAAAAAACAAATGCAAATTGTCTCAGAATATCACTCTCTACATAAAAGTTAATTTAAAGGTGAGCAACCCCATTAAGAAATGCTTGTTTCATCAATCCAAAAACGCTTTCTCACTGCCAAAATTAAGACTGTAAACAGGCCTCCCCTTTTGTGGTATAATATTTTGATGTTGCAATAAATTAATATTTGTACTATGAACCCTATACCTTTGTTAACATTGTAGATGCAACTTATAGGGGTAATACTTATGTGTGATTTATAGCAACTGTAATGGGGCTTTCCCCATAATTAAATACGAAAGCTGAAACCTGTTAGGTTCAATGTAACCCTAAATATGAATTTGTTTTAATAAGGGGAACAACTGATGGAATATCCCATTTATCCAGATGAGACTGTTACATATATTTGGCAAGTGACTCAAGGAGATGCCCCAATGTCATCTGATCCACGTTGTCTAACAAAACTCCAGCTCCCGTAATCCACAGAAAGATTTATCATCTGGGCCTTTTGGACCTGCAAGATGGCGACTGTGAGCTCCGCTGAGCTTCTCTGCATTTATGGGTGAGAATTTCTTGAAGGAATTTTAAATTACGCTGAATGAGGCACTAAAATATAAGAATCCCTTGAAATCCTCTTAAAATTTTGAGTTTTTCTGACAATTCTTAGCGGGGAAAAAAAGATTTGTGGAAAAGATGAAAATTTGTTTGTTATTAAACCGCCCCCTTGTGTTGGTATCAGGAACTACATGAGGCTAATAAAGAGCCTCCTGTACCACGTATATATATATATATATATATATATATATATATATATATATATATATATTGTGATGTACAATAACAGGTGTTTTATATCAAAGTTGACACCTTTCTCTAGTGCATATTTACAATAGGTGAGCTGTAGGCAACCTCTGAGTGTGGCAAGTGTGTTGTTGAGACACTCAGAAGCCACTTTGTGCTGTAAATGACACATTTTCTTACAAAAGACTACTGCATTGTAAACACTGTGTGGGCTACAGAGACATTCAGGCATCGGAACTAGTTAAAATGGTAAAACATAAAATGTTCCATGATCCACCATAGTGTAGTATAAAACTCATAGGGGAATGTACAATTGTTTTCACCACCAGTTAAACCCATAGGGGCAAATTTACTAAAGGGCGAAGTGACTTCGCAAGCGTGATCTCATTTCAGTACTTCACCGATTTACTAACGTGTGCAGGCTTAACTTCGCTAGCGAAGACAGTAGTGCTAGACAGTGCTAGAGAGTAGTGCAACTTTGCACTCTAAAGCCTGGCAGATTTCTCATCTCTAAATTTACTAAGATGCGGATTTTACTGAGCGTTACCTCTTGCGCCAGACTTGCCTTCGCCACCGATGACCAGGCGAAGTGCAATAGAGTAGGTAGGAGTTCCTCAAAATTTAGTTGAAAAATTTTATAAGTCCCAAAAAACGCTTGCATATTTTCATGAGTGATAGGCTGCAAAAGTCTGTAAAAAATGTTTTAGGTACTCGGACTCCCCCATACATTTCCTACCATATGGCAGATAAACTATACACTGGACTCATGTGTAGGGCAATATAACAATTTGGATATAAAGAGTTTGGTTTGAATGGTCAAGCCTGTATTATAGTTATAGTATTTTTTTAATTGGGCCCTGCTTGGTTGTATGGAGCTCTATTATTTCCACTTGTAGTCCTGACTGGATCAGCCTTTCATAAATACTGTATGTTGTTGCAAATAGCAGTTTGTATAAGAACTGCATTTGATCTATGTGTAAATTAATTTAAAGCAGTGGCCATTACCATTTCTCGGCATTGTTTTCCAGAGCCTTACTGTTTTTTCCTTTAGATAACCTTTGCTATGCTGGTGGTGCAACTGTTCTTCTTAGTGAAAAACCTCCCGAGGGCACATCACCAGGTTTTGCCCTGTTCCCAGGAACCCCTTGCACCTCTCTGGGTGAACAAATGCACAAGAGAAAATATTTTAGGGGCATATTATACTGAAAATGTGCTCACTTTAAATCCATGCAAGGGAGACCTAGGAACAGATAAACACATGACAGGATGCAGGTAACTTAAAACTTGTTCACCTTAAAAACATTATTCAGGCCACCAATGCCATTTTTTTAGATATGCAAAGTAATTTTTTATTTTCTTTCTTTATTAGTCAGCTGTAAGTAAAAAGTTAATGTACACACTGCACTATGTTTCTCTGCACCTCTGTGTGTGTAAATAAAGTTAACATATGGCATTATACCTCCCAACATTTTGGAAATAGAACGAGGGACAACACGATTTGCTCCTAATTACCATGTTCATTTTACAAAATTTGACAGGTTATGAAAGTTTGAACACATTTCTGTGGTTTTTATGTTATTACAGTTTTCATAATAAAGGTGAATTGTCCTTTAAGCTGAAAGTCGCAGTTTCCCCAAGAGACCTGTTTATCCTAAATAGTTACAATAGTCTCTTTGCATATCTTTAATTGTTAGAAAAGTATCAAAGTGCACCTGCCACATATTTTGGCCTCTCTGCTAAAAGCCACTTAAGTTAGAAACTTCCTATCTTTTTCTGGCTGTTGAGTGCAAGAGATCAAAGAGAAACCTGGGACTGCTGGATGAGCTGTCAAAAAAAGGAAAGTCCTGCGATAAACATGACATTTGGGAGGTATGTGGCATTTGGTAGCCTTGGACTGGGACCATCTTTTGATCTTTTGCTCAGTTTGATTCTATAAGTTGAATTACTTATCACTTTTAAACAAGATCATTTATCAGGGACACTCCTGCCATGAGAGAACCTTGCCTCAGCAGGCAGTGAGCGGCCAGTTACAAGGGGCAGAAAAAAGCCGCCTCCTGTAACTTTAAGAGATAATTACATTTATTAAACTGGAAATGTGGCTCCGATAATGCAGAGAGAGTGCTATAATGCTCAGTGCACTAGTGATGCAGCTCCTCTTTGACACTAAAGAGAGGAGCGGGGTGCAGCACCCCTGAGTGCACTTTTGCACATATATAGTATATTTTATATCTTGCTTATCTCAAAATTTACCAGGATGAATTCAATCAATTTGAATATGAAGACTGAGGAGCTACTACATGACATATCTTCCCCTGGCCCACAAGACATTCATCACAAACTAAAGAAGCCTGTGAACATTAAGCAGAGGGTACAAAAAAAGAAAAAAACTTGAATATGTAGAATGAAAACTCTGGCGCCTTTGCAAGTTTGCCATAAATGAGGAAAGTCCACAAACAGATCAGGTTGTCTCACTTCAGGGGAGATTGCGGATGATAAATCAGATAAACTGTCCAGTGGAAAGAAGGAAGGAAAAATATTTAGGCAGTAGCAGTCCAACAGTAATACGTGCATGTGATCTGTTATCTGGAAACCTGTTATCTTACCTGTTTTGTTACCTAAGTTCCAAATTACAGTACGGACATCTCCCATAGACTCTATTTTATTCAAATAATTGAACATTTTTAAAAAATTATGTCCTTTTTCTCTGTAATAATAAAACAGCAGCTTGTACTTTATCCAAACTAAGATATAATTAATCCTTACTGGAAGCAACACCAGCCTATTGGGTTTATTTAATGTTTACATGATTTTATAGTAGACTTAAGTGTATATTCAAACTACAGAAAGACCTGTTAATCAGCATTCTGGATAACAGATCCAATGCCTGTAGCAGCACATGAAATAAAAGGGAGATGAGGTTTATAAAAATGACAGTAATGACTTAGAAGTAGGGATGCACCGAATCCACTATTTTGGATTTGGCCAAACCCCCGAATTTTTCGCGAAAGAATACCAAACCGAATCCTAATTTTTTACTGCCTTGTTTTGTGACAAAAAGTCACATGAATTTCCTCCCCATCCCTAATTTGCATATGCAAATTAGGATTCTTATTGGCCGGGCTAATCCGAATCCTGCTGAAAAAGGCCGAATCCCGAACCGAATCCTGGATTCGGTGCATCCCTACTTATAGATAGATATGTATGACGTGTATGAAGAGCACTGGGATCAGGATTCTGGGACTACGTAACTATTTTAAAATGCAAACATTGTGGCTTTTTTTATAATATTTGGTTCTCATGATTGTTTTGTTCATACTTTTTCAGGATGCAGTGTCACGGGGTCGTTGTTCAAGCTGCAGTTTAAGCATCCCGTTTCGAATTAAAAATTGGTGGGTGATTTTGGAAACAAGTTTACAATCAGTGGCAGTTATCATTAGCCTTGCACATGTTCCCTGTGGTGAGAAGTGGTTAGAAAAATGTGAGTAAAGACAGTGGGTAGTCCAGATCTGTCTGGGCATTAGCAATAAATCATAGGTCAGATTTTGTTATCTGCACAGAAATTCTATTCAGCCTCATAGCTAGTGGCACAGACATGTGGTCTATTTAGGTTATGGGAGAGATCCCTGTACTCACAGAATTGCTTTACTTTCAGTTCACTTAGGTAAAGGGAAAGTTCACCATCCAAACACCTTTTAAGCTCCAATGTTTTCTAGCAATTAATTTTTTGCCTAATTTCACATGAATGGGTTAATAAGGGGTTGTTGCTGACTTAACTATTAAAATCTGACACAGGAATGGGACCTGTTATCCAGAATGCTCGGGACCTGGAGTTTTCCAAATAACAAAGATCCAAGGATCTATAATTTGGATCTTCATACCTTAAATCTACTAGAAAATCATTTAATTGTTAAATTAACAGAATAGTCTGGTTTTGCTTCCAATTAGGATAAATTATATCTTTGTTTAGATCAAGTACAAGGTAATGTTTTATTGTTACTGAGAAAAAGAAAATGATTTTTAAAAAATTGGCTTATTTGTATAAAATTGAGTCTATGGATGCCATTCCGTAATTCAGAGCTTTCTGGATAACAGATTTCTGGATAACAGATCTCTGTATATTATTTGATTTATTTCTCAACAGCACCATATCAAAATGTTCATTTCCATGAAACCAGATGTGTAATTGTTATTGGTCCTGTTTATTGTTTATCTCTCTGTACAGGCCTCTGCTGTTTATCTTCCACTCTGACTTCTAGACTGCTGCTCGGTTGTTGGCATGTTTGGCCATACTGGTGTTTGTATCCAGCAAAGCTCCTGTACAGTAGGTTAGTTATCTTTTATTATTATCTTCCCTAAACTGGGATATCTTGTGTTTTCATATTCTGATATGGGGAGACTTGCTTTTTATACTTATCTGTCGCTGGTTCTCATGTTCAGGAAAAGAAGTTGGAGGATATGGCACCATCTTGGATTTAATTTCCCTGTATGCTTCTTCGTCGGGTGCTATAAAACAATGTCAATTGGAGACACGCATCTTTCTTTTTCCTTTAGCCATGAGGGGGCCCTCTGCGAGGAAGGTATTTTTTGCTGGGGGGGAATCACTTAATGCATTTCCCCCTTTTAAATGCTGTGAAAGTCTCTCTTTGGACTCACTCTGCCTGTGTCTTGCTCAGTTCATGGCCGACCACACCCCTGAGTCACAATTTGCTTATATTGACTTGGGAGCACTCTAGATGCAATGGGCACTTAGTTGGATTGGGTACAATTAGGCTGAATGCAGTGGAATGACATTTATTATGATTTCCCTGGATGTAGGACTCTCAACAGCTTCCACTTGGAATTCATTCCCTTCACTGAATTGTATGTTATTTGTATAACATGGAATTGCTACGATACATGGGTGTATGTAGCCATAGATCCTATACAGGAGGTCATAGCTATTGTTGAGGCCCCAGAAACTATTTTGCAACTACTACTACTACTGTTTTTTTCTGCCATGAAAGGGATTAAAATCTGGATTATTTGGGAATGCGGTGCTGCTGGGATTTTCTGACTCAGCAAGTTACATCCACAGAGCTAAGTATTGGGAAATCAGATGAGTTCAGATTGAGCCTTTCTTTCCAACATATAATGTATTATAGTCATATTAACAGTACAACATATCTTGATGATTTACTCTCTTTACAGAACCAGTGCCCCCTATATAGTTACACTATTAATGGAAGCTGTGGTTTTGCCAATAAATTAATTTTATACACATCACCTCGCATTAACTTAACACATAGTTTATAGTGTATACGGGCAGTTGCAGAACTAAGGACCCCCTTTCCCTTCACTTAATGTAAAAGTGGGAGACGGTGCAGAATTTAGACTGCAGGCTAAGGGGGAAGGTTCTGGTGGGGTTACGGATCCTTACCAGACCCCCTAAGACTATGGGCCCCTTAGGATCATAGGGTTTTCTCCTTGGTGGTTACACCACTGTGTACAGGCTTACCCCCATATGTAATATAAGTCACTAAGTTTGCCGGGAGCAGTAACCCATGGCAACCAATAAGATGCATTTAAACAGGTGACTAGTAATTTTCTGAGGTTGCCCATGCCTGCTGGTGGGTCACAAGTGTCAAATCGTTTCTGCACCCTCTGATAGCAGTGCCCCTGTAAATGGGTTTCTGATATTGATGTGACAAACCTGCTCTGTGACACGATAGTCTTAGAGTGACCTAGACAATGTTGTATTGGCAAAATTATAGATTGTAGGGTAGGGGAGAAGGTGCTGACAGTAGAATTGACACCTGCTAAACACCTGCGTATCCAATTCCAGACATGTAACAAAGAAGATGAAGATTTTTGGACAAATCAGTGAATGTTTCCCTGCCTGTTAAACTTATAATACACTTGGAAAGGGATATGGATTTGACACATAGAAAACAGTTACTTGTGTGTCACAAATCAGAAGGATTTCCCTTTATCTTAGTATGGGGGATCTGTAATATGGATGGATCGTGTGCATTTTTGCGTACCTGCCAGTATTCTGTGTTCACAGGAAAAATGGCTGTATAGTAACCCCACAAGGCAGGTTCAGGCTTTGTACCCACATGCATCTTCTCATCTGCCCAATGAATATTGTGTTGTGCATTTTAACCTTCATTGATTGGGGCTCAGGGCTGGAGAGAAGGGAAGGTGAGAGCCAGTTTGCTCATGTGTGTTATATTCCATATGGTGGAGGCACCTGATAGGCCAGACTATGAAATTGAGGATGGGATCCATTCCTCATATTAAATATGGTTGCTGGATATTGGAATATAGACTATGTCTCTATACACTGAATGCTTTCAAAATGTTTTATTTTTCATTCCCTTTTATAACCATATGCTCTTAATGTGATACATTCAAGTGTCAGTTTCAATTAAACTCTGGTTTATCTTATAAATTTTCTTTCTTTCCCTCCAGGTTTTTGATGTGCATGTGCCAGTGGGTGCACTGAGTATACAGCCTTATTGCCATGATGGAGGTGCCCAGAATGACCATTATAAACAGAATCTCCATCCTGTTACCCAGTGTAAGAATGCTTGGTGCAGGAGCCATGCCCGCTGGAGGACTGTGTCTCTCACCCACAGGTACTAAACCTTTCAATGTTTCTTCATTGCTAATTTGGTCAGTTCTCTCGCTTACTACACCTTATTTGTTACCCCTGCCAAACGAGACCAATACCCAGAATAAAGACACACACACACAGTGGCTCATCGGTTAATCTGTGCAAGACACAGCTTTATTAATCATAACAATGAAAAAAGTGCAATTTTTGATCCAGAGGAAGGCAAAAAACCTCTGTGAAGCTTCACTAAAGGGAAAAATTCCTTCCTGACCCCTTAACGGCAATCGGATTTGCTCCCAGGATCAATGCACCATATTACATCAAGTGTGATGGAAACGGTAAGGAAAATGGCAGCATGCACATGAGCACCAGTAAGCTGTTTAGTGAAAACTGCATTCCCTTTCATTCCATTTGATCCCCAGGAAGTCTGCAGACCCCGGCCTCTACAGTTTGAGAGATGGAGTAAAATGGAATGCAGGTTCCACCAAGTGGCTTAAGGGTTCTCCTGTTTATGATGCCATATTGGGGTGTAAAGAGGAGAAGAGGCACTGCTGATGGTATTACAGTGCAAGTAAAGGGAGGCACTGCTGGTAATATTACAGTGGAAAGGAAAGGGAGGCACTGCTGGTGGTATTACAGATGAAGGAAAGGAAGGCACTGCTGGTGATATTACAGTAGAAGGAAAGGGGAGGTACTGCTGGTGGTATTACAGATAAAGGAAAGGGAGGCACTGCTGATGGTATTACAGTAGAAGGAAAGGGGAGGCACTGCTGATGGTATTACAGTAGAAGGAAAGGGGAGGCACTGCTGATGGTATAACAGTAGAAGGAAAGGGGAGGCACTGCTGATGGTATTATAGTGGAAAGGGAGGCAGAAGAGACATTGTTGGTAATGCTATGGTAGAGAAGGCACTGCTGGTGGAATTGGGGTACTCTTACCTGGTGGAGCTGTCAGGTGGTGCATTTTCCCAACTCCAGCCTGCAAAAGAAAAACAATATAATTTGAAATGCATTCCTCATATTTTACTTGGCAATTGATATTCCTGAAACCCTATATTACTTTGGGGCACATTAATCACAAATTGGGTGGTTTGTCAAAATAAAAATATTGACTAATTGTGGTTGCAACTTTTCCAACAACTTGTGATCAACAAATCACTGGTTTCCATGTATTTTTAAGCAATTTGCACAGTTGTGATTTCTGTGACATTTGGGGTGAAATTTATGGTGGCTTTCTACTTGCCCAAATGATGAAGATACACATCCATTGGTTTCCTTGGAATGTGAACAGGTTTCAGCAGCCTGAGAGTTTTTTGTGATTGTTTTTGCCACGTATACAAAAACCACAAAAATAGAATCATCACAGGGATCATCTCAATATTGACGATCAGTACAAGATTACCACGCTTGCACACCCTTGCTCTCCACGATAAGATGACCCGGTGCACTGTGATGGAGGCCTCGGCAACCTCAACAATACGAATACAGGAAGAATTCACTGGCACACAAGGGTTCTTTCAAGCAGGTACAAGCCCTTGCTATATTTTATTTGCAGAGGTGCAACGTTTCGGGGTAAACCCCTTTATCAAGCATCAAGATAAAGGGGTTTACCCCGAAACGTTGCACCTCTGCAAATAAAATATAGCAAGGGCTTGTACCTGCTTGAAAGAACCCTTGTGTGCCAGTGAATTCTTCCTGTAATCATCTCAATATTCCCATAAATTCCACTTTGCCCTGCATGCACCCAATATGGCTGCTTCCCATACCCAGCTCTGCTCTGATCAGTGCCCCTGCACCCATAACTATAGGAATACTAACGCTAGGCACTTCTTGTTCTGACTTGTGTTTCATGTATTTTTAATTAGGTCTTTTCTTACCCATCATCCCCTTTGGACTTAAAATGCTGCATAGTTAAAGTCCAGAAAGGCTTCATCGATCTCGCTTGCCATCTCAGCAGGGGGTCCTTTGGGCTGGGTCAGATTCGCTGACAGTTTGGTGAACTCCTCATCGAAATACCCCACATCCTCCGGTCCATTTAGGCTGGGTACGAACGGAGCTGTTACGTTCTTCTCGATAATATCATCCCAGACAATGCCCTGCAAAATAGGCACCATAGCAAATGCTCATTATTAGAGTTTCATCATTAGAAGCTGAGGATATGAAAGGACTGTAACTCTTGGATAATTATTTGGACAATACAGAAAGGGGACTTACATTAAAGAATGGATGTTCTGCTACATCTGCGGCATTCCCCGGGGTGGAACCTAGCCTCTCCTCAGGATTCTTCTTCAACAGCTACAAGAAGTGAAAATAGCCGTTACACTGAAGAAGCAGAAGCTTCAGGGAACTCAAGAGAAAGTGGTCTCTGATTATAATAAACTGAAAGCTCAGCGCTACTTACCTGTGATATGAAGCTTACTGCTTCGGAGTCCAGGGATGAGGGGTACTGTGGCTCATCCTCCACGATGGAATCGTATATAAAGTCCCTGTCGTATCCGGTGAAAGGTCTCTGAAATGATTCATGGGTATTTATTAGGAGGCCATGCTTTTTTATACAGAGTGTTTGATGAGTATAGATAAAGAACAGTATTTAACTTTAATACATCCACCTATAGCTGGCCAGTGGCAATTGCTGCTTACCGTTCCGAGGAGCATCTCATAAACGATGACGCCAAGAGCCCACCAGTCGATGGCTCTTGAGTACTCCTCCTCCATCACGACTTCGGGCGCCATATAAGCAGGACTCCCAACCATGGTGTTGGTGCGGTCTCCATATCCAATGCCTTGATAAAAAAAGAAAAATTATAATTGTATGCCCTAAATGAGTTCCCTTTGCTCTGTGTAATAATACAAGGTGGCTCTTACCAGTTTTGCTCATCCCAAAATCGGCGATCTTGATGTAGCCGTCTTGATCCATTAGTAGATTCCCCGGCTTTAAATCTCTGTATTAAAATAAAAGGGAGATGTTATGACACATTAAAACTGCTGTGAAATAGCTGAGCCATAAGCCAAGCTCAAAGAATTCTGGTTCCTGTTCTTTTTCCTACCCTTAGCTTTCCAAGCAGTGACTTTCAACCTGTAATTGTCCTGCTACTAAATTGCAACAGCTACAAATCCCCCTTTATTAACTCTTACCTGTGTATGACGTCCTTGCTGTGAATTCCTTCTAAACCAAGCGTTATACAAGCAGCGTAGAACCTGCAAGAATAAGAAAATGACATTTGATTATTATATGGCACATTCATAGAGGAATCTTAAAGGGGTGCTTAACTATTATATTATAGAATGGCTAATTACAAGCAGCTTTTCAATTGGTCTTCCTTTTTGTACATTTTTTTATTTATTTGTCTTCTTATTCTGGCTCTTTCAGGCTTTTAAATGGGGATCACTGGCCCCATCTAAAAAGCAAAAGGTACTGTGCACTGTAAGGTAACAAATGTATTGTTATTGCTATTTTTTATTACTCATCTTTCTGTCCAGACCCTCTTCTTTCCAGGCTCTTATTCAAATCGATGCATGGTTGCTAGGGTTATGTGGCTAACTAATTGCAAACTAATTGCAAACTGGAGAGCTGCTGAATAAAAAACTAAATAACTCAAAAACCACAAATCATAAAAAATTAAAACCAATTGCAATTTGCCTCAGAATATAACTCTCTACATCATACTAGAGATTAATTCAAACGTGAAAACCCTTTACTATTAGTGTAGCATACCTCTGCCACTATCATTATCCACCCCTACTCCTCAGTCTCCTATAACTCTGGGACAAATATCCACCTACTGTCATTTATACTTACTTGGTTGTCTGTAGATCAAAGTGCTTGCTCCTCATCAGGTGGGTTCTTAAACTGCCTCCTGCCACAAACTCCATGATGAAAAACAGCTGGTTTTTGGTGCTGAATGTGGCGTATAAGTCCACTATAAAACTGTGTGGATTCACCAACTGCCCAATTTGCTTCTCTGTTAAAATGCTGAAATATAAAAGAGAAAATGAGTCCGGCACAGAGTAAATTATCTTGGTAACAAAAGCAACTGGGTGAATGGAAGGGAAGTGAAAGAAAAGTATATAAAATAGAAAAGATTGTGAGACAGAAAGCAACTGCTCCAAAAGCAAAATGAGAGAATTATGGAATCATTCCCCATGAACTTACTGTTCTATATCATCAGTGGAGTCGATGTTGTCCTTCTTGAGCACTTTAATAGCGCAATAGATGTTTGCTGGAAGATACTCTACTAGTAGAACCTGGAATTAGAAAGTGAGTTTAGTGTCATTGTTACCCTGTATATGCTGCTAAAGATCCAAGTCCTAATTAGAGACTCAATCAGTTACCTTGCCGAAGCTTCCTCTGCCTAAAACCTTAATCCGGCGAAAGTCCTTTGCTGTAAAACTGCTGAACTGTAGCTCTCTGAAAGGGAATAACATAAATTGTGTTTTGTGCATCTTGAAAAACAATGTATATCTATATTAATAATGTATGTATTTATGTCTTATATTGAGGCTTTGTCTTACTGTGTCGTTTCAGCCTCCTCTACTGTCATCTCTTCAGCCTGAGAATCCTCTGGAATGGGGCTGTAATCGCCGGGGAGAGGACCCATCGATGTTTCAGAAGAGTCTTCTGCATTCTCAGGAACTTCACTATTGGGAAGAGGTCATTGAGGTACATGATTAGTATAATGCAAGTTTATAGTAGAAATCAGTCTTAACCGCAGCCTCCCATATAAAGTGTGAGTTTACCTTTCTTCCTCATTCTGTTGTTGTTGTTGCACTGGATCTTCTTCAACAACAGATTCTGCCTCTTCCCCAGCTTCCTCATTTGTATCTTCTACAGGTAAGTCCCTTTAAATATAATGACGGGTTAGTGTTTATTCTAATTCATTTTTTCCCTTAGTGATTTATTAGCTTCACGCTATCCTTTTTTCTTCCCTTAGCAAGTATGTTCTTCATAATCCTTAATACTACAGCACCCCTAGCCATAATTCATAGATGGCACTGTACAATTATGTATTGTGGAATCTCCCGGCCAAATGAAGGGGCATCTTACCACCTGTCCTCTTTTTTTATGCCAATAATTTCATCTGTTGGTACCTTACTTTAATTAGAATAATATTCCTGTTATTGTGAAGATATTTTTGTTCTTATTTGATAAAAGTATGGGATAGGGATTTAATCTCTAATAAACTCCAAAATATCCTTACCTGTCAGATGGTTCTTCAGGCAGCTGTTCTGTCTCTGGAACAGGTTCCTCAGATGATTCTTCATGTTGATGCTGCAAACAAGAGACAGGCAATTATTGAATGTGGCTTTACATGGGTATGATAAGGGCAGTGTTTGTGTCCAAGAAATGAATGGCGTCAATGTAAAATACTCACTTGTGATGAATCGATGGCGGGGTCTGAAATGACCTGAACCTCAGGTTCAGTGATCTCTGGTGCAGGGAAGTTGACATCGGTGTCCCTTGTAGTCTCCAGAACTGCATCTGAAATATTGCAAATAAATTTGAAGGATATTAGGATTTTCAAATACAACATTCTTGAATCTAAGGCTTAAGACCTTTTTCTTGATTTGTTAAGATGCTGCCAATGAACATTGTTTTAAAATATAAATTTAAAAGATATGAAGGTCATCTATAGTTCTGTGGGGCTCAATCTAAAGGTCCACATCAACACCAAAGAATTGGACAACACTCCGATCAAAAGGAATACAGGTTTATAGCATACTCCTGCAGGGATCCTACGCCCAAGGATCCCTGCAGGAGTATGCTATAAACATGTATTCCTTTTGATCGGAGTGCCGTCCAATTCTTTGGTGTTGATGTGGATCTTAGCAGTGGGGATGCAGCAGACAGAGCACCCGATAGGAAACATATGAAGCAGCTACAGGGAAGATGAGCTTTGAGCAGTCCTTTTGTTTTTGAGCTCAATCTAATGGGGGTCAACCTAATGTCCATGAAGAGGTAGTGGATGTGATGTTATGATGACACACATGTAATGCCAATAGGAAAGAGGCCAGAGACTGTTATATCTTACCTGGAGAATTCTCTGCTTCCCTCTGAGCTAGCTGCTCATTGAGCTTGTGGAGAGAGGAGAAAAGGGCTTTCACCTTCCTCTCACTGATGTTCCTCAGCTCCTTCACTTGGGCTTTGGTCTGTCTGTCCTTGGTGACAAGGTACAGCTTTTGCGCCCCTGCTGCTATCCTCATCTCCTTCCGGATGTCTCTCAGCAGCTCCTGCTTCATACCTGAAAAGCAAATACTCACCCAGGGCTCACAAGCATCAAAAGACTGACTGATGTCAACAGTCTATAGAGAATAGGGAACAAAATCAAGAAAAAAATGATTAAGCAATTGAAATCCTCCCAAACTTTAATGAATATTGAACATTTTTTATGTGATATTTGTGAAGAACATCTGAAAAAATGTAACAGTAATGTTTGTCAAACAGGTTTGCAAAATATTTCTTGTAAGCTGAGGATTTTCTCTTTTGCAGTGACAGTTCCCCTTTATATCTGGTGGTAAGGACTCTAATCGTCAGGCATGAAACAACGACTTTATATTTCCATCTGTCTTACTTCAGTGTGCCGGTGCCGGTGCAGGATGTTGCACAGTTTGGCGCCCATCTTGACGCTCCTGTATCAGGAAAAAAAGGTTGGTATAAGTCACTGCTTTAGTGGAGATAAAGAATACAAATGTTTGTAGCTGCTGGTAAATGGCAAGCTCAGGACAAGCATCTCTCTGTAACTTTCCCACTACACATATTAACAATGACCTGCTGTTACCATGCATAGGACATTCTAAGAGAACTAGCCCTTAAATGAAACTATTATTTAAACTAATATCATTAAACTATTAATTAAACTATTTTAGTTGCTTATAAATGTACTTATACAAGTGCTTATTTGCTGCTAGTTTACCCCTGGAACTATATCAGCATGACTGTCGCACTGTGGGAAGCCCAAATATTGCTCCGGGATCTCAGCCCCTGACTCCCAAATATATATATGTGGAAATTTTAAAGACTATTTGTAGCTAAAAACTACAATAATCATTGTCTTTAATATGTCCCCCCATCCCAGTGTCTTTATCGGCTCCACTAAACCCTGAATTCTGAAATAAAAACTTGCTTTCTGTACCTGTCAAAAGTCAAAGGTCCACCCAGACCCTCCCCTTTTTCAGACAATCCCCTCCCATTTATTTGTTCCACAAATCAGATCATTATACCTGTTAGCCCCCCACTTTCCTCTGGATCAGCTAGCAGTTACACAGGTTTTATTTAGACAAAAAGGTTGAACTTGATGGACGTGTGTCTTTTTTTCAACCTCATCTGCTATGTAATAAATATTACCAGAGGGATAAATTCAGGATCCCTACCTTCCTCCTGATGACCCGCAATGGGTTGAGCAGGTTGCTGTTATTTCTCTGCTCTTGATGTAAGTTGGTAGTCTTTAAAAAGACTGTTTTTTTTCTTCTTTATCCTCTTCTTTGTCGCTTTTTGGAGTCGCTGCAAATCGCTAGGATCACTAAGATCGCTCTTAGTATTTCATTTTTTTGGGGAGAGACAAAAAGAGATTGTGAGCCAAACACTCTTTGACACATAAAGCTTTGAATACTGTTTTTCCCTTTCTCTATTCTTCCCAGTTATACTGCGCTACTGAATATGTTTGCTGCTCCGAAATAACCAGTAACACCAGCCAGTAGCAGCTTTAATAGAATGAAGAAGCCAATTAGGGCACATACAAAAGGTTGGTGCAATCAAGGCCCTGGACACCCCTGCCAACCAAGTGTGGGTCCTAGTGACCCCAATGTACTTAGGGGACTGTACAGACTAATGGTTAAAAACAGCTGAATATTACTGCCGTATATTACTGGCAGGGGACCTACTCTGATCAGTTCCCTGCACCCATAAACACTAGGGATCTTTATTGTAGGAATTTATTCTTCTGATTTTTGCTACTAATATTTCCATTTTGGCCCTTCCTTACATATCATCCACACTAGTGCTGATGCTAGGGTGGTACCCTTGACACCAAATGAAGCAATAAATAGACAGGGAACATTAAATACACATTGCATTAGAACTACAACTATGCCGCAGGGGATGCTGGGAATTGTAGTTCAGCTATAGCTAGAGAAGAACAGGTTTAGGCTCAGCGAGACAGTGATTTGTGTTGCCTTTCTGTTCCTTAGCTCTGCACTACCCACTACAGGTCTCACTACCCCTAGCAATGGAACACGGGCAGATTTTGGGCACCTTGACACCCACAAGATTTAGTAGATTGGGGGGCAGGGCTGCCATCATTAACCATTTTTTAGGGGAATTAGGCCCTAGGGCTGTATTACTGAGTAACTGTAGGGATTAGCAATTCAACATTGTTTTATTAAATAATTCCCCTAACATGTACCTATTTGCCTCCCACAGCCGGGCTATTTGAAGGAAAAGTGCATAAAACGTACTAAAAACAAATTAATGTTTTTTTTATAGAGAATTTAATTAAAAGTAGGTAGGTGTGTGTATATGGATGCTGGATTTTCATTTGGAGGGGTTGAACTTGATGGACTTTGTCTTTTTTCAACCCAATCTAACTATGTAACTATGTAACTCAATTAAATGTAGTTACATGTTAAGGTTGGTACATAAGAGCAATGGAGAAACCAGGGGGCACTGGGCAAATTTCTAAGGAGCCTGTCAATACTGGGCACTAGAATAGAATGATAGAATTAGGACTTTTATGACATAGCCCAGGGGTCTCCAAATGTTATCTTTTTATGGGGTCCCAGTGGAAAGAAAGTGTATATTTGCTGCTAGTCCTTCATAACTGCCAAATGCACGAAGATTAAAGGAATCTCCCAAGCCCATTTTAGGGGAATAATCTCCAAATTACCTAAAGTCCGTAAAATGATCATCATCTACTAGTCTGGGGGGTGTCACCCAACCATTTCCCATCTTTTCTTACTAAAATAATGGTTATTTGGCCAAATAATCTCTCAGAAGGAATTTACACTTAACACAGAGCCAACCAACGGACTAAACCAACTGTCAAATCCCTGGGTATGATGTCTCCTCTCTTCTATGGGACCCTGCTGTATGTCCCCCAATCATTTGCTAGCACCCCCAAACTGTCCCTATGGCACATGCTTCCCACCCCTAGTTCCAGTACGTGGATAAAGGGAACATGTATTTAGCTACAATGTTGGTACAAAAGAGCAGGACAGATACCCAGGGGACAGATACCACAGGACAGAGGGGCAAAACTCTAAGGAGCCTGTCAGTACTGGGAACACCCTATGGTGTGGTACAGGGGTCCCCAAATGTTACCTTCAGTAGAAAAGGTGTACAGTATATTTGATTGCAGTGCTGCATATTTGCCAAATCCTGGGTCTGTGTCTCCCAACCAGCACTAAGACTAAAGGCATCTCTCAAGCCCATTTTGGGGGACAATCCTCTAAATTCACTAAAATCAATGAGAACAGCAACATCCACTAGTCTGAGGGATGTTACCCAAATGTTTCCCCCTGTTTTTTGTTAAGAAATGGGTTATTTGACAAAAAAAATCTATCAGAGCAAAAGTACACTCACCTCTCTCTCGCAAAGTCAACCAACGGTCTGAACCAACTGTCATCCTTAGCGGGTGAAGTCACCTCTGTTCCCTGCTCTTAAAGGGGAAGTTTACCCTGTTGATGAATGAGGTTTATATGGCAATAATTTCCCATTAGATGTGCAGTACATACCCAGCTTATTATGGACACGGAGCTTTGCTTTGTATGTTTATGAGTTTGAGTCAGTGCAGTTTCTGTGCTTTATATCTATCAGATCCATTCATTCATCACTGCTGCTAAGTCTAGTGTAACCTGGGGGTCCTTTCCTTTACCTGAATAGTGGGTAGAGATGGGGGGGTTACACTACACAATAAGAAGGGCTTTGTGCTTAGTAGGTGAAATGGTGTATATACAAGGTATGGATTGGGGGGCAGATTCTACTAATAAAGGGGCAGATGAGTGTTTAAGCAGCACAAATCATTCATTTCTCTGGCAGTGACCAGGCTGCTTGACTGTTGGACCTGTACAGAGAGCCCACTCATTTCCCAGCATAGGTATTCTTCTGTATTAAATACTGTTTGCTCATAGCCTGTACAGACAGATACTATAGAGCTGTGCCAGTATAGTTACTCTTCTATAATAAGCACAAGCCAGTAGGAACAGCCCCCTAAATTCCCTTACAGCCTGTACAAAGAGATACAGTAAGGGGGTTATTTATCAGAGGTTGAGTTTGTGAGGTTTTTGTTTTATACCTTAAATAAACTTAAAATTCGAATGTGTGCTTATTCATAAAAAAATAAAAATACAAATGTAAAAAACGCCTGTCTGCATTCAGGGGGAAAAACCTGAATAATCATATTATTGGGCAAAAAAAAAACTTGAATTGCTCAGTTATTAAGTTTTTGAGCACAGAGCACTGAAAAAAATTCAAACATTGTGAAGGCTAAAAACATATCCGAATTGTTCAAGGGACCTCTGCCATTGACTTCTACATGACCTCGACAGGTTTTAGCTGGTGTATTTTCAGATTTGAGCTATTTCCAGCTTTGGTTCATAGAGTTTCCATGAAAGTCATATACATATTTGCATTTACTATGTGCAGTTCAGCAGACAATGCCCTGTATGTTTGTGCACAGCCTGTACATGGAGATAAAGTAAATTAGGGCAGCAGAAATAGTAACCCCCTTGTTGACAGAACCCACAGGGTTAGTACATGGGCAAGACGGCAGCAGGTCATGTTTCAATGGGCACCTGGAGCAGGAGTGCTGCGACCATGAGGCAAGATGGCACTCGACTCGCTCCGACTCTGAATTTCCCACTTATGTTCATGAAAACTAATGAGACAGAAGAAATGCCCTCCTGGCTGTGGAGAAGGTGGAGCTACACTTGCTTCCTGCCCCCTAGCTTGCACCCAAAGTCTTGTGCTAGAAGTTCAGCAACTACACACGTTTCATGGTATGAACATAGTTCTCATCAAGTGTTGAACAGACTGTAGTGCAAGATTGTGTTGTTCCATCCCAAGTGGGTTTGTTAATTGTGCAGACGTAACACGATATCGGCATGTTCCAAGATATGTCAGACAGAGATGTGTTGCATATAGATTCAACATGCATTAAATTGCTGGCTATTCACTTTTTCCTTTTTTTTTTGTATTTCAATAGCGTATATTAAGCAACATTTTTTATTACGTGTTAAAGCATTCCGTATCATATAGTTGTATAAATGGAAAAACATGTTTCTATTGCCTGGTTAAAGATAGGGAATGAAAAGGAGATGAGAAAAGGGGAGAAATAAGAACGAGGAAGGCTAGCAACATTTGCAGCAAAGGTATAGGATCCATTATCCAGAAACCCATTATCCAGATATCTCTGAATTATGTAAAGTGTGTCTCCCATAGACTCCATTTTATCCAAATAATCCAGATTTCCTTTTTCTCTGTAATAATAATTCTGTAGTTTGTACTTGATCCAAACTAAGATATAATTAATCCTTTTTGGAGGCAAAACCAACCTTTTGGGTTTATTTAATGTTTACATGCTTTTCTAGTAGACTTAAGGTTTGAAGATCCAAATTACAGAAAGAGCCATTTTCTGAAAAACCCCAGGCCCTGATCATTCTGGATAACAGGTCCCATACCTGTACATGTATTTGTATTGCAGAAATCATATTAACAGATAAATTCATCATATGGACTGACCATTCTATTCATTGGGAGATGTAATCTGATTCCTGATGCACATTCAGTCTTGAATCTATTAAACTTCTGTTGGATTTTGTATTTATTTAACTAACTATTCTTTGTTTTGCCTTGCAGGTAGAGAGTCCAGTGCTGCCCTGTCTCCTAATAGGATTGGTAAGTATTATGTATAGATGCTGTCATCTCTTCCATTTCACAGATTTCTGATGTAAGGCAAGATGAGCTTGGGGAAGTGTCTGTAACTGTGAGATCTTGTGTGTAAAGTAAACAATGATTTTCTGTAACTGTGGGTTAACATAAAAAGTAAGGTTTTACCAGTGATTTACAGAGTAACATAGTAGGTTAGGTTGAATACTCATTTTCTGCTGGATATTTTGCGACAACTCCTAAGCTTAGCTTCTCAACAGCTGCTCAGAGCCTACTGAGCATGTGAGCGTCACAGACACTTCCAAGATGGTGACCCCCTGTGATAAGTTTGAAGTCCTGGATCATTGCTGCTATTGAGAAGCCGAAACTTTAGGCTGGTCCAATAAGTTCAATATAGAAAATATGGCATTTTTCACCATATTAATTCTTAGGGTTTAGTTCTCCTTTCAGTGTAAAGGGGCAGGGAGAGTGTGTGATTATATATACACTCATTATACATATATACAGTATATTTATTGACCCTTACAAATTGTCACATTAAGATAATAAGTGTGCCATCTTACAAGTTATCCTTAATTTACTAATTGTTGGAGTTTGACTGTAGGCAGGACCGCCATCAGAAATCGCAGGGCCCCATATGTCAAAATTCCCTGGGCTGCGCCCACCACAAGCCCCACCTTCAGGTCCGCCCCCCACCACACAGTAAAAAAACAAAAAAAATATTGGTGGCTAGAGTTTCCACATGTTAATAAAAAATAAAAAGATATTGGTGGTCAGGCCCCCCCTAAAAAAAACATTTGTGGCCAGGGCCCCCTTATTAAAAAATATTGGTGGCTAGGACCATATGAGATAAAAAAGTTGGTGGCCAGGCCCCCCCCCACATTATAAGAAAATTGTTGGCTAGGGCCCCTTAAATGTCCATGCCTTCCCGAAGTCAGCAGCTCTCAGAAAGATGGGTGGCCCTGCTAATCAAGTAAGTGTGGTGTGTGGCCGGGCCCCCCTTACCCTCGGGCCCCCTACAACTCTCCCCCCTGTCCCCCCCTGATGGCCGCCCTGACTGTAGGCCATAGTTACCTCTACACATTTGTATATTCCTGTAGCACAAATATAGCCAATCCATGTGTCACACCAATAACTGAATAAGTGAGATACCACCAAATGTAAAATGACTGTACATTGCACTTCAGAAACAACATATATTTCTATTTTTTATTACACTGTAATTTTTTACACACGGTTTCCCCTTGAAAGATTTTCACATCTTCATATTCCTAAACAAGGACTACATTTCTTACAAAGGGAGTTTAGTTTCATTAAAATTGGTGGCGGAACTACCGGGGGAGCAGGGGGGTGCAATTGGACCAGGGCCCCCCAGTAGCTTGCACACCGTGAACGGATGGGGGGCCTGGCTGCATGTCCTGCACCCTGGCCCACCCAATGCTAGTTATGTTACTGATTAGAATGGAAATGATCAGTTATGCCAAAAACATTTTCCACTCTTCCCCTGTAGGGATGTGCAGGTTGACCTGAAAGGGCTTGAGTTGAAATTCGGGTGCCTGCTGCGGGTCTCGGTTGGTTGCGGCACTGACTGGGGAAGTACACTACTCCTCTGCTTTGGAAAATGTTGTCTTCAGAAGTTCACAGAAGTAATGTTCAGAGAGAGGTGAGATGCAGGTTAGGGTCGGGTGCAGGTTGTACTGAGTATTTATTAGGCATTTTTTATAGTTTTGTTTTAATGGATGTTATTATAGGGATGCAACTTGCCTGGTCCATGATAAAACACTTGTGCTTCAGCACTGTACCCTTTAATCACACTTGTAGACTAAGGTTTGGAATGATTTGTACAAGAGACAAAACTTTAAATTATTGCTTGAAAAAGTCCTTAAAAATTATTTTGGGTATCTCAGAAATATAGTGTGCCACAGGTTGAAAGCTATAGAGTGATCCAAGTATTGCATTATGCTCAATCTTTATGGAAATCTTCAGGGGTGGTGAACAGTTCTCAGACCTTTTTTGAGCATTGGTGTTGTAAAGCGCCCAAATCGCGGGGAGTGATTTCAACTTTATACAATAACTTTTTTGTCCTGACTGACACCCGTCAGGTTTCATATACACACTTATGGCAAGAGGACATAGGATGTCAAATGGGCTTAGACGACTGGGAAGTAATTTGGTGTAATATCAAGAAATCTTCAAGGAATGTCTCACTCTTAGAAACAAATTATAAGGTTTTACTCCGGTGGTACTTGGTCCCCGCACGTATAGCGCGATTTATACCTTCAGCTGATGATAGGTGTTTTAGGGGTTGTACTCATAAGGGCACTATGTATCATATTTGGTGGCTATGTCCTGTGGTTCAAAGATTTTGGATAAGAATTTATAATATGATTTATTCCATTTTTAACACGCCTATTCCCAAACATCCTAGTACGGCCCTATTATGTAAAAAACCTGATGCTCTCACGTCACACCAATTCCAACTTTTCCTGCAGATTATGGCGGCTGCCAAACAAACAATCGCAAAGGCTTGGAAAACCAGGTATATCTCTGTCGAGGCCACGAAGAGTAAAATTGATTGGATAATGGTCCAGGAGAAAATGTCTAGCATCCTACTTGATACCCAGCAGAGATACCTGTTGGTTTGGTCCCCTTGGATTGAATATAGATACGGTACTAATTATCCGACTGCCTTTCTCAGCATTTGAATCGTTACCATTGTCTTATCTCAGTTGTCACTGTTTTTATAGGATTTTCAGAACTTGTCTGCTAGTTTAATGGTCATTTGATTGTCAGTATTTTGCTTTTTATTCACCAACTGTGGATGTTTATAATTTATCTATAAGCTATGCGTAAATTTGTGAGCTGTTTTGATGTACTTACACGTGGAGACTATATGGTATATTTGAAGACTCAATCTGTACTGTCTCTTCATATGCTACTGTCGGCTATTGTCAACTTTGTTTTTGTTTTGTAAACTCAATAAACATATTGGAATATAAAAATTATTTTGGGTAACCAGATTCCTCCATACATTTTCTAACATATGGAACATTAACTTTACAGTGGGTTCATGTGTAGGGCATTATAACAACTCTATTAATTAAGGTTCCCTGGACTTGTGTAATGTATTTGCTGCAACATATATACGTCTATTCAACCTTAAATGTCCCGCCGTATGCAGATTAGCCTGACCGAAGACCTCTAACGAAGTTGCACTAGGATTTGCTCGCTTTGCCGAAATAACGCTACAGAAAATTAGCCAGCGTTCGGCGCCCTGGACGCAAATTTAAATGTTAGTAATTTAGTGCTGTCTGACCGAATTTTCGCCTGGCAAAGTGTTGCGATGACTGTGAATTTTCACCGCTTAGTAAATTTACCCCTAAAGGTCTTCTGCATTCAGCCAATTATCAATATATTAAAACAGGGATTATTTTGTCCATATATTGCAATACAGTGAATACCGGTCTTTCCGTTATTTGGCTCTCCATACCTCAATTCTACTAAAAAAAAAAAAAATTTTTTGCCTCCAGTACCGATTTATTACATCTAAGTTAGGGTCAAGTACAAGGTACTGTAAAGAAAAAGGAAACCATTGCTACAAATGTGACTTATTTTAATATAATGGAGACTGCCTTCCTGTAATTTGGAGCTTTCTGGATGACCGGTTTCCAGATAACGGATCCCACACCTGTATATTCAAACTGGCCAAATATGTCAAAGTCATCCCTGGTCTGGCCAGTCCTACACTCACTTCATTATACTTCTTTATTATATATTTTACACAGGGACTAAATTATACCTGCAACTGTATGTATGCTGGGTGAAAACAAACAAACATAACAAACAACCAGAAAAAACAGGCGTCAGCACCCTAATTTGCACATTCACAGCTAAATTTGCATCATTCGTAAACTCAGTTGGCCAGCAAAGTCACATGACAGTCAGGGGTTGGAGAAACAGTTTTAGGGATATAGATTCCTTATACTGCACCTCTAATAAACAGATCAGGAAGGTTTAGGGACACTAAAGCCAAACATAAAGCTGCCCCATTGAGGCCTCCAGTGCACTATAGAAATTGACTTAAAGGGTGGTTTTACATTTAAGTTAACTTTTAGTATGTTATAGAATGTCTAATTCTACGCAACTTTTCAATGGGCCTTCATTTTTTTTATAGTTTTTGAATCATTTGCTTTCTGTATTATTTCTTTATAATACACAAGAGCCGTGAATATCCTGTAAATTATATCTGTATAAAACTGAAACTTGGGTATTTTAATTAATAAAGTACCCCCGTTGCAAAATATAAGGATATTAGAAGTCAGCCTTGTGCTTTTATATGATCATGGAACTCCTTGGCAACTAATAATATCCTTATATTTTACAATAGTGAGTACTTTATTCACTATATTATTTGCTTGCTATTTCTGACCCTTTACAGTGTTCAAATGGTGGGGTCACTGACCCCATCTAAAATGCAATTGGTCTGTAATATTATTGCCACTTTATATTGGTAATTGCTAGGGTAATAGACCCTATAAAACCAGTTCCTAAAATTGCAAACTTGAGAGCTGCTGAATAAAAAGCTAAATAACTCAAAAACCACAAATAATAACAAATTAAAACCAATTGTAAATTGTCTCAGGATATTGACAATGAGAGTGCTGATTCCCAGCAGTATGTCAGCCGTCAAATTTCCTTAGACTATAAGGGTGGCCATACACAGGCAGATTAAAGTTTTTGATATTGGTCCTTTAGATTGATTCAGCATCTTATGTGTCTGTGTGTGGGGGCTTCTGACAGGTCTTCACGATCTAAATCAGGCCAAAAATCAGATATCGATCTGGCTGGTTTGATATTTCTTGCAATCAAGGACCATATTGATGTGGTCCTACAACCCGTTGGCGCCCATTTCATTCGTATAATCTGATCGTTTGCCCGTGGGCCGAACGTTCGGATTAACCCAATGTCACCTGCCATTTGGGACCTCACCAATTGTGTATGACCACCTTTAGATCTACTCATTTGGTTAGGTCACCAAATCTGCCTGAGTATGGCCACCATTGCACACAGAGATTTATGTGCCGTTTTGGGGACATTATATTACACTGGAATCAAACATAGGGAGGAAGGAAAGACTTGTTCAGTCCTAGGAAACTGTACTTAATGCTTCCAACTCCAAATGCAGGAACAAAGAACATGGAGCCTTTAAATGAACTGTTAGTATGAGAATGATATTCTGAGACCATCTGCAATTGGTTTTCCTTTTTTATTGTTTTTGAGTTATTTAGGTTTTTATTCAGTAGCTCTCCAGTTTGCAATTTCAGCAATTTAGTTGCTAGGGATAAAATTACCCTAGCAACCATGTATTGATTGGAATAAGAGACTGGAATATGAATAAGAGAGGTCTGAATAGAAAGATTATTAATAAAAAGTAGCAATAACAATCTGTAGCTTTACAGAGAATTTGTTTTTTGATGGAGTCAGTGACCCCCAATTTGAAATCTAAAAACGTCAAAAGAAGAAGGCAAATACTGCAAAAATTATAAAAAAGGAAAACTGAAGGCCAGTTGAAAAGTTGTTTAGAATTTCATATTCCATAATATACTAAAACTTAACTCAAAGGTGAACCACCAAGTGACGACATGTAACCAGCAGTTATTTATTATATGAGGATTTATAAGAATATCAGATAGTGCTCCAGGCATCCCACCCAGTCTAGGGACAATGGAAACAACATAGCATTTTCATTGGTTACCCATATATGGCTCAATTGCTTGGGATAATGCAACGTTTTGTTATCGTGGTGCTAAGTACCAATTTAGTGGTTTCACTACTTACACTACAGATATGGGATCCATTATCCAAAAACCCAGGCCATCTCCCATAGACTCCCATTTTATCCAAATAATCCAAACTTTTGAAAACGATTTCCCTTTTCACTCTAATAATAAAACAGTAGCAAAACCAGCCTTTTGGATGTAATTAATGTTTACATGATTTTCTAGTAGACTTGCAGAAATGCATTAAGATCCAAATCACAGAAAGATCTGTTATCCAAAAAACACAAGGTTCCAAGCATTCTGGATAACAGGGCCCCATACTTGTACTACGCATAAGATCAAAAACCAGGAAAAACATCCCAACTCCCAGTTTTGTCCGGCTCATTAGTCATACTTGACATTGATTCTTTTGCTCCCATTAGTTTTTCAAATTAGACATCCCAAGTAGTAATGCTCTTGTTTGGCAGGTTTGGACTTAGCAATAACCCCTCCAGCAGATCACAGGCATGTGGGAGATCTGACTCTCTGCCAATCCCTTTATCCTTCCTTGCCGTGACCCAACAGCTTATTTTCTGGTGTCAGAAACGTCTTTCTGCTTTTATTTGTAAAGGAGTACCTCCAACAATGGTAACATCAGAGATGAACTGGAGGCCATACTGAGTACATGCATTTACTAAGCAAGTGTCCCAGCCATGATATGAGATGAGGCAACATACATGCATGTACTGAGTGGGCTAGCATGGGCAGCACTCAGGGAGTAGTCTTCTGGTATCTAGGAAATATATTATCCAAAAACGCTCTGCCTGCTTGGTTCAGGAAAAGGGTGCAACTTTCCTCGATCAGGTCACAGATATCCTGATCTATAATCTATAACTCGATTTATAGGGAAATGAGGAGAGGACTCTGCAAGCATATAAATGCTGTGGTTATCCTTTTATTAGTCGACTACTTGTACACAACATGTTTCGGGCCTATATGCCCTTTATCAAGTGTAACAAACAAACAGAACGTGTAGGCTTCTTAAAACACCCCTACTATCCCCCACCAGTCAGTGGAATCCCAAGGAGGTGTGTGTAAAAGTCCATCTTTTCAGTCCATATGCAAATAGTTAATCAACAGGTGTGTGGATATTTTTGAATAAAGGTTCAGAGTCTCTGGGGCAAATTCACTAAGATGCGAAGTTGCGCCAGGCGCAAACTTCGCCGCACTTCGCCAGGCGTAGTTTCGCCAGGGCTCCGCAAATTTACTAAAATCCGAAGTTGCGCACAGGGGTAGCGTAAGGTTGCGAAGTTGCGCTAGCGTTGATTCGCTATATAAAGCGAAGTTACGCTAGCGAAGGCTAATTTGCATACGGCGCGAAATTCAAATTTCAATGGAGGAACACGTATCTGCACTACAAATGCCTAGAAAACCTTCAAATCAGCAAATAAAAATTTTATTTTGCCCTACACATTGCCCACTGTCTAGGTAAGTTGCCATGAGTCAGGAAATGTAGGGGGGAGGAAGGGGAGCCCCAAAAAATTTTCGATCTTTTTCAGCCTATCAGCCATCATGTAGAAAACACGCCAGCGTTTTTTTTGGGACTTAAAAAAGGTCTGAGGTGGCGAAGGAAGTCTAGCGTAAAAGGTATCGTTCAGTACACTGCGCAAGTTAGTGAATTTGCGTAGTTTCGTCGCTAGCGAAGATTCGCCTGGCGTAAGGTTGCGAAGTAACACTAGCGAAACTACGCCAGCGTTCGTTAGTGAATTTGCGCAGTAGCGAAAATGCCAAACGCTAGCGAATTAACGCTAGCGTTCGGCGCTTCGCGCCTTAGTGAATTTGCCCCTCTGTGTTTGTGTCTATTCTTCAACCTTTCCACACAATTGTAACATAGTAGCAACATTTATAATCACTTCCGTGTTCAAAATCATTTTGATACATTGTTTTATTCCCACATTACTTTCTACTCATGTCGTGTACAAGTAGTCGACTAATAAACAGATAACCACAGCATTTATATGCTTGCAGAGTGCTCTCCTCATTTCCCTATAGATCGAGTAGTCTTCTGATGTGGGGGTACAGCACTTGAGTGGTTTTAGTCCATATACTATGCTCCTGGTACTCTAAGTGCAGCTTAGCCAAGTATCTACACAGTGTCTGTATCACTTTAAGTTTATCTAATACTGTATAGGAGAGGCCTGATTTTGTGTGTGTTTGTTTTTTCCATTCTATATTGATTTGATCAAGAATTATGAATTAGGCCTATCCTGCTGTGAGATGAAATACAATCATCTTGAATGCTATATGTAAACTATAACGGTCAATAATGGTTTAGGTCTGTAGATGGAGCCAACACCTAGCATCTGCAGTTTGCTGCAGTATATTACAGATTTTTGTTATTTGACTATTTGCAATAATGAAAGCAACATCTGATTGGCTAATACAGGTTGTAGCAGAGCAGCCATAACTTGGTTAGTCAATATGGTAACTCGTAATTTCATAGCTGTCAAATGGACTTTAAATTTTCTATATGTGGGTCCTTACAAACATTCATCCATACATTCCTCGCGAGAGTGTCATTGGCTGTCAGTAAGAGTATGCTGGTAGTTCTGCAACATTTTGGTGGTACAACAATGCTATGAAAGGTATATGTCACCTCTAAATTTCAGTTGTACAATGGTAGGTAGCAAACACACTATTATATGGATGCACCAAATACACTATTTTAGGATTTGGTGGAATCACGAATCATTTGTGAAAGATTTGGGCGAATACATAACTAAATCCGAACCCCAATTTGCATATGTAAATCAAGGAAGTGAGCAGGAAAGAGAACCACGCATACAGTGGGCTGCTAAATAAATCCTCGACCAAACTTACAGGGCAATGTCTTCCAATCCGACACACTGAGAAGCCACCTACACCGCACCTACAAACTACATGCTTCCGACACAACACGACTTTCAGATGCGAACGCCGCATGATGCCTCTTCACCCGACAGTCGTGTTGTATGTAGTTTGTAGGTGCGATGTTTCTATAACTTACATTATATTCGGCGCTTCCGACTGGTCGCCTGCGTTTCCTCTCAGCGCATCAGATCTGAAGACATCGGTCCATGGAGTTCAGGCCTTAGACCTTCAAATGCAGGGCTAGAATAAGTGGGAACAGCTGATAATAAAAAGAATTTTAGAATGTGCATTATAAAGATCTTAGAAAACAAGATTTCTGATATTACTGTACTTCTATTAATGTGTGCCCATAAATAAGTGACTTTGTACTGTCTCTTTAAATAGATCACACTAAACATCTTCTACATATGGAGCTCCATCTCTATTCTGTGACTTTTGCTTCTCCCACAGGCCAGGTCCTTGTATACTAAACATCTTCCAATACCAAGTAGCATCACACAAAGCCATGAATGGTCCCAGCTTGAAGGCATATCTGAGGAAGGACATTCGGAGAGAGAGCATCAGGTCTGAAATACTCTCATCTCCACTTTTAAAGGAGAACTATATCCCCAAAATGAGCAACAGGGGGTGCCAAATGTTTAGACCCCCCCCCAAGTGATTGTATTGACTTACCTGAAACCCTGGGCCAGTGCTCCTATCAGCAGAGAACTGCACCAGCCCGGAGTTATATTAGTGAGCACCATGGAGCGATCTTCTTTCATCTTCCTCCTTCTTCGCGCGTCTGCTCAAGCGCAGTAGAACAAAAAGCCGAACTTTAAATAAAAAGTTGGCTATTTCGTTCAACTGCAAATGCGTTTGCCCCAGGAAATTTGAAGAAAGAAGCAGACGGAAGTGGATCGCTCCGTGGTACTCACTAATATAACTCTGGGCCGGTGCAGTTTTCTGCTGATAGGAGCACCGGCTCGTGGTTTCAGATAAGTCAATACAATCACTTGGGGTGCCTACTATTTGGCAACCCAAGCGCACCAAGCCTTTCCTTCTCCTTAAAGTAAATATTGCCCTTTTACATATCTTGCCTTGAACCACCATTTTGTGATGGTCTGTGTGCTGCCTCAGAGATTACCTGACCAGAAATACTAGAATTGCAACAAGAAGAAGTGTGGAAGCAAATGACAGAACTCTGTCTAATAATTGGCTCATGTGACCTAACATGTATAGTTTGTTTATGTGCACCGTGAATCATACGATCCCAGGAGGCGGCCGTTATTTTTTAATATGGCAGTTTTCTATTTATGATTACCCCAATGGCACATACTACTAAAAAGTATTAGGAATTATTTCATTAAGAATTAGGAAAATGGTTTATTTACATCAAGCAGGGTTTTACATACGAGCTGTTTATGCAATATACTTTTATAGAGACCTACATTGTTTGAGGAGTATTGTTTTCCTTTAAAATTCTGAGAAGCTACACAAAACTGCATAGTCTGATGCAATAAGTAGGTTCAATTTATTATAATATGGTGTGGTGTTTGACAATAATAATATATTATTTCAGTGCCTATATACTTTATTCTTACAGATTGCATGACTGGCTGGACTATAACTTTCAAGATTCTCCAGCATATTGGGAGCTATTGTCTAACAACCATAAAGAATGCTGCACAATAACCCCCATATGTAACAAAAGGCACAAAGTTTGCACAAGTGTGGTGACCTGTAGCAACCAGTTTGCTTTTAAAAAGGTGTCCATTAAATGCTACCTGCTGATTGGTTGCTATAGGTGATTAGACCTTTATAATGTAACTCGAAATGGTTTTCTCAGTGATCCACCATTAGCTTTTCAGGTTGTCAGACTCTTCCACAGACCAATGGAGTAGCCATCTCCACCTCAGTAACATAAGAGAATAAGGAAGTCTGGAGAGTCTTTGCAAAGTGTGTAGTTTTTATTATCGCACTACATGTTTCGGACCCATCTGGTCCTTCCTCTGGTGCATGTTACAAACAGTGATAAAAAAGCAGCTTTTAAACCCTCCATTACCCACAAGCCCCATGTGACTCTACAGCTCCATCTTGTGGCCAGTAGACAGTATTGCAACAGTATTTTTTACACATGAAAACTATGTAACCATCTATTCATTTGAAACACCAATAACAGTTCAAGTAGTTCAACGATACAGTTATATTTTTGTTTCAGTTTTGTTTCAACGACTTTTAGATAGTAATAGGTTATTCTCACCATAGTGGTTTAGTTTTAGTGTCCATTGTATCAGTGCCATCTTGTTCGAGACAACTGCAAAAAATATATACATTTCTTTGTTAGAAATTTAAAGATTTAGAGCAAAGCATTATTTCTCATTACAGCATTTTATACAAAATCAATTAAATCATTTTCACAAAAAGCATTTAAGACTCCATGCTTCATTGATCCCGAATGGTTCGATACAATTCAATTTGTCCATCCATCTAGCCTCACATTGTAACAGTGTTCTCTTTCTATCCCCTCCTCTTAGAGGGCGATCAATGTGCTCAAGAACCATCCACCTGAGGCTTGCTGCATTATGTTTAGCTTCAAAAAAATGTTTTCCAACAGGTGTTTGCGTTTTCTTTTCTGTTGGGTTGTAGTTAGTGATTGATCTTTTATGCTCTCCTATCCGAATTTTTACATTTCGGGATGTCTGTCCCACATAAACCATACCACAGGGGCATTTTAGTGCATATATAACCCAGTCCGTGTTACAGGTGGAGTAGTGTTTTATGGGAATTTTTTTGCCCTTGTGTGGATGGGTGATAAAGTCCCCTTTTATTATGGAGTTGCAGCAACTACAGTTAAGGCAAGGGAAAGTGCCATTTTTTGGGGTGCTAAGGAACCTTGTGTTTTGTTTTTTTAAACAAATGTCGGCTTTCACCAGATGGTTAGAGATGTTCCTCCCTCTTTTGTAGGAAAAAAGTGGTTTCTCATGAAACAATCTCCAAACGTGAGTTGTACTGACAAAGTGACCTAATGTTTCTTTACAATGCTTTCAAATTGCTGTTACTATAGTGCTGCCTTACTCTGTTTACATAATGGGATATATCTCTTTTGTCCCTTTTTAAGGTTATATACTTTTTTTTGTAACATGTTGTTTGCTCTCTTGGATATGCTTTTAGCACTCATCCTTGTTGTTATTCACTATATCATGGATCAGTAACCTCTTTCTAGTTGATTCTTTATTCTAAGTTTGTTGAACTTCATACATAGTTTTGATCATCGAGGCTATTGTCCTGATGCGGAGGAACTGTCCTTTTGGTTGGCCTTTATTGTGTTTGGGCATTGGAAGCTATCTGGCCTATAGTATATTGTTCCTTTCCAATTGGTTTGTTTAACAATTCTGTTGTTGATTTCTCCCCTGTATGTGCTGACAATTCACATCTAAGAGTGTAATACTGTCCTTTACTGTATGTACCTCAGCTGTGAATTTGACTGTAGGTTATGTTTGTTTCTATATTTTATTAAGTATGCTTTTCAAGGAACTCGAGTAAGTGGTGGGTTCTCTACATGGAGTTCTCATTATACTAGAATTATTTTTTGTTCGTGCGTCCACAATATCTGAATAATATGCACACTTCTATTTGTGTATTCTTGCTTGGGTTTTAAAGCTGCTTTTTTAGTCATCCTTGTTTGGTAACTTTATGCACCAGAAGGAAGGACCAGATGGGTCGCGAACATGTTAGTGCTGTATATATAAAATACACACACTTTGCCAAAGACTCTCCAGTACTTCTTCCTTATTCTCTTGCTGATTTTAGTACCTTTTGATAAATGTGGCATCGTTTAATTACTTTATTTATTCTCTTTTTGAACCCAAGATAACTTGCGAGTTCCTGGTTCCCTAGTGTATAAAAGTGAAGGCAAACAAAAGAACAGATATTTCAGTGCCTTTCTGGTCTCCACATAGCAGAAAGGACCTTGGTAGTAATGTACATCATTGCAGGAGTCCAAGACCAAGCCCTATATGGTAATTTCTAAGTGAAACCAGGGTAAAAGGAACTCATGAAATGAGGCTTGGCAAATATTACAGTGAATAGTTCTCTGTGATAGTTCACCCCATGGAGTTGTAAGAGGATGCAGGGCTAGTGGAGCAAGAGCAAGTGCTGTCTTCACCAATGAGAAATTGGTGTATGGTTTTGAAATTTCCAGATGCAACGCCACTCATTCAGTGTAGGTGACCTATCCAATTTACCCGCACCACAAGTATAAGAGTTTGGGCTAACAAAGAGCTAAACTTGTTTATTACTTCTGGATGATATACTTTGCATTGCCTCTGGACCTTTGCTCACCTTTACCCTTGTTCTAGTTCTTTAACTCAACTCATAAGTTAGTAGTCGATCTTCAGTAACCCTGTAACTTTCCTTAATTGTAATATGTACATGGGACGAGTCCCTGGATTCAACTTGTGTAATCTATTATATCTTCCTCATAACCCTCTAATTCTTTGCCTCACATTGCTAAACAGCCACCCAAGCCCTTATTATATTATATATATTATGACCTCTCGTTATATATTTATACATATGTCAATATTACCCCATAAGTTGCCTCTTCTCTGGCCAAGCTGGCTAGCTTTGATTCTTTTTGCCCAGGCCTTGCTTTTTTACTCCAAGTCCGGTCCTGTCTCATTAGTGAATGTGCCGTGTGACTCGAAATCCACTAGTTGTACCTGTGTATTTAACTCCAAGTTGGGTTGGGTTGAAAATTTGACAACTATGCAAGGTTAGGGTTAGGAAGTACACTCCTCTCTGCTCCTGAAGATTCCCTGCCTTTATCCAGGGTGCAGACAGAAGTACCATTGTACCACATGAGAAGACGTGGGTACAGTTAGGAGCAGGGTCCACAATGGCAACATTTTGCCAGGTTTAGGGTCGGGTGCTGGGTCGAGTTTTACCTGACTCTCACATGGACTAGCCTACAAGCATTTGTTTTAAATATAGATGGGGTCATAGTAACAGAGGAATCAGAAAAATATGATTCAAATTTTTATTAACTATAAAAAAAAAAGACAGAAATATGTGCTATCTTATAACAGTTTTAACTTAAAGTGAACCACCCCTTTAAAATGTGAACCCAATATCAAGTGTCCCACTAAACACTTGATTTTTACTCTATTACTGCAATAACCTTTTCCATCTCTATGTATCTTGTCTGATAACTTTTTGCTCTCTAGTTTAGGTCTGCCCAGATAATCTTGAACGCCTGTTAAAGCAAGCCTTTTCATTAACCAATCTCCTCCCCCCCCTCCTCTCCCCCCCCCTCTCCCCCTCCCTCCCCCCCTCCTCCCCCTCCCTCGCTCCTTCTCCCCCTCCCCCCTCTCCTCCTCCCCCTCCCCCCTCCTCCCTCCTCCCCCCCCCCCTCCCTCGCTCCCCTCTCCCCTTCGCCTCCTCATTCCCTCCTCTCCTTCCCTCTCTTCCTTCTTTCTCTCTCCTCCTTCCCCTTTCTCCCCTTCCACTCCCCCTTCTTCCTTTCCTCCTTTCTCCCTCTCTCTTTTCCTCTTCTCTCTTTTCTTCCCTTTTCTTCCCCCCTCCCCCCTCCCTTCCCTTCTCTCTTCCTTTTTCCCTTTCTTCCTTCATACATCCATGCAACTCCATTAAAGGTTTGAGTTTTTTTCTTCGCTTATCATATGGGAATTATTATTGATGTCTATTTATATTCATGAGCTTTTAAGGTTGTGATTACTTGTAGTGGATCTGTGTGTTCTTTTTTTTTTCAGCCTAATTCTAAAATGTTTACTATGAATATTTAAATTTAGCAGGATTTTTAAAGACATTCCATATTATATAATCTTTCTCCAGTTAATATACTGCAGAGATGCCTTTGCCAGAGGTGTACTGTCAATTTTATTGGATTTTGGATCTAATTGCCTCAGCTTGTACTAAAGAGCACTCTTCTAATCATGATATATCTGTCATCAGCACTCAACGTTATTCAATTCCAGCAAGGGCTTCTATGCAAATGAATTCTTAAGTTTCATAGCAGAATTCAACATGGGTGTTTTTGAATGTGGTAATAATCAACCACACAACCTCTTTTCACCTATAATACTGTCATACTTTTGCAGAACCCAAGAATCAGAGCCAGTATTCTGTGCATGATTATTTCGTAGAGTCGAGGAATATTATTATTCATAAGGCATCAATATTGTTGAAGTGATGGTCCATCTTTGAAAGGTAAACCTTTTTAGTGTGTATGTAGGATGATTATTTCTGAGTTATCATTTGCACTGGTTTTTATTTTGTGTTTTTTTTGTTGCTTTTTTGATTATTTAGCTTTATTTCAGGGTCAGCTTCCTATTTCTCAAGCCATCTTTTGTTGTAGGGTCCCAAATTATCAATAGCAACCATGCATTGGATTTGAGACTGGAATATGAAAAGGAGAGGCCTGAATAGAAAGATGAGTGATAAACAGTAAGCAATAACAATTACAATTTGTAACCCTACAGAGCATTTGTTTTTATAGTTAGGGGTCTTAGTGATCTACATTTGATGCTGAATTTGAGTCTAGAAGAAATGGCAATAATTGTAAAATTCTAATTTTGCCAAATTGGTAAATTAGTTGCTTTAGATTATTAACCATTCTATAACATGAACCACCTTTACACTGCCTACATCCTTGGGTGTATGTTTTATTAATCATTGGATGCAAACACCACCTAGTGATGTTGCCCTCATTTAGCAACCTAATTATGCCATTATGCTTTTGAACAGTCATCCTCAAGTGTCAAACAACGCAAAGATTCTAATTGGTTGCATATGTTGCAACATCAACTGGTTGATATTTGTCTCCAATGTTTAATAAATATGCCGCCCTCTAGAGTAGACTGATGAGAGGTTAAGTTACACACATCGGACCTTTCAGTACATCTATGGTAACAGTGACAGATCCCCAAATCTGTAATTTAAAATGTCTTTTATTATGGCACTAGGACAGACTTGCAGCATCTCAAGTCCATGGGAACATTAACAAAGAGTCGTACAGCTGTTCAGTGCCCAGGGCAGCTAAAAAGGTATTTTTTAGCACAGTTTTGGTGCTGTTTTACTAAAAATAAGGCATAATCGCCCAAACATTATTTTGGATTAGATTCTCTAGCAAATGATGGATCAGCCGGAGTTCCCTCTGTATTAACAGCAATACCAAACTCATGAAAAAGAAGATTTTTATTATCCCATTTATTTGAATAAAACTGTGATACAAATCTGTCTGTCATGTCACAGAAAAAGGAAATACCTCTATAGTAGAATAAAATATTCCTAACAACTGTTGTACAGTTAGGACACTCAATCTGTTCCAGACATCTCATTGGGGATAATTTACTAAATGGGCGAAGTGATCTAAGGCGGTACTCACACCCTAATGCCAGGCGAAGTTGCACTCTGCTGAACGAGTGTAATAAGTTAATTTCCACTTAATAAGATTGTAGTTTCGACTAACTGCGACAAAACTATCCACCTACTTCATTTATACTTACTGCTTCTGTAGATCAAATTCTTCCTCATCAGGTTTTAAACTCCTCCTCCACAAACTCCATGAAAAACAGCTGTTTTTGCTGAATGGGCGTAAGTCCATCATAAAACTTGTGATCACCAACTGGCCATTTGCTTCTCTGTTAATAATCTAAAATAAAGATAAAGAGTCCGCACAGAAAATTCTTGGTAACAAAAGCAATGGTGTGGAATGAAGGGAAGGTGAAATGAAAAGTATATTAAAATAGAAAAATGTGAGACAGAAACAACTCTCCAAAAAGCATAAAATGAAAATTATAATCCCCCCATTGAACTTCTTTCTATATCATCATGGGAATCATGTTTGATCCTTCTGGACACTTAATAAGCGCAATAATGTTTGCTGAATATACTCTACTATAAAACCTGAATTAGAAATAGTCTAGTTCATTGACCCTGTATATCTGCTAAAGATCAACCTAATTAGGACTCAATCAGTTACCCTTGCCGAACTTCCTTCTCCTAAACTAATCCCCGCGCGAAAAGTCCTTGCTGGAAAACGCCTGAACTGTACTCTCTGGAAAGAATAACATAAATTATGTCTTGTGCATCTTGAAAAACAAGTATATAATATTAATCAAGTAGTATTTATGTCTTATATTGAGCTTGCTTTACTGTTCGTTCAGCCTCCTCTACTGTCATCTCTTCATGCCTGAAATCCTCTGAATGGCTGTAAATCGCCGCAGAGACCCATCGATGTTTCAGAAGAGTCTTCCGCATTCTCAGGAACTTCACTATGAAGAGCATTAGTACATGATAGTTATAATGCAGTTTATAGTAAAATCAGTCTTAACCGCAGCCTCCCATATAAAGTGTGAGTTTACCTTTCTTCCTCATTCTGTTGTTGTTGTTGCACTGGATCTTCTTCAACAACAGATTCTGCCTCTTCCCCAGCTTCCTCATTTGTATCTTCTACAGGTAAGTCCCTTTAAATATAATGACGGGTTAGTGTTTATTCTAATTCATTTTTTTCCCTTAGTGATTTATTAGCTTCATGCTATCCTTTTTTCTTCCCTTAGCAAGTATGTTCTTCATAATCCTTAATACTACAGCACCCCTAGCCATAATTCATAGATGGCACTGTACAATTATGTATTGTGGAATCTCCCGGCCAAATGAAGGGGCATCTTACCACCTGTCCTCTTTTTTTATGCCAATCATTTCATCTGTTGGTACCTTACTTTAATTAGAATAATATTCCTGTTATTGTGAAGATATTTTTGTTCTTATTTGATAAAAGTATGGGATAGGGATTTAATCTCTAATAAACTCCAAAATATCCTTACCTGTCAGATGGTTCTTCAGGCGGCTGTTCTGTCTCTGGAACAGGTTCCTCAGATGATTCTTCATGTTGATGCTGCAAACAAGAGACAGGCAATTATTGAATGTGGCTTTACATGGATATGATAAGGGCAGTGTTTGTGTCCAAGAAATGAATGGCGTCAATGTAAAATACTCACTTGTGATGAATCGATGGGGGGTCTGAAATGACCTGAACCTCAGGCGCAGTGATCTCTGGTGCAGGGAAGTTGACATCGGTGTCCCTTGTAGTCTCCAGAACTGCATCTGAAATATTGCAAATAAATTTGAAGGATATTAGGATTTTCAAATACAACATTCTTGAATCTAAGGCTTAAGACCTTTTTCTTGATTTGTTAAGATGCTGCCAATGAACATGTTTTTAAAATATAAATTTAAAAGATATGAAGGTCATCTATAGTTCTGTGGGGCTCAATCTAAAGGTCCACATCAACACCAAAGAATTGGACAACACTCCGATCAAAAGGAATACAGGTTTATAGCATACTCCTGCAGGGATCCTACGCCAAGGATCCCTGCAGGAGTATGCTATAAACATGTATTCCTTTTGATCTGAGTGCCGTCCAATTTTTTGGTGTTGATGTGGATCTTAGCAGTGGGGATGCAGCAGACAGAGCACCCGATAGGAAACATATGAAGCAGCTACAGGGAAGATGAGCTTTGAGCAGTCCTTTTGTTTTTGAGCTCAATCTAATGGGGGTCAACCTAATGTCCATGAAGAGGTAGTGGATGTGATGTTATGATGACACACATGTAATGCCAATAGGAAAGAGGCCAGAGACTGTTATATCTTACCTGGAGAATTCTCTGCTTCCCTCTGAGCTAGCTGCTCATTGAGCTTGTGGAGAGAGGAGAAAAGGGCTTTCACCTTCCTCTCACTGATGTTCCTCAGCTCCTTCACTTGGGCTTTGGTCTGTCTGTCCTTGGTGACAAGGTACAGCTTTTGCGCCCCTGCTGCTATCCTCATCTCCTTTCCGGATGTCTCTCAGCAGCTCCTGCTTCATACCTGAAAAGCAAATACTCACCCAGGGCTCACAAGCATCAAAAGACTGATTGATGTCAACAGTCCTATAGAGAATAGGGAACAAAATCAAGAAAAAAAATGATTAAGCCAATTGAAATCTTCCCAAACTTTTTAATGAATATTGAACATTTTTTATGTGATATTTTGTGAAGAACATCTTGAAAAAATGTAACCGTAATGTTTGTCAAACAGGTTTGCAAAATATTTCTTGTAAGCTGAGGATTTTCTCTTTTGCAGTGACAGTTCCCCTTTATATCTGGTGGCAAGGACTCTAATCGTCAGGCATGAAACAACGACTTTATATTTCCATCTGTCTTACCTCAGTGTGCCGGTGCCGGTGCAGGATGTTGCACAGTTTGGCGCCCATCTTGACGCTCCTGTATCAGGAAAAAAGGTTGGTACAGTCACTGCTTTAGTGGAGATAAAGAATACAAATGTTTGTAGCTGCTGGTAAATGGCAAGCTCAAGACAAGCATCTCTCTGTAACTTTCCCACTACACATATTAACAATGACCTGCTGTTACCGTGCATAGGACATTCTAAGAGAACTAGCCCTTAAAATTAAACTATTATTTAAACTAATATCATTAAACTATTAATTAAACTATTTAGTTGCTTATAAATGTACTTATACAGTGCATATTTTCTGCTAGTTTTACCCCTGGAACTATATTAGCATGACTGTCGCACTGTTGGGAAGCCCAAATATTGCTCCGGGATCTCAGCCCCTGACTCCCAAATATATATATGTGGAAATTTTAAAGACTATTTGTAGCTAAAAACGACAATAATCATCGTCTTTAATATGTCCCCCCATCCAGTGTCTTATCGGCTCCACTAAACCCTGAATTCTGAAATAAAAACTTGCTTCTGTACCTGTCACAAGTCAAAGGTCCACCCAGACCCTCCCCTTTTTCAGACAATCCCCTCCCATTTATTTGTTCCACAAATCAGATCATTATAACTGTTAGCCCCCACTTTCCTCTGGATCAGCTAGCAGTTACACAGGTTTTATTTAGACAAAAAGGTTGAACTTGATGGACGTGTGTCTTTTTTTCAACCTCATCTGCTATGTAATAAATATTATCAGAGGGATAAATTCAGGATCCCTACCTTCCTCCTGATGACCCGCAATGGGTTGAGCAGGTTGCTGTTATTTCTCTGCTCTTGATGTAAGTTGGTAGTCTTTAAAAAGACTGTTTTTTTTCTTCTTTATCCTCTTCTTTGTCGCTTTTTGGAGTCGCTGCAAATCTCTCAGATCACTAAGATCGCTCTTAGTATTTCATTTTTTTGGGAGAGACAAAAAGAGATTGTGAGCCAAACACTCTTTGACACATAAAGCTGTGAATACTGTTTTTCCCTTTCTCTATTCTTCCCAGTTATACTGCGCTACTGAATATGTTTGCTGCTCCGAAATAACCAGTAACACCAACCAGTAGCAGCTTTAATAGAATGAAGAAGCCAATTAGGGCACATACAAAAGGTTGGTGCAATCAAGGCCCTGGACACCCCTATCAACCAAGTGTGGGTCCTGGTGACCCCAATATACTTAGGGGACTGTACAGACTAAAGGTTAAAAACAACTGAATATTACTGCTGTATATTACTGGCAGGGGACCTACTCTGATCAGTTCCCTGCACCCATAAACACTAGGGATCTTTATTGTAGGAATTTATTCTTCTGATTTTTGCTACTTATATTTCCATTTTGGCCCTTCCTTACATATCATCCACACTAGTGCTGATGCTAGGGACAGTTGCTTATTACAGTTTCTAGGATGAGTGGTACCCTTGACACCAAATGAAGCAATAAATAGACAGGGAACATTAAATACACATTGCATTAGAACTACAACTATGCGCAGGGGATGCTGGGAATTGTAGTTCAGCTATAGCTAGAGAAGAACAGGTTTAGGCTCAGCGAGACAGTGATTTGTGTTGCCTTTCTGTTCCTTAGCTCTGCACTACCCACTACAGGTCTCACTACCCCTAGCAATGGAACACGGGCAGATTTTGGGCACCTTGACACCCACAAGATTTAGTAGATTGGGGGGCAGGGCTGCCATCAGTAACCATTTTTTAGGGGAATTAGGGCCCTAGGGCTGTATTACTGAGTAACTGTAGGGATTAGCAATTCAACATTGTTTTATTCAATAATTCCCCTAACATGTACCTATTTGCCTCCCACAGCCGGCGTATTTGAAGGAAAAAGTGCATAAAACGTACTAAAAACAAATTAATGTTTTTTTTATAGAGAATTTAATTAAAAGTAGGTAGGTGTGTGTGTATGGATGCTGGATTTTCATTTGGAGGGGTTGAACTTGATGGACTTTGTCTTTTTTCAACCCAATCTAACTATGTAACTCAATTAAATGTAGTTGCATGTTAAGGTTGGTACATAAGAGCAATGGAGAAACCACGGGGCACTGGGCAAATTTCTAAGGAGCTTGTCAATACTGGGCACTAGAATAGAATGATAGAATTAGGACTTTTATGACAGCCCAGGGGTCTCCAAATGTTATCTTTTTATGGGGTCCCAGTGGAAAGAAAGTGTATATTTGCTGCTAGTCCTTCATAACTGCCAAATGCAGGGTCTGTGTCTCCCAACCAGCACGAAGATTAAAGGAATCTCCCAAGCCCATTTTAGGGGAATAATCTCCAAATTACCTAAAGTCAGTAAAATGATCATCATCTACTAGTCTGGGGGGTGTCACCCAACCATTTCCCATCTTTTCTTACTAAAATAATGGTTATTTGGCCAAATAATCTCTCAGAAGGAATTTACACTTAACACAGAGCCAACCAACGGACTAAACCAACTGTCAAATCCCTGGGTATGATGTCTCCTCTCTTCTATGGGACCCTGCTGTATGTCCCCCAATCATTTGCTAGCACCCCCAAACTGTCCCTATGGCACGTGCTTCTGCTTCCCACCCCTAGTTCCAGTACTTGGATAAAGGGGAACATGTATTTAGCTACAATGTTGGTACAAAAAGCAGGACAGATACCCAGGGGGCAGATACCACAGGACAGAGGGGCAAAACTCTAAGGAGCCTGTCAGTACTGGGAACACCCTATGGTGTGGTACACTGGTCCCCAAATGTTACCTTCAGTAGAAAAGGTGTACAGTATATTTGATTGCAGCGTTGCATATTTGCCAAATCCTGGGTCTGTGTCTCCCAACCAGCACTAAGAGTAAAGGCATCTCTCAAGCCCATTTTGGGGACAATCCTCTAAATTCACTAAAATCAATGAGAACAGCAACATCCACTAGTCTGAGGGATGTCACCCAAATGTTTACCCTTTTTTTTTTGTTAAGAAATGGGTTATTTGACAATAAAATCTATCAGAGCAAAAGTACACTCACCTCTCTCTCGCAAAGTCAACCAACGGTCTGAACCAACTGTCATCCTTAGGGGATGAAGTCACCTCTGTTCCCTGCTCTTAAAGGGGAAGTGTACCCTGTTGATTAATGAGGTTTATATGGCAATAATTTACCATTAGATGTGCAGTACATACCCAGCTTATTATGGACACGGAGCTTTGCTTTGTATGTTTATGAGTTTGAGTCAGTGCAGTTTCTGTGCTTTATATCTATCAGATCCATTCATTCATCACTGCTGCTAGTCAAGTCTAGTGTAACCTGGGGGTCCTTTCCTTTACCTGAATAGTGGGTAGAGATGGGGGGTTACACTACACAATAGGAAGGGCTTTGTGCTTAGTAGGTGAAGTGGTATATACAAGGTATGGATGGGGGGGCAGGTTCTACTAATAAAGGGCAGATGAGTGTTTAAGCAGCACAAATCATTCATTTCTCTGGCAGTGACCAGGCTGCTTGACTGTTGGACCTGTACAGAGAGCCCACTCATTTCCCAGCATAGGTATTCTTCTGTATTAAACACTGTTTGCTCATAGCCTGTACAGACAGATACTATAGAGCTGTGCCAGTATAGTTACTCTTCTATAATAAGCACAAGCCAGTAGGAACAGCCCCCTAAATTCCCTTACAGCCTGTACAAAGAGATACAGTAAGGAGGTTATTTATCAGAGGTTGAGTTTGTGAGGTTTTTGTTTTATACCTCAAATAAACTTATAATTCGAATGTGTGCTTATTCATAAAAAAATACAAATGTAAAAAACGCCTGTCTGCATTCAGGGGGAAAAACCTGAATAATCATATTATTGGGCAAAAAAAACTTGAATTGCTCAGTTATTGAGTTTTTGAGCACAGAGCACTGAAAAAAATTCAAACATTGTGAAGGCTAAAACATTTTTGAATTGTTCAAGGGACCTCTGCCATTGACTTCTACATGACCTCGACAGGTTTTAGCTGGTGTATTTTCAGATTTGAGCTATTTCTAGCTTTGGTTCATAGAGTTTCCATGAAAGTCACAGACATATTTGCATTTACGATGTGCAGTTCAGCAGACAATGCCCTGTATGTTTGTGCACAGCCTGTACATGGAGATAAGGTAAATTAGGGTAGCAGAAATAGTAACCCCCTTATTGACAGAACCCACAGGGTTAGTACATGGGCAAGATGGCAGCAGGTCATGTTTCAATGGGCACCTGGAGCAGGAGTGCTGCGACCATGAGGCTCCTACTCTGAATTTCCCACTTATGTTCATGAAAACTAATGAGAGGCAAAATTGGTACTTCAGAGAGAACCTACAGAAGAAATGCCCTCCTGGCTGTGGAGAAGGTGGAGCTACACTTGCTTCCTGCCCCCTAGCTTGCACCCAAAGTATTCTGCTAGAAGTTCAGCAACTACACACGTTTCATGGTATGAACATAGTTCTCATCAAGTATTGAACAGACTGTAGTGCAAGATTGTGTTGTTCCATCCCAAGTGGGTTTGTTAATTGTGCAGAGGTAATACCATACCAGCATGTTCCAAGATATGTCAGACAGAGATGTGTTGCATATAGATTCAACATGCATTAGATTGCTGGCTATTCACTTTTTCCTTTTTTTATTTATTTTTTGTATTTCAATAGCGTATATTAAGCAACATTTTTTATTACGTGTTAAAGCATTCAGTATCATATAGTTGTATAAATAAAAAACATGTTTCTATTGCCTGGTTAAAGATAGGGAATGAAAAGGAGATGAGAAAAGGGAGAAATAAGAACGAGGAAGGCTAGCAACATTTGCAGCAAAGGTATAGGATCCATTATCCAGAAACCCATTATCCAGATATCTCTGAATTATGTAAAGTGTGTCTCCCATAGACTCCATTTTATCCAAATAATCCAGATTTCCTTTTTCTCTGTAATAATAATTCTGTAGTTTGTACTTGATCCAAACTAAGATATAATTAATCCTTTTTGGAGGCAAATCCAACCTTTTGGGTTTATTTAATGTTTACATGCTTTACTAGTAGACTTAATGTATGAAGATCCAAATTACAGAAAGAGCCATTTTCTGAAAAACCCCAGGTCCTGATCATTCTGGATAAGAGGTCCCATACCTGTACATGTATTTGTATTGCAGAAATCGTATTAACAGAAAAATTCATCATATGGACTGACCATTCTAGTCATTGGGAGATGTAATCTGATTCCTGATGCACATTAAGTCTTGAATCTATTATACTTCTGTTGGATTTTGTATTTATTTAACTAACTATTCTTTGTTTTGTCTTGCAGGTAGAGAGTCCAGTGCTGTCCTGTCTCCTAATAGGATTGGTAAGTATTATGTATAGATGTCATCTCTTCCATGTCACAGATTTCTGATGTAAGGCAAGATAAGCTTGGGGAATTGTCTGTAGCTGTGAGATCTTGTGTGTATAGTAAACAATGATTTTCTGTAACTGTGGGTTAACATAAAAAGTAAGGTTTTATCAGTTGATTTTTTTTTTTTTAGTTCAGGTAAGATTTATTTGAACAACAATAGCAGGTACAACAATGGAATCACAAACGTACAGTTCAGCAGGACACAAGCTTGGTAATACAAACCAAGAAGATACATAAAGGAGATCAAGTACAGTGAGAAAACATATCATGTCATACACATGCTGAAGACTAGGCATTCTCAATAATCCACAATTGCCAGACAGAAAGATGTTGCTTGACTGTACCATTTTTCCTAGCAATCAAATGTTCTACGGCCTGAGTTTCTTGAATAGATTTTTCCCATTCAGGGTAGGTGGGAGGGCTCCTATCTTTCCAGTGTTGTGCAATAAGCCTACGGGCCTGGAACAATAACTTGAGTACAATTTTTTTGGCTGGGCGGGCTAACTGCACGGGATGATCCATCCCCAGAAGGTACCACAGTTTAGTAATTCTCTCTTGTATCGCTAGCCAGTATGGTTTTATTATCTGACATGACCAGAAGGTGTGTATGAACGTCCCCTCCTCCTGATTACACCTCAAACACATAGGGGAAATCTCTGGATTCAATTTGTGTAGCAGAGTTCTTGTATAGTTAGCCCTATGAATAAAATACAATTGAAGCAGTCTGTACTTATATATGGGAGAGATTAACAGAGGGGTCAGAAGCACCTGATCCCATTGATCATCAGTTATCTGCTCAACATCCAGTTCCCATCTATCTCTGACCTTCAAGGGCGACCTCTTAACTATGGGCGACAGGAGGGCTTTATAAAACGATGTTATTTTGTGACCAGGCTGTTCCTGCTGGAACACCTCAACGACTGGAGACACAGACAACTGAGTGGACCTAAAGTTAAGGGAATGTTGAACTGCTCTCCGGATTTTATAGTAGGTAAACCATTGCGAATCAGGCAGTGAGAAGACCTCTTTTAGGTGGGCAAAGGAAGCTATACCCTGTTCAGTCCAGATCTGCCCCAAGGCATAAATGCCAGCTTCCAACCAGGATTTAGGTGGGGTTAGCATATCAAGAGGGGCAAGTTTTTTGTTATACCATAGCGGAGAGAGCGGGCCCAAAGAGTCTGCTTTAATAGTTTGATTCGCTAAGGTAAGAATATACCTCTGGGATATTAATATTGGGTTGGTAATGGGCCTAAGGCCCCCAGGCCCGTGGCTTCCAAAGCATGTATTGGGGGTAGTTCCGTTTGCAACACTTCTTGCCATAGCTGATACAGCGCCTCATTATTGCCGGAGTATCTAAGGGTCCAAACCTGAGACAATTGAGATGCCAGATAGTAAAGTTGCATGTCTGGTAGAGCCATTCCCCCCAAGTCTTTCGGCCTATGGAGGGTTGCAGTGGAGAGTCTACTTCTAGAGTTACCCCAAATAAACAGCCTAAAAGTCTGGGCTAGTTCGTTAAAAAAGGCCTTGCCTATTTTAATTGGCGCCTGCCACAACACATACAATATTTTGGGTGCTATTACCATTTTAATGATTTGTATACGGCCTGTCGGTCCCAGTGGGAGTTGCTTCCAGACCTGAAATTTATCACGAGCCCACTGTAGCAGAGGGGCAATGTTGTACTCATAATAAGTCGATAATGGTAGGGCCACCTTGACACCGAGATACGTAAAGTGAGAGGCTAGTTGTAGTGGCAATGGTGTAGGAAACGTATAGGCCTCCTCAGGATCAATCAAAAATAAGGAGGATTTAGCCGGGTTGGTTTGCAGGCCCGAGACCTCCCCAAATTTGTTAGTAAGTATTAATAGTGCTTCAAGAGAACCCAAGGTGTCACCCAGGTACACTAGAGTATCATCCTCATACATCGGAACTTTTTCCTCCCGCTTTCCTGTCAGGAGCCCCTTGATATGCGGGTTCTGCCGAATTGCCAGTCCCAATGGCTCAATTGCAAGGGCAAAGAGCAGGGGCGACAGAGGGCACCCCTGACGGGTGCCTCTGGATAGGGTAAAACTGTCGGTCTGAGAGGAATTAACTCGTAGTGAAGCAGTAGGGGCCCCGTACAGAATTTGAGTAAGCGAAGTAAAATATGGACCAATACCAAAGGCCTTCATTACTTTCCATAAATATGCCCATTCCACCGTGTCAAATGCTTTTGCTACATCTAAGGCTGCAATCGCTCTCTGGCCCGAGTTAGAGTGGTCAATAGTGAGATTAAGCATGAGCCTTCTAACATTATGAGCTGTTGTTTTCCCCGGGATAAACCCCGTTTGATCCTCAGTGACCATATGTGGGATAACTTGCGCAAGTCGCCTGGCCAAGACCTTGGCCAATATCTTAACGTCAGCCGTGAGAAGAGATATAGGCCTATAGGAGTCTGGGCTTGTTAAGTCCTTGCCTGGTTTAGGGAGGAGTATGATGGTGGCTTCATACATAGATGCCGGGAGCAGTTTTTTTTGGAGAGCAAACCCATATGTTTTTTGAAGGAGAGGAGCCAAAGTGGCAGCATGTCTTTTATAAATTTCTATGCAACGTGAATGTTGAAAAAAGGATCCGCACACACTTCTTTCTTTTGCAGTGGGGGGTCACCCCTTCACTTTATTTGTTAAACAAATAAAGTGAAGGGGTGACCCCCCACTGCAAAAGAAAGAAGTGTGTGCGGATCCTTTTTTCAACATTCACGTTGCTAGGGGACCTTGCCAGGTCGACGGAAGAACGCACCACCTCTGCAGGATCAGTGAGATTGGGTGTGCGGTAAGAAAAATTACATTGTTTTATAAATTTCTATGGGCAACCCGTCCGCGCCAGGAGCTTTACCCACTGGAAACGACTCTATAGCCTCCACAATCTCAACTACCGTCAATGGCTGATCTAGGAATTCCCTAAATTCCTCAGTTAGGGCTGGAAATCTCAGGGATTGTAAAAACTCATCCACCACCAGGCACCCATCAGGTAATTTAGAGCTGTACAAGTTAGCATAGTAATGAGCTATCAATCGCTTAATCTCCTCTGGGTCTGACGACAACTCAGTTGCAGTCTTTCTGATATGAGTAATTACTGGGGGGGAAGTCTGTTCTCTCGTAAGCAGTGCTAACATTCTACCTGCTCTCTCCCCCTGCTCCAACACCCTGGCTTTGGTAAACAGGTGCCTATGCTGCGACCTTTCCCACATATGCTGCGAATAGCTGTCCTGAAGTTGTTTTAAGCAGGTGTATTGCAAAGGGGTAGGGGAGACAGCAAGTTGGGCTTCAGCACGTACTATATCACTCTCTAGTTGGGTTTGTTGTTGTCTAGACTGCTTCTTATACCCTATAATCTCATTATTTAGCTGGCCTCGTAAGTACGCTTTAAAAGAATCCCATAATACATTCAGGTCCTCAGTGTCAGCATTGAGTTGGAAAAATTCCTTGAGCATTACCTCGTGCTCCTTATCATTGTCAAGGATTTTTAACCAAACTGGGTTTAGTGCCCACCTATTCTGCGGCTGTACAACACCTACACTAAGAGTAAGCTCTAAGGGAGCATGATCTGTTATACCCCTAGGAAGGTATGCTGCTCTCTGCACAGAAGCAAGAGAAGTATCGTTCACAAAAGCAAAGTCTATTCTGGATAGCACTAAGTGTGATGTCGAAAAACAGGAATACTGTCTATCGTGTGGATGAAGGTGCCTCCATACTTCAGTAAGCCCCACACCTCTCATCAGGGCAGCTAAGTTAGAGCTGGTATCTACAGTACTATGTGGGCGGATTCGCAGCCTGTCCAGATCAGTATCAAGCAGGGAGTTAAAATCCCCAGCTGCGATAACCCGTGCATGGGGGTGTTGGGCCATAAATTGAATAAGTTGTCTGACACAAGTAGGATCATAAGGAGGCGGGATGTACACATTGGCAATGATATACTCCTGATGATAAACCTTAGCATGCAGAAAAATGTATCTCCCCTTAGCATCTGATTGGACTCCCAGTAGCTGAAAAGGGACGTGTTTGGCCACCAGAGTCGCCACACCTGAAGAGTGCGTACTATAGGTTGCATGGAAGTGCCAGCCTACCCAGGGTTTTTTAAGAGAAAGTATTTTACTACCAGTCAAATGCTTTTCCTGTAAAAGAGCAATGCCCACACCCCTACGTTTCAGGTAGTCAGTAACCAGCCGTCTTTTAATGGGATGATTCATACCCCGCACATTCCAACTAACTAGGGTCAAGGTCATGGTGGCTTTAATCTCCCTGGTAACAAAATTTGCGTATCTGCATTGTTGTCGATATCAACCTCCCTGAACATGTTCTGTGCATAGAAAGAAACTGTTACAAAAAAATCCCATAATCTGTCCCCTAACCCTCCCTTTCTACCCAGATCCCCAACAGTAGGTAGAATGTTACCCATAACCTTAAGTGAGAGGTCACTCCGGGGTGGCCAAAACAGGAAACGTAAAACGAGCTAAAAGTATAGCCACTTGAACAGCTCCAAACGGTGCCCTCCGTCCAAGTCCAGAGACATAATGTCCACATACGCAAAAGTGTTCAACATGCATAATACACCCCCATGAAAATCAAATTAGCCAACTGCCCAAACGACAAGTAAGGGGGTAAAATATGCCTTAGCGGCCCTTACTACCAGTCCCGTGCTTGAATCCGAGGCCCAACACAAAGTGGTGGCGCAAAAGATATCCGGAATGCAGGGCCGCCACATAAAGGAAACCCATGGACAAAGCGAGGACAGGGCTCCAACAAGAAAACCACCTCCAGGGCCAGTTACTGTGGATCCGGGTGATCCGGGTCACCCCTGCGCCCGTTGCGATCAAGCCAGTCGTTGAGGTCTCGTGGGGAGGTAAAAAAGTGGGTAATTCCATCAACGGAGATCCTCATACGTGCGGGGTACATCATGGCATACTGTAAATTGAGCGCCCTCAATCTCCTCTTGCTTTCAGCAAATTGGGCTCTCTGCTTTTGTATTTCCGCTGAGAAATCCGCATAAATAGACACATTGCTGGCTTGATATGTAATGCTGCCTTTCTCTCTAGCCAATTTCAAAAATTTGTCACGATCCCTCGCATTCAGCAGGCGTGCAATTAGTGGTCGCGCAGGAGTACCTGGAGGCCCGCGTCTAGTAGGGACCCTATGGGCCCTCTCTATGGCGAATGTCGTGGAGAGATTGTGAGTCCCAAAGGTATCTTTAAGCCATAGTTCCAGGAAGGTTTCCGGACTGTCCCCCTCAGCTCCCTCTGGAAAACCCACAAATCGTAGGTTATTTCGGCGGAGCCTATTCTCCATATTATCAGCTTTAAGCTGGGCCTGTTTCAGAGACTGTTGTAGCTGCTGCACCGTGTTAGGCAATGGCAGGCAAGTATCTTCCAGCGTGCTAATCCGCTGCTCCGCCATCTTGGCGCGCTCCCTGATTTTCTGCATATCATGTTTAATGATAGAAAGATCTACCTTGATCTCTTCCGTCGTAGCGGTAATCAGGGAAGCACATGTTTCTCTCGTGGATCGGATCTCCGCCAACAAATCCGAGAGCGTGGGCTCAGCCGTTTCCGACTGCGATGCAGGGTCATCTGGGTCCGGGGAACTAGGCCGAGAGGGAGAGGCGCCATCTTGCGCAGACTTGCCGTCTCTGGCAAATTTTCCCAGCTTCGCCGCCGCCTCAGAGGCCCGTTTTTGAGCTCGGTTTTGGCCCATCAGATGTCTGGGAGGTAGTTGATCCCAGGGGTGCTCCACTGTATCAGTCGAATGCGGATCTGTCAGGTAAATCAGGGTAATTCAGGAGTTTGGGCACCGGAGCTCTCAACAAGTGCGACTGCTCACATCAAGCTGCAGGCCACGCCCCCGTTTTATTAGTGATTTACATAGTAACATAGTAGGTTAGGTTGAATACTCATTTTCTGCTGGATATTTTGCGACAACCCCTAAGCTTAGCTTCTCAACAGCTGCTCAGAGCCTACTGAGCATGTGAGTGTCACAGACACTTCCAAGATGGTGATCCCCCTGTGTTTGAAGTCCTGGATCATTGCTGCTATTGAGAAGCCGAAACTTTAGGCTGGTTCAATATAGAAAATATGGCAATTTTCACCATATTAATTCTTAGGGTTTAGTTCTCCTTTAAGTGTAAAGGGGTAGGGAGAGTGTGTGATTATATATACAATCATTATACATATATACAGTATATTCATTGACCCTTACAAATTGTCACATTAAGATATTAAGTGTGCCCTCTTACAAGTTATCCTTAATTTACTAATTGTTGGACTTGTGTAATGTATTTGCTGCAACATATATATACGTCTATTCAACCTTAAATGTCCCGCCGTATGCAGATTAGCCTGACCGAAGACCTCTAACGAAGTTGCACTAGGATTTGCTTGCTTTGCCGAAATAACGCTACAGAAAATTAGCCAGCGTTTGGCGCCCTGGACACAACTTTAAATGTGACCGAATTTTCGCCTGGCAAAGTGTTGCGATGACTGTGAATTTTCACCGCTTAGTAAATTTACCCCTAAAGTTATTTTGCATTCAGCCAATTATCAATATATTAAAACAGGAATTATTTTGTCCATATATTGCAATACAGTCAATAACGGTCTTTCCGTTATTTGGCTCTCCATACCTCAATTCTACTAAAGAAAATTGTTTTTTTTGCCTCCGATACCGATCTATTACATCTAAGTTAGGGTCAAGTACACGGTACTGTTAAGAAAAAGGAAACCATTGTTAAAAATGTGACTTATTGTAATATAATGGAGACTGCCTTCCTGTAATTTGGAACTTTCTGGATGACCTGTTTCCAGATAACGGATCCCACACCTGTATATTCAAACTGGCCAAATATGTCAAAGTCATCCCTGGTCTGGCCAGTCCTACACTCACTTCATTATACTTCTTTATTATATATTTTACACAGGGACTAAATTATACCTGCAACTGTATGTATGCTGGGTGAAAACAAGCAAACATAACAAACAACCAGAAAAAAACAGGCGTCAGCACCCTAATTTGCACATTCACAGCTAAATTTGCATCATTCGTAAACTCAGTTTGCCAGCAAAGTCACATGACAGTCAGGGGTTGGAGAAACAGTTTTAGGGATATAGATTCCTTATACTGCAACTCTAATAAACAGATCAGGAAGGTTTAGGGACACTAAAGCCAAACATAAAGCTGCCCCATTGAGGCCTCCGGTGCACTATAGAAATTGACTTTAAGGGTGGTTCACATTTAAGTTAACTTTTAGTATGTTATAGAATGTCTAATTCTACGCAACTTTTCAATTGGACTTCATTTTTTTTATAGTTTTTGAATCATTTGCTTTCTGTATTATTTCTTTATAATACACAACCCAAGTGCACCAAGCCTTTCCTTCTCCTTTAAGTAAACATTGCCCTTTTACATATCTTGCCTTGAACCACCATTTTGTGATGGTCTGTGTGCTGCCTCAGAAATCACCTGACCATAAATACTACAGCTCTAACTGAAACAGGAAGAAGTGTGGAAGCAGAACAGAACTCTGTCTTATAATTGGCTCATGTGACCTAACATGTATAGTTTGTTTGTGTGCACCGTGAATCATACGATCCCAGGGGGCAGCCCTTATTTTTCAATAGGCAGTTTTCTATTTATGATTACCCAATGGCACATATAGTACTACTAAAAAAGTATATCATTATGAAAATGGTTTATTTACATCAAGCAGGGTTTTACATATGAGCTGTTTTATGCAATATACTTTTATAGAGACCTACATTGTTTGAGGAGCATAGGTTTCCTTTAAAATGCTGAGAAGCTACACAAAACTGTATAGTCTGATGCAATAAGTAGGTTCAATTTATTATAATATGGTGTGTGTTTGACAATAATAATATATTACTTCAGTGTCTATATACTTTATTTTTACAGATTGCATGACTGGCTGGACTATAACTTTCAAGATTCTCCAGCATATGGGGAGCTATTGTCTAACAACCATAAAGAATGCTGCACAATAACCCCCATATGTAACAAAAGGCACAAAGTTTGCACAAGTGTGGTGACCTGTAGCAACCAGTTTGCTTTTAAAAAGGTGACATTAAATGCTACCTGCTGATTGGTTGCTATAGGTGATTAGACCTTTGAAAATTTGGTGCCTTTAATTATATAATCCCCTATATCTCCAATTAATGCAAGAGGATCTTCCAGTAAAAATCTTGTCAGCCTCTTCCTACCAGTCCCCTACCCATCCCTTAACTCAGGGGTCCCCAACCTTTTTTTACATGTGAGCCAAATTTGAATGTAAAAGAATTTAGAGAGCAACGTAAGCATGCAAAAATGTTCCTGGGGGTGCCAAATATGGACTTTGATTGGCTATTGGTAGTCTCTATGTGAACTGGGAGGCTACAGGAGACTCTGTTTGTCAGCACCCATTATTTTGTGCATCTTAAGCTTGCATTCATGTCAGAAATTCAAAAATAAGACCACTGGGAGCAACATCCAATAGGTTGGAGAGCAACATGAGCCGCTGGTTGGGGATCACTGCCTTAACTCATTTAAAAGCTCAAGTCAGGGATTCTTGATTTACACAGTCCACAGCAGGGCCCTGTACTTACTGCCGTATGTCATATGATACAGACTATGCCGCAATGTACAGTACTCATCGATGTTGTGCTCAACACCTTACACTGGATTTTATTTGGCCGCAAGGTACAGAGCACAGCCAGATCAAATTACTTTTTAAATAAGAACGAAGGTCCACTTGGAAAGAGACTGATATGAATAATGTATATTATTCAGAATATTCTTCCTCTTTTCTTCTAATCGGAATGGGTGAGCTTCTGTCAGCTGGAAAGACCTACTGGTAAAGCATATTACCCCATAAGTGCCTCTTCTCTGGCCAAGCCTGGGCTGCTTTGATTTTTTTTGTCCAGACTGCTTTGATTTTTTTTGCCTAGGCTGCTTTTTACTCCCAGTCCGGTCCTGTCCAGTAGTGATGTGCAGTGAATCCGCAGTGACCCGTGGGTTTAACTCCAGTTGGGTGGGTTGAAATTTGGCCAACTACATTCCTCTTCTGCTCTTGAACATTCCCTGCCTTTTATCCGCACACAGAAGTAGCATAGTAGAATGAGAAGACGTGGGTACAGATTAGGAGCAGGTCCTACAATGGCAACATTTTGCAGGTTAGGGTCAGGTGCGGGTCGAGTTTTACCTGACCCTCACATCACTAGCCCTACAGAGCATTTGTTTTTTAGATGGAGTCAATGAAAACCAGAGGGAATCAGAAAAAAGACAAATATGTCTTAAAATAAAGTAATAGAATAAGCCATTCTATAACAGTTAATTTAAAGGTGAACCACCCCTTTAATGGCACACTGTTCACACTTAGGGTGTATTTATTAACATTGGAGATAAACTCCACCAGTGATGTTGCCCATAGCAACCAATTAGCCATTAGCTTTGAACAGTCACGTACAAGTTCCAAAACAAAAGCAAAGATCTAATCGGTTGCTATAGGCAACATCACTGGTTATATTTGTCTCCAATGTTAATAAATATGCCCCCTACTAGATTAGATGAATGAGGGTTAAGTTTACCACACACTGGACCTTTCCAGTACACTATGTAACAGGACAGATCCCCAAACTGCATTTAAAATGTCTTTATTATTGGCACTAGGCACAGACTTGCAGCATCTCAAGTCCCATGGGAACATAACAAAGAGTCATACAAGCTGTATTAGTGTCCAGGGCAGCTACAAAAAAGTAATTTTTAGCACAGTTTGGTGCTGTTTTACTAAATAAGGCATTCCCCCAACATTATTTGGATTAGAATTCTCTAGCAAATGATGGAACTGCTTCAACAGCCGGAATTCCCTCAGTATTAACAGCAATAAAACCAAACTCATGAAAGGGAAGATTTTATTATTCCATTTATTTGAATAAAACTGTGATACAATCCGTCTGTCATGTCACCAGAAAAAGGAAATACCTCTAAAGTAGAAATAAAATAGTCCTACAACTGTTGTACAGTTAGGACACTCCAAACTGTTCACTCATTGGGGGAAATTTACTAAAAGGCGAAGTGACTAATGCTGGCGAAAATTCGACAAAATGATGTAATTTCGGAACTTCACAGGCGCTGGCGTAACTTCGCTAGCGAAGGAGATAGATTCTAGCGGTACTTCACACACTAATGCCAGGCAAAGTTGCGCTCTGGCGAATGAGTGTAACTACGTTAATTCACTAAGATTGGGATTTGACTGAACGTTACCTCTTGCGCCAGACTTGCCTTCGCCAGCTCAGACCAGGCAAAGTGCAATAGAGTAGATAGGACCTGGTCAAAAAATAGATGAAATTCCCAAAAAAATAGATGAAATCCCAGAAAATGCTGGAGTCTTTTACTTTTTACAGGGTAATAGGCTGCAAAAGTTTGTAATTTTATTTTGGGATAACCAGCTTCCCCCCTACATTTCCTTACATATGGCACATAAACTATACAGTGGGATCATGTGTAGAGCAATATAACAACTCTAGTTTACTTTATTAAGGTTCCCTGTGTAGTGTAATGTATTGGCTGCAACATATAAGTCCGTTTAACTTCCTGCCGTATGCAAATTAGCCAACGCTAACTTAACTTCGCTTTGATTGCCACAGTAACGCTAGCGCAACTTCGCAAGTATTCGGCGCCCTGAACCCAACTTCGGATTTCTCTGTAATAACACAATAATGCCATGTCCTTGATTCCAGCTAATATATAATTAATCCTTTATAAAGGCAAAATCATACTATTGGATTTATTTATTGTTTAAATGATTTTTAAGAAGACTTAAGGTATGGAAATTATGAAAAGGTTATAAACCCCAGGTCCCGAGCATTCTGGATAGCAGGTCTCATACCTGTACCAACTCTTATGTGAATATTTTATCAATAAACTGCAATACTAATGCAATAACTTAACTTATTTTTAAATGCCATTGTGGGATGTTTCCTGTTAGCCCATTATACATTGTGTTCCAGATATCGGTGCATCCAATGCCTTGTGGCATCTCCAACAAAGGTAATGCGGTGTGTCCCCTGAAACAAAACAAAGAAAGAAAGGTAAGAACATTGTTAAAACCATTGTTAAAACAAATTGTATCTACTGGATTAATAAACAAAGTACAGATATGGGATCCTTTATCTGGAAACCCTTTATCCAGAAATCTACAAATTACCGAAAAGACCTTTTCCAATAGACTCCATTTTATTCAAATAATCCAAATTTTTAACAATGATTTCCTTTATCTCTGTAATAGTAAAACAATAGCTTGTACTTGATGCAAACTAGGGATGCACTGAGTCCACTATTTTAGGATTCAGCCAAATTCCTAACCCTTTGTGAAAGATGTGGCCAAATACCAAACCAAATCAGAACCATAATTTGCATATGTAAATTAGGGAAAGGAGGGGGATGGAGAACTGCATGTCCACTGTGCAGTTAAATTCGTTTTTTTACTTTCTTTTGTCTTCTATTTTATGTAGGGTTTTTATAACCCAATAAAATATTTCATTATAAAACATTTTTGATTACTTTGTTTGTATGCTGAAAAGCCATGTGATTTTTTGGATACAGATTTGGTTTTGCCAGGCACTTGGTTTCAGCCGAATCCAAATTCTGCTAAAGAAGGCTGAATCTTTACCGAATTCTGAAATGAATCCTGGATTCTGTGCATCCTTAATCCAAACTAAGATATAATTAATCCTTATTGGAAGCAAAACCAGCCTATTGGGTTTATTTAATGTTTACATGATGATCTCGTAGACTTAAGGTGGGGAGACCCAAATAACAGAAAGAGCTGTTGCTCTGTTTCAGAGTGCAGAGACCCAATTTTGCTTCATGAATATAGAGCTACCTGGAAAGGTAGTTGCTCTATTAAGGAGTGTAGGAGGTAAGTAGACATCCTCCACTTGTCCCCTACCCATATCCTCTCATGCAGGTCGCATCATGGCCCTGTACTTGGCTGTCCTATGGCAGCCTTGTGCCCACTGACACAGCGTTCTGTACCCAATCAGTTCCACCACACAATTCCCCTCTTTTAAGAAAACTTTAGGGCCAGACATAGACCACCTGGCTAATGGAGCTGCTGTGTTGCTGTGCCTACATCAGTAAATATATTTTCTGGAATTGTACTCCACCCCCTCACATTCTTGGCAGGTGCCCCTAATGCCTTCCCATTGTTTCAGTCTGCTACCTTGCCCTTAAAGGGTTTGTTCATCTTTGAGATAACTTTTAGTATGATGCAGAGAGTGATGAATCTGCACAGGGGGCTAAGTTAAGACATAGGGGCATTTGCCCAGAGTAGCAGCTAGGCTGGGGGGGAGGGAAGGGGGTCTATGTAGGGTAGGGGGTTAGGGATTTTTAACTTTAGGGTTTAGTTCTAGTTTAGATTCGGAATATGACACCCATGAGCTCTGCTGCGCTTACTCTGCACCAATACATGAGCAAAGTATTTGGGACACTTTCAGGGGTAATGAACTATGAAGGGGGGGGGAAGCAGGGAGGGGGACTATCTACGATCTGCCAATCCATAGTCCTGGGTATCATTCTCCCTCAGTTGTACTCACCTCCCTCCCTTCCTGACTGTCACTCTCCCCTACCTTTATCCCCTGCCCTTACCCTCCGCTGCTCTCCCTGCCCTCCCCACTGTTATGGCACATGGACACGCACATTTGTGCACGATCAGAGGGTAATGTGGCCCTTGGGTTAAGTTGAGAACAGATATCCAAATGTGTAGATTTCCGCACTTCCCTCGCCTTTCCTATGACAATTCCTGCTAGATGGTGCAAAAACTCTCTAGACGGTTGGCACACGTCAATCATAGTAATCACTGTTGAATGGAAGAGAGCAGCACAACACCAATTTGTTGCAGGTGGGGAGCTTCCCCATTTATTTTTCACCACCAAAAAATCAACGTTTCGGGGGGGTTTTCACCCACCCTTCATCAGGATAAACACACAGTGCACACCATAACCTTATAAAGCCCATTAGGCCACACCCACCAACCACATGTTCCAAAGTTCCTGTATGGATCCAAATTGAGGCTTGGTACTCAGTCCTGTCCCACCCTCATATGAGGGTCCATTTTGTAGTGTCACGAAAAAGTAAAGATTTTCTTCTCAATAAATCAATTCAAGAATGTCCGTGTCAAGCATCAGTTAAACATCAGTTAAACAAAATATCACAGTGCAGAAAGTAATGCACCCAGACTACAATGGTATAAATGATTATATAACATCTTGTGGTATAATTACTCACAGCCAGCTGGGTTTTTTATCATTAGCTCTATCATTTCTCTTCACCCTCTGGCCAGTTTATCTGTGAAAAGTAAAACAGTGTTACAAACTTTTGAAAAATACATATTATAAGAAACAATTTAGACTGAAATGTTTATTAAGACCTTTAGGATACAATGTTTCCAGTTTCCAGATCCAGAAAGCCTCCCTCTTCAGTAAAGCTAATTTTTTATCAGTTACATTACTTGGAGACACCCAAACCTCTTCCAAAATTTGCCATCGTATTTGTGAAACTGTGTGTCTTTTCTCAAAAAAATGCTTAGCAAGGATGGTCTCTTTTTTTACCTTATCCTTAATCTTATCGTCCTCCATTTTCTCTTCCGGCTTATAATTTCTTATGACACTTTTATGCTCGTTCAGTCTTAGCCTAAATGCCCTTTTTGTTTGCCCTATGTAGCCTAAGCCACAGGGGCATTTTAACAGGTAAATCACCCCTTCTGTATTGCAAGTTGCAAAGCCTCTAAGTTTAATGGGATTCCCTCTGCTTGGATGGGTGCAGACTTCTCCCTTTATAATCCCATTGCAATGGCTACAATTCATACATGGAAATGTACCCACCCTTTTCGTTTGTTTTTTTGTAATTAGAGGGTTCCTAACATCTGTCCTGGTTAGATGATCACCAATACTTTTGCCTTTTTTGTAAGAGAATAATGGGACCTCAGTGAAAAGTTTCCCAAATGTTTTGTCATTCTGCAAAATGGGCCAATGTTTTTTTATCACCTTTTTAATCAGGGCACTATGGGGACCATAGGTTGTAACACAAGGAATCCCTATGTTTTTCTGTTTGTCTTTTTTCTTTTCAAGTAAATCATCCCTTTTAAGGGTCGCTACTTTCTGTGTGTAACCTTCCAGTTCTGCCTTACCGTACCCCCTTTGTGTAAATTTTTCAACCAATTCTTTTGCCTGGTTTCTATAAAGGTCATCCGACGACGTTATGTGTCTTGCTCTCATAAACTGGCTTTTGGGGAGCCCCTTGACTGTGCCAATGGGATGGAAACTATCCCTCCGTAGCGTGTACAGGTAACTTTCTGTGATGGGAATTTCATCACAGATGTATACAAGAAACCAACGGATAGAAACAACACGCTACGGAGGGATAGTTTCCATCCCATTGGCACAGTCAAGGGGCTCCCCAAAAGCCAGTTTATGAGAGCAAGTAGTGCCCTGATTAAAAAGGTGATAAAAAAACATTGGCCCATTTTGCAGAATGACAAAACATTTGGGAAACTTTTCACTGAGGCCCCATTATTCTCTTACAAAAAAGGCAAAAGTATTGGTGATCATCTAACCAGGACAGATGTTAGGAACCCTCTAATTACAAAAAAACAAACGAAAAGGGTGGGTACATTTCCATGTATGAATTGTAGCCATTGCAATGGGATTATAAAGGGGGAAGTCTGCACCCATCCAAGCAGAGGGAATCCCATTAAACTTAGAGGCTTTGCAACTTGTAATACAGAAGGGGTGATTTACCTGTTAAAATGCCCCTGTGGCTTAGGCTACATAGGGCAAACAAAAAGGGCATTTAGGCTAAGACTGAACGAGCATAAAAGTGTCATAAGAAATTATAAGCCGGAAGAGAAAATGGAGGACGATAAGATTAAGGATAAGGTAAAAAAAAGAGACCAACCTTGCTAAGCATTTTTTTGAGAAAAGACACAGTTTCACAAATACGATGGCAAATTTTGGAAGAGGTTTGGGTGTCTCCAAGTAATGTAACTGATAAAAAAATAGCTTTACTGAAGAGGGAGGCTTTCTGGATCTGGAAACATTGTATCCTAAATGTCTTAATGAACATTTCAGTCTAAATTGTTTCTTATAATATGTATTTTTCAAAAGTTTGTAACACTGTTTTACTTTTCACAGATAAACTGGCCAGAGGGTGAAGAGAAATGATAGAGCTAATGATAAAAAAACCCCGCTAGCTGTGAGTAATTATACCACAAGATGTTATATAATCATTTATACCATTGTAGTCTGGGTGCATTACTTTCTGCACTGTGATATTTTGTTTAACTGATGCTTGACACGGACATTCTTGAATTGATTTATTGAGAAGAAAATCTTTACTTTTTCGTGACACTACAAAATGGACCCTCATATGAGGGTGGGACAGGACTGAGTACCAAGCCTCAATTTGGATCCATACAGGAACTTTGGAACATGTGGTTGGTGGGTGTGGCCTAATGGGCTTTATAAGGTTATGGTGTGCACTATGTGTTTATCCTGATGAAGGGTGGGTGAAAACCCCCCCGAAACGTTGATTTTTTGGTGGTGAAAAATAAATGGGGAAGCTCCCCACCTGCAACAAATTGGTTTTGTGCTGCTCTCTTCCATTCAACAGTGATTCCTTGGGTTAAATTCCCCTATGGTCTGAAAATCCCACTTGGTCGGAAATCCCCTGCTGTCGCCAGTTAAAGATGGCCATACACTTTAAGATCCGCTTGTTTGGCTATATAGCCAAAAGAGCAGATCTTTCCCAGATATGCCACTAATGGCAGGACTATACCGGGGTAATCCGAACATTCGGCCCTATTGCCAAATGATCGGATTATGACAAGGACAATGAGAAACAGAAAAACGCAAGGGACAAGTCCAATACACCAACCCCAATCCTATTTCTCCCACCATCTTTCTCCACAGCCCACACAATCCCTGCCCAAGCCGCTTTCTCCCACCACCCGCTTCACAAGCTCCACGGCCCTTGTCAATTATATCAGTGCCAAGCCAAGGCTCACCGTGCTTCTGTGGGAGAGACGGTCACCTCAGAATCCCGCTGCTCACCGCTTTGCTTTAGGTGCCAGCGTCCAGGCTGCCTGTCTGACTCATTCCCTTGTTAGATACGGGGCTCTGCTATTAGCGCACAGGGATTCCCAGCACAGAGTACGGCTCTATTTTAAGCAAGAGCAACTCTCCAGGGGGAATATGCAGAATGCAGCCCGGTTCCAACGCTCTCGTCACTCATTGCACCGCTAGCTCCTGTACCTCATGCATTCCAAACCTGCCTCCTGTCATCTGACTACTGTTGCACTACAACTCGAAGAATCCTCCAACACTCAGGAAATAGCCACATGCACAAATACGGTATATTTTTTTTCCCCAGCTGCCTTTCACCCATACACACACACAGTTGTAGAGTATTTCCCCATTCACAATCAAGGTATTCTGCAGACTCTCTGCTCAGCACCAAGTACTCTACGAAAGGTAGATGGGCACCCAATACCATAAAGTGCCTTCACACAGGTATCTGAAACTACTGCAGCCCTGAGTCTCTGCAACCGGCACTGAATAGTTATGTCCAACAAAAGCTGGTGACGGTCTGATATCGTCAGATCGGCAATACATACAGAGATATTATCGGCAGCCGTCACAAAATTTCTAACCTGTCCGATCAACTGAACGACCGATCCACATCTCACGAAAAATGTCGGGACACTCCACACACGGCCGAAAATCAAATCTTTGCGTCTATGGCCAGCTTAAGTGTTGTACCTAAATTGGATAAAGGAGGGGGAGTGAGTCCTTTGTCCCTAGTGCAGTGTGTTCTGGCAGATTCCTGATTTGGCCAGAAGGTGTCAGTATTGCTCCATTTCTTCATAAAGTTGAGCTGCCATGTGCTCAGTATCAGTCTACTTCCTGGTTTCTCTCCGGTCCGGAGTGCTGGGACTGTAGACAAGATGTAGGGGCCTAAGGAATTGAGAGGCCCATGGAGGTCTTGGGGTCCAGGTCCCCCCAAGCCTTGTGAGCTCAACCATGGAGGGTTTAGAGCTCAGATGAAGTGGAGAGAATGTGACAGGAGCCTTTGGATTGATTCCAGTAAAGGGGTATTTGTTTTGCTCGAATTGCGTATAGTGCTGGGAGCTGTGCCCTGAAAAATAAAGGTTTGTTGTATTTTCACTGCAGATAGAGCTGGGAGCTTTGCCCTGAAGATTAAAGCAAACTTCATGTGCTTGGATTGAGAATGTGGAGACACTGCGGAGCCGAGTCCCGGTGAGCCGAGCCGAGTCCCGGTGAGTCTAACTGAGGGAGGTATTGAAACTCCAGCGTGTTCCCTGGATGAAGACAAGTGTTGTCCGTGTGCCTGCTACGTGGGAGCAACTACTCTGTCAAACAGGAGAGGTATTCGGGCAGTTAGCACTACCTGGGGAAAGTTAATGGGGTGGTTCACCTTTAAGTTAACTTTTAGTATGTTTTATAATTATCAGTTCTAAGCATCTTTTCAACTAATCTTCATCATTTTTTTTTATAATTTTTGATTTATTTGTCCTGTTTGTCTGACACTTTAAAGCTTTAGAAATAAATACAGATTTAGGGAGCACTATCAATCACACTCGAGAGGCAGTAAGATGGTGTGCAGGGTTAAACTGTAAATTGTTATACGTTCATTGTAATACTTTCATTAAGTCCCATTGGACCTAAAGCGTTCATCCGGAAAATCCACTCACTTTCTTTAGACAATAATGCTGTTTCTATGTCTCCACCTCTGATCCCAAGAGAAACTCTATAAAGACCCATGGCTCTAAGGTTAGTGCTAGAATTATTGTGGAATTCCAAAAAATGACGACTGACTGGTGGCAATTTGCGATTATGTTGTATCCATTCTGGTGCATTGTTTATACTGGACACATGTCCCAAAAGGCGTTTTTTAAAAGGCCTGTTGGTTTTACCAATATAAACCTTATTACATGGACAGGTCAGCATATAAATAACATTATCCGTAGTACAGGTAAAGGTCTGTGTGATCTGATGTCACTTACCAAATCATATGTCCAACACATCTCACACTGGTTTCAGTAAATTGGTTATTAACCCCCATTCATGCCCCATGGTTATCCCAAGACCTTGTGATTGGTCTATTCTCTACCTCAAGGCTTAATTACAGTCCGTTTATCCCCCTGTTCTTAACAATTATTTAAATTTTTCTGGACTTTTGGTTTTTATTTAATTATTAATAAAAGTTAAGTTTTAATTGGTTCTTTGAGTCATCGGCTCCAACGATGGGGAGGTGCACCTTCTAGGGTTTGCTTTCCTTTCTTTTTTCTATTACACTTTAACAGCTTTCACATCTAAAGAACAAATACTTTGTAAGGCAACACACTTGGGGGCTCGAGTGAAGTATTAGAAGGAAAAAAACTTAGAATTTCAAATGTTTTTTTTGGCTACTTTGACCATCGAATGTGTTTTTTTTGGCTACTTCGACCATCGAATTGGCTACTTCGACCTTTGAATTGAACGATTCAAAATAAATATCGTTCAACTATTCAAACATTCGATAGTCGAAGTACTGTCTCTTTAAAAAAAACTTTGACCTCCTACTTCGCCACCTAAAACCTACTGAGCATCAATGTTAGCCTATGGGGAAGGTCCCCATATGCTTTCTAGGAAATTTCTGATCGAAGGAATTTTGTTCGATCGATGGATTAAAATCGTTCGATTCCAAGGATTTAATCATTCGATCGAACGATTATTCCTTCGATCGAGCGAATAGTGGTAAATCCTTTGACTTTGATATTCGAAGTCGAAGGATTTAACTTCGATAGTCGAATATCGAGGGTTAATTAACCCTCGATATTCGACCAATAGTTAATGTGCCCCTTACGGTTATTGCTACTTTTTATTACTTGTCTTTCTGTTCAGGCCTTATTCATATTCCAGTCTCTTATTCAAATCAATGCCTGGCTTCTAGGGAAATTTAGATCCTAGTAACCATATTACTGACATGGCAAACTGGAGAGCTGCTGAATAAAAAGCGTAACTCAAAAACCACAAATAATTGAATAAACACCAATTGCAAATTGTCTCAGAATATCACTCTCTATATCATACTAAAAGTTAAAGGTGAACACCCCCTTTAAGAGCTCTTGGGGAAAGGAATTGTGACTCTCTTTATGAAACAGGAGTGCAGTGTGAGACTTTGCTTAGTAAGGACTGTGCCACACAGGTTCCCCAGGGCAATTGATTAATACTGTGTATTTGCACTTTTCTTCTCTGCCAGTTATATATTTTATATTTGTTTTACTGCAACAGTGGGATTAATCATTTGTTTTCTAGTGGGGCCACCCATAGGTGCATCCCTGGATCCCACTAAGTGGAGACACTGCCATGGAGAGACATTCCCAGTACCTTTTCATTGAGCAAAGGGGATTCAGGATCTGTGTATGGTAAGATATTAATGATGTATATCCTGTAATACAGGTGGTGGCCAAGATTGGGTTATATCACTTTCTGGTTGGCCCATCAAACTGTGCCAGTAGAAATCCCTTTAGAAGGGAGAATTTACATTAAAGGGATGGTTCACCTTTACTTTTAGTGTGTTATAGATTTTAAGCAACTTTTCAATTGGTCTTCATTATTTTTTATTATTATTTCTATTTTTTACTATTATTTTTTGCCTGACTCTTTCCAGCCTTCAAATAGGGATCACTAACCACATCTAAAAAACAAATGTTTTGTAAGACTACACATTAATTTCCAATGCAATAATTAAGGAGAGCACTTCGAAGCAATACTGCTGTGATTAGATTTTTATTCATAGACAACCATTCACACAACATGTTTCAGGCCTTGCGTGCCCTTTCTCAAGGCCCGAAACATGTTGTCGGTAGTCTAAGAATAAAAATTGAAACAGCAGTATTGCTTCGAAGGACTCTCCTTAATTAGTGGATTTGAGATACCTCCTAAGGGTGAGCGGTAGAGGCAGAGCGTAAGAACATCCCCCTGAAAACTACACATTTATTGTTATGGCCACTGTTTAATACTCCTCTTTCTATTCAGTCCCTCTCCTATTCATATTCCAGTATCAATGTATGGTTACTAGGGTATTTAGGACCCTAGCAACTGGATTGCTGAACTTGCAAACTGGAAAGTTGCTGAATAAAAAGTCAAAAACCACAACTTATAAAAATAAATAACAAATGCAAATTGTCTCAGAATATCACTCTCTACATAAAAGTTAATTTAAAGGTGAGCAACCCCGTTAAGAAATGCTTGTTTCATCAATCCAAAAACGCTTTCTCACTGCCAAAATTAAGACTGTAAACAGGCCTCCCCTTTTGTGGTATAATATTTTGATGTTGCAATAAATTAATATTTGTACTATGAACCCTATACCTTTGTTAACATTGTAGATGCAACTTATAGGGGTAATACTTGTGTGATTTATAGCAACTGTAATGGGGCTTTCCCCATAATTAAATACGAAAGCTGAAACCTGTTAGGTTCAATGTAACCCTAAATATGAATTTGTTTTAATAAGGGGAACAACTGATGGAATATCCCATTTATCCAGATGAGACAGTTACATATATTTGGCAAGTGACTCAAGGAGATGCCCCATTGTCATCTGATCCACGTTGTCTAACAAGACTGAACTCCAGCTCCCTTAATCCACAGAAAGATTTATTATCTGAGCCTTTTGGACCTGCAAGATGGCGACTGTGAGCTCCGCTGAGCTTCTCTGCATTTATGGGTGAGAATTTCTTAAAGGAATTTTAAATTACGCTGAATGAGGCACTAAAATGTAAGAATCCCTTGAAATCCTCTTAAAATGTTGAGTTTTTCTGACAATTCTTAGCGGAAAAAAAAAAAGATTTGTGGAAAAGATCAAAATTTGTTTGTTAGTAAATAGCCCCCTTGTGTTGGTATCATGAGGCTAATAAAGAGCCTCCTGTACCACGTGTGTATATATATATATATATATATATATATATATATATATATATATATATATATATATATATATATATATATATTGTGATGTAAAATAACAGGTATTTTATATCAAAGTTGACACCTTTCTCTAGTGCATATTTACAATAGGTGAGCTGTAGGCACCCTCTGAGTGTGGCAAGTGTATTGTTGAGACACTCAGAAGCCACTTTGTGCTGTAAATGACACATTTTCTTACAAAAGACTACTGCATTGTAAACACTGTGTGGGCTACAGAGACATTCAGGCACCAGAACTACAGTTAAAATGGTAAAACATAAAATGTTCCATGATCCACCATAGTGTAGTGTAAAACTCATAGGGGAATGTACAATTGTTTTCACCACCAGTTGAACCCATAGGGGCAAACTAAAGGGCGAAGTGACTTCGCCAGCGTGATGTCATTTCAGTACTTCACCGATTTACTAACGGGCGCAGGCTTAACTTAGCTAGCGAAGACAGTAGTGCTAGACAGTGCTAGAGAGTAGTGCAACGTTGCACTCTAAAGCCTGGCGGATTTCTCATCTCTAAATTGACTAAGATTTTACTGAGCGTTACCTCTTGCGCCAGACTTGCCTTCACCACCGATGACCAGGCGAAGTGCAATAGAGTAGGTAGGAGTTCCTCAAAAAACTCTTGCATATTTAAGGAGTGATAGGCTGCAAAAGTCTGTAAAAAATGTTTTGGGTACCCGGACTCCCCCATACATTTCCTACCATATGGCAGATAAACTATACACCGGGCTCATGTGTAGGGCAATATAACAATTTGGATATAAAGAGTTTGGTTTGAATGGTCAAGCCTGTATTATAGTTATAGTATTTTTTTAATTGGGCCCTGCTTGGTTGTATGGAGCTTTATTATTTCCACTTGTAGTCCTGGCTGGATCAGCCTTTCATAAATACTTTATGTTGTTGCAAATATCAGTTTGTATAAGAACTGCATTTGATCTGTGTGTAAATTAATTTAAAGCAGTGGCCATTACCATTTCTAAGCATTGTTTTCCAGAGCCATAGTGAAAAACCTCCCGAGGGCACATCACCAGGTTTTGCCCTGTTCCCAGGAACCCCTTGCACCTCTCTGGGTGAACAAATGCACAAGAGAAAATATTTTAGGGGCATATTATACTGAAAATGTACTCACTTTAAATCCATGCAAGGGAGACCTAGGAACAGATAAACACATGACAGGATGCAGGTAACTTAAAACTTGTTCTCCTTAAAAACATTATTCAGGCCACCAATGCCATTTTTTTGGATATGCAAAGTAATTTTTTATTTTCTTTCTTTATTAGTCAGCTGTAAGTAAAAAGTTAGCGTACACACTGCACTATGTTTCTCTGCACCTCAGTGTGTGTAAATAAAGTTAACATATGGCATTATACCTCCCAACATTTTGGAAATAGAATGAGGGACAACAGGATTTGCTCCTAATTACCATGTTGATTTTACAAAATTTGACAGGTTATGAAAGTTTGAACACATTTCTGTGGTTTTTATGTTATTACAGTTTTGATAATAAAGGTGAATTGTCCTTTAAGCTGAAAGTTGCAGTTTCCCCAAGAGACCTGTTTATCCTAAATAGTTGCAATAGTCTCTTTGCATATCTTTAATTGTTAGAAAAGTATCAAAGTGCACCTGCCACATATTTTGGCCTCTCTGCTAAAAGCCAGTTAAGTTAGAAACTTTCTATCTTTTTCTGGCTGTTGAGTGCAAGAGATCAAAGAGAAACCTGGGACTGCTGGATGAGCTGTCAAAAAAAGGAAAGTCCTGCGATAAACATGACAGTTGGGAGGTATGTGGCATTTGGTAGCCTTGGACTGGACCATCTTTTGATCTTTTGCTCAGTTTGATTCTATAAGTTGAATTACTTATCACTTTTAAACAAGATCATTTATCAGGGACGCTCCTGCCATGAGAGAACCTTGCCTCAGCAGGCAGTGAGCGGCCAGTTACAAGGGGCAGAAAAAAGCCGCCTCCTGTAACTTTAAGAGATAAATTACATTTATTAAACTGGAAATGTGGCTCCGATAATGCAGAGAGAGTGCTATAATGCTCAGTGCACTAGTGATGCAGCTCCTCTTTGACACTAAAGAGAGGAGCGGGGTGCAGCACCCCTGAGTGCACTTTTGCACATATATAGTATATTTTATATCTTGCTTATCTCAAAATTTACCAGGATGAATTCAATCAATTTGAATATGAAGACTGAGGAGCTACTACATGACATATCTTCCCCTGGCCCACAAGACATTCATCACAAACTAAAGAAGCCTGTGAACATTAAGCAGAGGGTACAAAAAAAGAAAAAAACTTGAATATGTAGAATGAAAACTCTGGCGCCTTTGCAAGTTTGCCATAAATGAGGAAAGTCCACAAACAGATCAGGTTGTCTCACTTCAGGGGAGATTGCGGATGATAAATCAGATAAACTGTCCAGTGGAAAGAAGGAAGGAAAAATATTTAGGCAGTAGCAGTCCAACAGTAATACGTGCATGGGATCTGTTATCTGGAAACCTGTTATCTTACCTGTTTTGTTACCTAAGTTCCAAATTACGGTACGGACATCTCCCATAGACTCTATTTTATTCAAATAATTGAACATTTTTAAAAAATGATTTCCTTTTTCTCTGTAATAATAAAACAGCAGCTTGTACTTTATCCAAACTAAGATATAATTAATCCTTACTGGAAGCAACACCAGCCTATTGGGTTTATTTAATGTTTACATGATTTTATAGTAGGCTTAAGTGTATATTCAAATTACAGAAAGACCTGTTAATCAGCATTCTGGATAACAGATCCAATGCCTGTAGCAGCACATGAAATAAAAGGGAGATGAGGTTTATAAAAATGACAGTAATGACTTAGAAGTAGGGATGCACCGAATCCACTATTTTGGATTTGGCCAAACCCCCGAATTTTTTGCGAAAGAATACCAAACCGAATCCTAATTTTTTACTGCCTTGTTTTGTGACAAAAAGTCACATGAATTTCCTCCCCATCCCTAATTTGCATATGCAAATTAGGATTCATATTGGCCGGGCTAATCCGAATCCTGCTGAAAATGGCCGAATCCCGAACCGAATCCTGGATTCGGTGCATCCCTACTTATAGATAGATATGTATGACGTGTATGAAGAGCACTGGGATTAGGATTCTGGGACTACGTAACTATTTTGAAATGCAAACATTGTGGCTTTTTTTATAATATTTGGTTCTCATGATTGTTTTGTTCATACTTTGTCAGGATGCAGTGTCACGGGGTCGTTGTTCAAGCTGCAGTTTAAGCATCCCGTTTGGAATTAAAAATTGGTGGGTGATTTTGGAAACAAGTTTACAATCAGTGGCAGTTATCATTAGCCTTGCACATGTTCCCTGTGGTGAGAAGTGGTTAGAAAAATGTGAGTAAAGACAGTGGGTAGTCCAGATCTGTCTGGGCATTAGCAATAAATCATAGGTCAGATTTTGTTATCTGCACAGAAATTCTATTCAGCCTCATAGCTAGTGGCACAGACATGTGGTCTATTTAGGTTATGGGAGAGACCCCTGTACTCACAGAATTGCTTTACTTTCAGTTCACTTAACTTAGGTAAAGGGAAAGTTCACCATCCAAACACCTTTTAAGCTCCAATGTTTTCTAGCAATAAATTTTTTGCCTAATTTCCCATGAATGGGTTAATAAGGGGTTGTTGCTGACTTAACTATTAAAATCTGACACAGGAATGGGACCTGTTATCCAGAATGCTCGGGACCTGGAGTTTTCCAAATAACAAAGATCCAAGGATCTATAATTTGGATCTTCATACCTTAAATCTACTAGAAAATCATTTAATTGTTAAATTAACAGAATAGTCTGGTTTTGCTTCCAATTAGGATAAATTATATCTTTGTTTAGATCAAGTACAAGGTAATGTTTTATTGTTACTGAGAAAAAGAAAATGATTTTTAAAAAATTGGCTTATTTGTATAAAATTGAGTCTATGGATGCCATTCCGTAATTCAGAGCTTTCTGGATAACAGATTTCTGGATAACAGATCCCTGTATATTATTTGATTTATTTCTCAACAGCACCATATCAAAATATTCATTTCCATGAAACCAGATGTGTAATTGTTATTGGTCCTGTTTATTGTGTATCTCTCTGTACAGGCCTCTGCTTTTTATCTTCCACTCTGACTTCTAGACTGCTGCTCGGTTGTTGGCATGTTTGGCCATACTGTTGTTTGTATCCAGCAAAGCTCCTGTACAGAAGGTTAGTTATCTTTTATTATTATCTTCCCTAAACTGGGATATCTTGTGTTTTCATATTCTGATATGGGGAGACTTGCTTTTTATACTTATCTGTCGCTGGTTCTCATGTTCAGGAAAAGAAGTTGGAGGATATGGCACCATCTTGGATTTAATTTCCCTGTATGCTTCTTCGTCGGGTGCTATAAAACAATGTCAATTGGAGACACGCATCTTTCTTTTTCCTTTAGCCATGAGGGGGCCCTCTGCGAGGAAGGTATTTTCTGCTGGGGGGGAATCGCTTAATGCATTTCCCCCTTTTAAATGCTGTGAAAGTCTCTCTTTGGACTCACTCTGCCTGTGTCGTGCTCAGTTCATGGCTGACCACACCCCTGAGTCACAATTTGCTTATATTGACTTGGGGGCACTCTAGATGCAATGGGCACTTAGTTGGATTGGGTACAATTAGGCTGAATGCAGTGGAATGACATTTATTATGATTTCCCTGGATGGAGGACTCTCAACAGCTTCCACTTGGAATTCATTCCCTTCACTGAATTGTATGTTATTTGTATAACATAGAATTGCTATGATATATGGGTGTATGTAGCCATAGATCCTACACAGGAGGTCATAGCTATTGGCCCCAGAAACTATTTTGCAACTACTACTACTACTGTTTTTTTCTGCCATGAAAGGGATTAAAATCTGGATTATTTGGGAATGCAGTGCTGCTGGGATTTTCTGACTCAGCAAGTTACATCCACAGAGCTAAGTATTGGGAAATCAGATGAGTTCAGATTGAGCCTTTCTTTCCAACATATAATGTATTATTGTCATATTAACAGTATAACATATCTTGATGATTTACTCTCTTTACAGAACCAGTGCCCCCTATATAGTTACACTATTAATGGAAGCTGTGGTTTTGCCAATAAATTAATTTTATACAAATCATCTCGCATTAACTTAACACATAGTTTATAGTGTATACGGGCAGTTGCAGAACTAAGGACCCCCTTTCCCTGCACTTAATGTAAAAGTGGGAGACAGTGCAGAACTTAGACTGCAGGCTAAGGGGGAAGGTTCTGGTGGGGTTACGGATCCTTACCAGACCCCCTAAGACTATGGGCCCCTTAGAATCATAGGGTTTTCTCTTTGGTGGTTACACCACTGTGTACAGGCTCCCCCCATATGTAATATAAGTCACTAAGTTTGCTGGGAGCAGTAACCCATGGCAACCAATAAGATGCATTTAAACAGATGACTAGTAAATTCTACCTGACTAATGGTTGCTACAGGTTACTACCCCAGGGCAAACTTAGTGCATTTTATTACATAACCGCATTAGTGTTAGAAACCATATTTATTGATAATTTGCTTCCCCCGAACATTTTCTGAGGATGCCCATGCCTGCTGGTGGGTCACAAGTGTCAAATCGCTTTCTGCACCCTCTGATAGTAGTGCCCCTGTAAATGGGTTTCTGATATTGATCTGACAAATCTGCTCTGTGACACGACAGTCTTGGAGTGACCTAGACAATGTTGTATTGGCAAAATTATAGATTGTAGGGTAGGGGAGAAGGTGCTGACAGTAGAATTGACACCTGCTAAACACCTGCGTATCCAATTCCAGACGTGTAACAAAGAAGATGAAGATTTTTGGCCAAATCAGTGAATGTTCTCCTGCCTGTTAAACTTATAATACACTTGGAAAGGGATATGGATTTGACACATAGAAAACAGTTACTTGTGTGTCACAAAAAGAAGGATTTCCCTTTATCTTAGTATGGGCGATCTGTAATATGGATGGATCGTGTGCATTTTTGCTTACCTGCCAGTATTCTTTGTTCACAGGAGAAATGGCTCAAACCCCACAAGGCAGGTTCAGGCTTTGTACCCACATGCATCCCACATGCATCTTCTCATCTGCCCAATGAATATTGTGTTGTGCATTTTAACCTTCATTGATTGGGGCTCAGGGCTGGAGAGAAGGGAAGGTGAGAGCCAGTTTGCTCATGTGTGTTATATTCCATATGGTGGAGGCACCTGATAGGCCAGACTATGAAATTGAGGATGGGATCCATTCCTCATATTCAATATGGTTGCTGGATATTGGAATATAGACTGTCTCTATACACTGAATGCTTTCAAAATGTTTTATTTTTCATTCCCTTTTATAACCATATGCTCTTAATGTGATACATTCAAGTGTCAGTTTCAATTAAACTCTGGTTTATCTTATAACATTTTTTTCTTTCCCTCCAGGTTTTTGCTGTGTGTGTGCCAGTGGGTGCACTGAGTATACAGCCTTCTTGCCATGATGGAGGTGCCCAGAATGACCATTATAAACAGAATCTCCATCCTGTTATCCCAGTGTAAGAATGCTTGGTGCAGGAGCCATGCCCGCTGGAGGACTGTGTCTCTCACCCACAGGTACTAAACCTTTCAATGTTTCATCATTGCTAATTTGGTCAGTTCTCTCGCTTACTACCCCTTATTTGTTACCCCTGCCAAACGAGACCAATACCCAGAATAAAGACACACTCACACACAGTGGCTTATTGGTTAATCTGTGCAAGACACAGATTTATTAATCATAACAATGAAAAAAGTGCAATTTTTGATCCAGAGGAAGGCAAAAAACCTCTGTGAAGCTTTGTTCTATCTGTTCACTAGAGGGAAAAATTTCTTCCTGACCCCTCAACGGCAATCGGATTTGCTCCCAGGATCAATGCACCATATTACATCAAGTGTGATGGAAACGGTAAGGAAAATGGCAGCATACACATGAGCACCAGTAAGCTGTTTAGTGAAAACTGCATTCCCTTTCATTCCATTTGACCCCCAGGAAGTCTGCAGACCCCGGCCTCTACAGTTTGAGAGATGGAGTAAAATGGAATGCAGGTTCCACCAAGTGGCTTAAGGGTTCTCCTGTTTATGATGCCATATTGGGGTGTAAAGAGGAGAAGAGGCACTGCTGATGGTATTACAGTGCAAGGAAAGGGAGGCACTGCTGGTAATATTACAGTGGAAAGGAAAGGGAGGCACTGCTGGTGGTATTACAGATGAAGGAAAGGAAGGCACTGCTGGTGATATTACAGTGGAAGGAAAGGGGAGGTACTGCTGGTGGTATTACAGATAAGGGAAAGGGAGGCACTGCTGATGGTATTACAGTAGAAGTAAAGGGGAGGCACTGCTGATGGTATTATAGTGGAAAGGGAGGCAGAAGAGACATTGTTGGTAATGCTATGGTAGAGAAGGCACTGCTGGTGGAATTGGGGTACTCTTACCTGGTGGAGCTGTCAGGTGGTGCATTTTCCCAACTCCAGCCTGCAAAAGACAAACAATATAATTTGAAATGCATTCCTCATATTTTACTTGGCAATTGATATTCCTGAAACCCTATATTACTCTGGGGCACATTAATCACAAATTGGGTGGTTTGTCAAAATAAAAATATTGACTAATTGTGGTTGCAACTTTTCCAACAACTTGTTATTACAAATCACTGGTTTCCATGTATTTTTAAGCAATTTGCACAGTTGTGATTTCTGTGACGTTTGGGGTGAAATTTATGGTGGCTTTCTACTTGCCCAAATGATGAAGATACACATCCATTGGTTTCCTTGGAATGTGAACAGGTTTCAGCAGCCTGAGAGTTTTTTGTGATTGTTTTTGCCACGTATACAAAAACCACAAAATTAGAATCATCACAGGGATCATCTCAATATTACCATAAAATCCACTTTGCCCTGCATGCACCCAATATGGCTGCTTCCCATAGCCAGCTCTGCTCTGATCAGTGCCCCTGCACCCATAACTATAGGAATACTAACGCTAGGCACTTCTTGTTCTGACTTGTGTTTCATGTATTTTTAATTAGGTCTTTTCTTACCCATCATCCCCTTTGGACTTAAAATGCTGCATAGTTAAAGTCCAGAAAGGCTTCATCGATCTCGCTTGCCATCTCAGCAGGGGGTCCTTTGGGCTGGGTCAGATTCGCTGACAGTTTGGTGAACTCCTCATCGAAATACCCCACATCCTCCGGTCCATTTAGGCTGGGTACGAACGGAGCTGTTACGTTCCTCTCGATAATATCATCCCAGACAATGCCCTGCAAAATAGGCACCATAGCAAATGCTCATTATTAGAGTTTCATCATTAGAAGCTGAGGATATGAAAGGACTGTATCTCTTGGATAATTATTTGGACAATACAGAAAGGGGACTTACATTAAAGAATGGATGTTCTGCTACATCTGCGGCATTCCCCGGGGTGGAACCTAGCCTCTCCTCAGGATTCTTCTTCAACAGCTACAAGAAGTGAAAATAGCCGTTACACTGAAGAAGCAGAAGCTTCAGGGAACTCAAGAGAAAGTGGTCACTGATTATAATAAACTGAAAGCTCAGCGCTACTTACCTGTGATATGAAGCTTACTGCTTCGGAGTCCAGGGATGAGGGGTAGTGTGGCTCATCCTCCACGATGGAATCATATATAAAGTCCCTGTCGTATCCGGTGAAAGGTCTCTGAAATGATTCATGGGTATTTATTAGGAGGCCATGCTTTTTATACAGAGTGTTTGATGAGTATAGATAAAGAACAGTATTTAACTTTAATACATCCACCTATAGCTGGCCAGTGGCAATTGCTGCTTACCGTTCCGAGGAGCATCTCATAAACGATGACGCCAAGAGCCCACCAGTCGACGGCTCTTGAGTACTCCTCCTCCATCACGACTTCGGGCGCCATATAAGCAGGACTCCCAACCATGGTGTTGGTGCGGTCTCCATATCCAATGCCTTGATAAAAAAAGAAAAATTATAATTGTATGCCCTAAATGAGTTCCCTTTGCTCTGTGTAATAATACAAGGTGGCTCTTACCAGTTTTGCTCATCCCAAAATCGGCGATCTTGATGTAGCCGTCTTGATCCATTAGTAGATTCCCCGGCTTTAAATCTCTGTATTAAAATAAAAGGGAGATGTTATGACACATTAAAACTGCTGTGAAATAGCTGAGCCATAAGCCAAGCTCAAAGAATTCTGGTTCCTGTTCTTTTTCCTACCCTTAGCTTTCCAAGCAGTGACTTTCAACCTGTAATTGTCCTGCTACTAAATTGCAACAGCTACAAACCCCCCTTTATTAACTCTTACCTGTGTATGACATCCTTGCTGTGAATTCCTTCTAAACCAAGCGTTATACAAGCAGCGTAGAACCTGCAAGAATAAGAAAATGACATTTGATTATTATATGGCACATTCATAGAGGAATCTTAAAGGGGTGCTTAACTATTATATTATAGAATGGCTAATTACAAGCAGCTTTTCAATTGGTCTTCCTTTTTGTACATTATATTTATTTATTTGTCTTCTTATTGTGTCTCTTTCAGGCTTTTAAATGGGGATCACTGGCCCCATCTAAAAAGCAAAAGGTACTGTGCACTGTAAGGTAACAAATGTATTGTTATTGCTATTTTTTATTACTCATCTTTCTGTTCAGACCCTCTTCTTTCCAGGCTCTTATTCAAATCGATGCATGGTTGCTAGGGTTATGTGGCTAACTAATTGCAAACTAATTGCAAACTGGAGAGCTGCTGAATAAAAAACTAAATAACTCAAAAACCACAAATCTTAAAAAATTAAAACCAATTGCAAATTGCCTCAGACTATAACTCTCTACATCATACTAGAGATTAATTCAAAGGTGAAAACCCTTTACTATTAGTGTAGCTTACCTCTGCCACTATCATTATCCTCCCCTACTCCTCAGTCTTCTATAACTCTGGGACAAATATCCACCTACTGTCATTTCTACTTACTTGGTTGTCTGTAGATCAAAGTGCTTGCTCCTCATCAGGTGGGTTCTTAAACTGCCTCCTGCCACAAACTCCATGATGAAAAACAGCTGGTTTTTGGTGCTGAATGTGGCGTATAAGTCCACTATAAAACTGTGTGGATTCACCAACTGTCCAATTTGCTTCTCTGTTAAAATGCTGAAATATAAAAGAGAAAATGAGTCCGGCACAGAGTAAATTATCATGGTAACAAAAGCAACTGGGTGAAAGGAAGGGAAGTGAAAGAAAAGTATATAAAATAGAAAAGATTGTGAGACAGAAAGCGACTGCTCCAAAAGCAATGAGAGGATTATGGAATCATTCCCCATGAACTTACTGTTCTATATCATCAGTGGAGTCGATGTTGTCCTTCTTGAGCACTTTAATAGCGCAATAGATGTTTGCTGGAAGATACTCTACTAGTAGAACCTGGAATTAGAAAGTGAGTTTAGTGTCATTGTTACCCTGTATATGCTGCTAAAGATCCAAGTCCTAATTAGAGACTGAATCAGTTACCTTGCCGAAGCTTCCTCTGCCTAAAACCTTAATCCGGCGAAAGTCCTTTGCTGTAAAACTGCTGAACTGTAGCTCTCTGAAAGGGAATAACATAAATTGTGTTTTGTGCAGCTTGAAAAACCATGTATATCTATATTAATAATGTATGTATTTATGTCTTATATTGAGGGTTTGTCTTACTGTGTCGTTTCAGCCTCCTCTACTGTCATCTCTTCAGCCTGAGAATCCTCTGGAATGGGGCTGTAATCGCCTGGGAGAGGACCCATCGATGTTTCAGAAGAGTCTTCTTCATTCTCAGGAACTTCACTATTGGGAAGAGGTCATTGAGGTACATGATTAGTATAATGCAAGTTTATAGTAGAAATCAGTCTTAACCGCAGCCTCCCATATAAAGTGTGAGTTTACCTTTCTTCCTCATTCTGTTGTTGTTGTTGCACTGGATCTTCTTCAACAACAGATTCTGCCTCTTCCTCAGCCTCCTCATTTGTATCTTCTACAGGTAAGTCCCTTTAAATATAATGACGGGTTAGTGTTTATTCTAATTCATTTTTTTCCCTTAGTGATTTATAAGCTTCACGCTATCCTTTTTTCTTCCCTTAGCAAATACATTCTCCATAATCCTTAATACTACAGCACCCCTAGCCATAATTCATAGATGGCACTGTACAATTATGTATTGTGGAATCTCCCGGCCAAATGAAGGGGCATCTTACCACCTGTCCTCTTTTTTTATGCCAATCATTTCATCTGTTGGTACCTTACTTTAATTAGAATAATATTCCTGTTATTGTGAAGATATTTTTGTTCTTATTTGATGAAAGTATGGGATAGGGATTTAATCTCTAATAAACTCCAAAATATCCTTACCTGTCAGATGGTTCTTCAGGCGGCTGTTCTGTCTCTGGAACAGGTTCCTCAGATGATTCATCATGTTGATGCTGCAAACAAGAGACAGGCAATTATTGAATGTGGCTTTACATGGATATGATAAGGGCAGTGTTTGTGTCCAAGAAATGAATGGTGTCAATGTAATATACTCACTTGTGATGAATCACTGGCGGGGACTGAAATGACCTGAACCTCAGGCGCAGTGATCTCTGGTGCAGGGAAGTTGACATCGGTGTCCCTTGTAGTCTCCAGAACTGCATCTGAAATATTGCAAATAAATTTGAAGGATATTAGGATTTTCAAATACAACATTCTTGAATCTAAGGCTTAAGACCTTTTTCTTGATTTGTTAAGATGCTGCCAATGAACATTGTTTTAAAATATAAATTTAAAGGATATGAAGGTCATCTATAGTTCTGTGGGGCTCAATCTAATGGTCCACATCAACACCAAAGAATTGGACGGCACTCCGATCAAAAGGAATACAGGTTTATAGCATACTCCTGCAGGTATCCTACGCCCAAGGATCCCTGCAGGAGTATGCTATAAACATGTATTCCTTTTGATCAGAGTGCCGTCCAATTCTTTGGTGTTGATGTGGATCTTAGCAGTGGGGATGCAGCAGACAGAGCACCCGATAGGAAACATATGAAGCAGCTACAGGGAAGAGCTTTGAGCAGTCCTTTTGTTTTTGAGCTCAATCTAATGGGGGTTAACCTAATGTCCATGAAGAGGTAGTGTATGTGATGTTATGATGACACACATGTAATGCCAATAGGAAAGAGGCCAGAGACTGTTATATCTTACCTGGAGAATTCTCTGCTTCCCTCTGAGCTAGCTGCACATTGAGCTTGTGGAGAGAGGAGAAAAGGGCTTTCACCTTCCTCTCACTGATGTTCCTCAGCTCCTTCACTTGGGCTTTGGTCTGTCTGTCCTTGGTGACAAGGTACAGCTTTTGCGCCCCTGCTGCTATCCTCATCTCCTTCCGGATGTCTCTCAGCAGCTCCTGCTTCATACCTGAAAAGCAAATACTCACCCAGGGCTCACAAGCATCAAAAGACTGATTGATGTCAACAGTCTATAGAGAATAGGGAACAAAATCAAGAAAAAAATTATTAAGCAATTGAAATCCTCCCAAACTTTTTAATGAATATTGAACATTTTTTATTTGATATTTGTGAAGAACATCTGAAAAATGTAACAGTAATGTTTGTCAAACAGGTTTGCAAAATATTTCTTGTAAGCTGAGGAATTTCTCTTTTGCAGTGACAGTTCCCCTTTATATCTGGTGGCAAGGACTCTAATCGTCAGGCATGAAACAACGACTTTATATTTCCATCTGTCTTACCTCAGTATGCCGGTGCCGGTGCAGGATGTTGCACAGTTTGGCGCCCATCTTGACGCTCCTGTATCAGGAAAAAAAGGTTGGTATAAGTCACTGCTTTAGTGGAGATAAAGAATACAAATGTTTGTAGCTGCTGGTAAATGGCAAGCTCAGGACAAGCATCTCTCTGTAACTTTCCCACTACACATATTAACAATGACCTGCTGTTACCATGCATAGGACATTCTAAGAGAACTAGCCCTTAAATTAAACTATTATTTAAACTAATATCATTAAACTATTAATTAAACTATTTTAGTTGCTTATAAATGTACTTATACAAGTGCTTATTTGCTGCTAGTTTACCCCTGGAACTATATCAGCATGACTGTCGCACTGTGGGAAGCCCAAATATTGCTCCGGGATCTCAGCCCCTGACTCCCAAATATATATATGTGGAAATTTTAAAGACTATTTGTAGCTAAAAACGACAATAATCATCGTCTTTAATATGTCCCCCCATCCCAGTGTCTTTATCGGCTCCACTAAACCCTGAATTCTGAAATAAAAACTTGCTTTCTGTACCTGTCACAAGTCAAAGGTCCACCCAGACCCTCCCCTTTTTCAGACAATCCCCTCCCATTTATTTGTTCCACAAATCAGATCATTATAACTGTTAGCCCCCACTTTCCTCTGGATCAGCTAGCAGTTACACAGGTTTTATTTAGACAAAAAGGTTGAACTTGATGGACGTGTGTCTTTTTTTCAACCTCATCTGCTATGTAATAAATATTACCAGAGGGATAAATTCAGGATCCCTACCTTCCTCCTGATGACCCGCAATGGGTTGAGCAGGTTGCTGTAATTTCTCTGCTCTTGATGTAAGTTGGTAGTCTTTAAAAAGACTGTTTTTTTTCTTCTTTATCCTCTTCTTTGTCGCTTTTTGGAGTCGCTGCAAATCGCTCAGATCACTAAGATCGCTCTTAGTATTTCATTTTTTTGGGGAGAGACAAAAAGAGATTGTGAGCCAAACACTCTTTGACACATAAAGCTTTGAATACTGTTTTTCCCTTTCTCTATTCTTCCCAGTTATACTGCGCTACTGAATATGTTTGCTGCTCCGAAATAACCAGTAACACCAACCAGTAGCAGCTTTAATAGAATGAAGAAGCCAATTAGGGCACATACAAAAGGTTGGTGCAATCAAGGCCCTGGACACCCCTGCCAACCAAGTGTGGGTCCTGGTGACCCCAATGTACTTAGGGGACTGTACAGACTAATGGTTAAAAACAGCTGAATATTACTGCCGTATATTACTGGCAGGGGACCTACTCTGATCAGTTCCCTGCACCCATAAACACTAGGGATCTTTATTGTAGGAATTTATTCTTCTGATTTTTGCTACTAATATTTCCATTTTGGCCCTTCCTTACATATCATCCACACTAGTGCTGATGCTAGGGTGGTACCCTTGACACCAGATGAAGCAATAAATAGACAGGGAACATTAAATACACATTGCATTAGAACTACAACTATGCCGCAGGGGATGCTGGGAATTGTAGTTCAGCTATAGCTAGAGAAGAACAGGTTAAGGCTCAGCGAGACAGTGATTTGTGTTGCCTTTCTGTTCCTTAGCTCTGCACTACCCACTACAGGTCTCACTACCCCTAGCAATGGAACACGGGCAGATTTTGGGCACCTTGACACCCACAAGATTTAGTAGATTGGGGGGCAGGGCTGCCATCATTAACCATTTTTTAGGGGAATTAGGCCCTAGGGCTGTATTACTGAGTAACTGTAGGGATTAGCAATTCAACATTGTTTTATTAAATAATTCCCCTAACATGTACCTATTTGCCTCCCACAGCCGGGCTATTTGAAGGAAAAGTGCATAAAACGTACTAAAAACAAATTGTTTTTTTTATAGAGAATTTAATTAAAAGTAGGTAGGTGTGTGTATATGGATGCTGGATTTTCATTTGGAGGGGTTGAACTTGATGGACTTTGTCTTTTTTCAACCCAATCTAACTATGTAACTATGTAACTCAATTAAATGTAGTTACATGTTAAGGTTGGTACATAAGAGCAATGGAGAAACCAGGGGGCACTGGGCAAATTTCTAAGGAGCCTGTCAATACTGGGAACTAGAATAGAATGATAGAATTAGGACTTTTATGACATAGCCCAGGGGTCTCCAAATGTTATCTTTTTATGGGGTCCCAGTGGAAAGAAAGTGTATATTTGCTGCTAGTCCTTCATAACTGCCAAATGCACGAAGATTAAAGGAATCTCCCAAGCCCATTTTAGGGGAATAATCTCCAAATTACCTAAAGTCCGTAAAATGATCATCATCTACTAGTCTGGGGGGTGTCACCCAACCATTTCCCATCTTTTCTTACTAAAATAATGGTTATTTGGCCAAATAATCTCTCAGAAGGAATTTACAGTTAACACAGAGCCAACCAACGGACTTAACCAACTGTCAAATCCCTGGGTATGATGTCTCCTCTCTTCTATGGGACCCTGCTGTATGTCCCCCAATCATTTGCTAGCACCCCCAAACTGTCCCTATGGCACATGCTTCCCACCCCTAGTTCCAGTACTTGGATAAAGGGAACATGTATTTAGCTACAATGTTGGTACAAAAGAGCAGGACAGATACCCAGGGGGCAGATACCACAGGACAGAGGGGCAAAACTCTAAGGAGCCTGTCAGTACTGGGAACACCCTATGGTGTGGTACAGGGGTCCCCAAATGTTACCTTCAGTAGAAAAGGTGTACAGTATATTTGATTGCAGTGCTGCATATTTGCCAAATCCTGGGTCTGTGTCTCCCAACCAGCACTAAGACTAAAGGCATCTCTCAAGCCCATTTTGGGGGACAATCCTCTAAATTCACTAAAATCAATGAGAACAGCAACATCCACTAGTCTGAGGGATGTTACCCAAATGTTTCCCCCTTTTTTTTTGTTAAGAAATGGGTTATTTGACAAAAAAATCTATCAGAGCAAAAGTACACTCACCTCTCTCTCGCAAAGTCAACCAACGGTCTGAACCAACTGTCATCCTTAGCGGGTGAAGTCACCTCTGTTCCCTGCTCTTAAAGGGGAAGTTTACCCTGTTGATGAATGAGGTTTATATGGCAATAATTTCCCATTAGATGTGCAGTACATACCCAGCTTATTATGGACACGGAGCTTTGCTTTGTATGTTTATGAGTTTGAGTCAGTGCAGTTTCTGTGCTTTATATCTATCAGATCCATTCATTCATCACTGCTGCTAAGTCTAGTGTAACCTGGGGGTCCTTTCCTTTACCTGAATAGTGGGTAGAGATGGGGGGGTTACACTACACAATAAGAAGGACTTTGTGCTTAGTAGGTGAAATGGTATATACAAGGTATGGATTGGGGGGCAGATTCTACTAATAAAGGGGCAGATGAGTGTTTAAGCGCACAAATCATTCATTTCTCTGGCAGTGACCAGGCTGCTTGACTGTAGGACCTGTACAGAGAGCCCACTCATTTCCCAGCATAGGTATTCTTCTGTATTAAATACTGTTTGCTCATAGCCTGTACAGACAGATACTATAGAGCTGTGCCAGTATAGTTACTCTTCTATAATAAGCACAAGCCAGTAGGAACAGCCCCCTAAATTCCCTTACAGCCTGTACAAAGAGATACAGTAAGGGGGTTATTTATCAGAGGTTGAGTTTGTGAGGTTTTTGTTTTATACCTTAAATAAACTTATAATTCGAATGTGTGCTTATTCATAAAAAAATAAAAATACAAATGTAAAAAACGCCTGTCTGCATTCAGGGGGAAAAACCTGAATAATCATATTATTGGGCAAAAAAAAAACTTGAATTGCTCAGTTATTAAGTTTTTGAGCACAGAGCACTGAAAAAATTCAAACATTGTGAAGGCTAAAAACATATCCGAATTGTTCAAGGGACCTCTGCCATTGACTTCTACATGACCTCGACAGGTTTTAGCTGGTGTATTTTCAGATTTGAGCTATTTCCAGCTTTGGTTCATAGAGTTTCCATGAAAGTCATATACATATTTGCATTTACTATGTGCAGTTCAGCAGACAATGCCCTGTATGTTTGTGCACAGCCTGTACATGGAGATAAAGTAAATTAGGGCAGCAGAAATAGTAACCCCCTTGTTGACAGAACCCACAGGGTTAGTACATGGGCAAGACAGCAGCAGGTCATGTTTCAATGGGCACCTGGAGCAGGAGTGCTGCGACCATGAGGCAAGATGGCACTCGACTCGCTCCGACTCTGAATTTCCCACTTATGTTCATGAAAACTAATGAGACAGAAGAAATGCCCTCCTGGCTGTGGAGAAGGTGGAGCTACACTTGCTTCCTGCCCCCTAGCTTGCACCCAAAGTCTTGTGCTAGAAGTTCAGCAACTACACACGTTTCATGGTATGAACATAGTTCTCATCAAGTGTTGAACAGACTGTAGTGCAAGATTGTGTTGTTCCATCCCAAGTGGGTTTGTTAATTGTGCAGACGTAACACGATATCGGCATGTTCCAAGATATGTCAGACAGAGATGTGTTGCATATAGATTCAACATGCATTAAATTGCTGGCTATTCACTTTTTCCTTTTTTTTTTGTATTTCAATAGCGTATATTAAGCAACATTTTTTATTACGTGTTAAAGCATTCCGTATCATATAGTTGTATAAATGGAAAAACATGTTTCTATTGCCTGGTTAAAGATAGGGAATGAAAAGGAGATGAGAAAAGGGGAGAAATAAGAACGAGGAAGGCTAGCAACATTTGCAGCAAAGGTATAGGATCCATTATCCAGAAACCCATTATCCAGATATCTCTGAATTATGTAAAGTGTGTCTCCCATAGACTCCATTTTATCCAAATAATCCAGATTTCCTTTTTCTCTGTAATAATAATTCTGTAGTTTGTACTTGATCCAAACTAAGATATAATTAATCCTTTTTGGAGGCAAAACCAACCTTTTGGGTTTATTTAATGTTTACATGCTTTTCTAGTAGACTTAAGGTTTGAAGATCCAAATTACAGAAAGAGCCATTTTCTGAAAAACCCCAGGCCCTGATCATTCTGGATAACAGGTCCCATACCTGTACATGTATTTGTATTGCAGAAATCATATTAACAGATAAATTCATCATATGGACTGACCATTCTATTCATTGGGAGATGTAATCTGATTCCTGATGCACATTCAGTCTTGAATCTATTAAACTTCTGTTGGATTTTGTATTTATTTAACTAACTATTCTTTGTTTTGCCTTGCAGGTAGAGAGTCCAGTGCTGCCCTGTCTCCTAATAGGATTGGTAAGTATTATGTATAGATGCTGTCATCTCTTCCATTTCACAGATTTCTGATGTAAGGCAAGATGAGCTTGGAGAAGTGTCTGTAACTGTGAGATCTTGTGTGTAAAGTAAACAATGATTTTCTGTAACTGTGGGTTAACATAAAAAGTAAGGTTTTACCAGTGATTTACAGAGTAACATAGTAGGTTAAGTTGAATACTCATTTTCTGCTGGATATTTTGCGACAACTCCTAAGCTTAGCTTCTCAACAGCTGCTCAGAGCCTACTGAGCATGTGAGCGTCACAGACACTTCCAAGATGGTGACCCCCTGTGATAAGTTTGAAGTCCTGGATCATTGCTGCTATTGAGAAGCCGAAACTTTAGGCTGGTCCAATAAGTTCAATATAGAAAATATGGCATTTTTCACCATATTAATTCTTAGGGTTTAGTTCTCCTTTCAGTGTAAAGGGGCAGGGAGAGTGTGTGATTATATATACACTCATTATACATATATACAGTATATTTATTGACCCTTACCCTTACAAATTGTCACATTAAGATAATAAGTGTGCCATCTTACAAGTTATCCTTAATTTACTAATTGTTTGAGTTTGACTGGAGGCAGGACCGCCATCAGAAATCGCAGGGCCCCATATGTCAAAATTCCCTGGGCTGCGCCCACCACAAGCCCCACCTTCAGGTCCGCCCCCCACCACACAGTAAAAAAACAAAAAAAATATTGGTGGCTAGAGTTTCCACATGTTAATAAAAAATAAAAAGATATTGGTGGTCAGGCCCCCCCTAAAAAAACATTTGTGGCCAGGGCCCCCTTATTAAAAAATATTGGTGGCTAGGACCATATGAGAAAAAAAAGTTGGTGGCCAGGCCCCCCCCCCCCCACATTATAAGAAAATTGTTGGCTAGGGCCCCTTAAATGTCCATGCCTTCCCGAAGTCAGCAGCTCTCAGAAAGATGGGGGGCCCTGCTAATCAAGTAAGTGTGGTGTGTGGCCGGGCCCCCCTTACCCTTGGGCCCCCTACAACTCTCCCCCCTGTCCCCCCCTGATGGCCGCCCTGACTGTAGGCCATAGTTACCTCTACACATTTGTATATTCCTGTAGTACAAATATAGCCAATCCATGTGTCACACCAATAACTGAATAAGTGAGATACCACCAAATGTAAAATGACTGTACATTGCACTTCAGAAACAACATATATTTCTATTTTTTATTACACTGTAATTTTTTACACACGGTTTCCCCTTGAAAGATTTTCACATCTTCATATTCCTAAACAAGGACTACATTTCTTACAAAGGGAGTTTAGTTTCATTAAAATTGGTGGCAGAACTACCGGGGGAGCAGGGGGTGCAATTGGACCAGGGCCCCCCAGTAGCTTGCACACCGTGAACGGATGGGGGGCCTGGCTGCATGTCCCGCACCCTGACCCACCCAATGCTAGTTATGTTACTGATTAGAATGGAAATGATCAGTTATGCCAAAAACATTTTCCACTCTTCCCCTGTAGGGATGTGCAGGTTGACCTGAAAGGGCTTGAGTTGAAATTCGGGTGCCTGCTGCGGGTCTCTATTGGTTGCGGCACTGACTGGGGAAGTACACTACTCCTCTGCTTTGGAAAATGTTGTCTTCAGAAGTTCACAGAAGTAATGTTCAGAGAGAGGTGAGATGCAGGTTAGGGTCGGGTGCAGGTTGTACTGAGTATTTATTAGGCATTTTTTATAGTTTTGTTTTAATGGATGTTATTATAGGGATGCAACTTGCCTGGTCCATGATAAAACACTTGTGCTTCAGCACTGTACCCTTTAATCACACTGGTAGACTAAGGTTTGGAATGATTTGTACAAGAGACAAAACTTTAAATTATTGCTTGAAAAAGTCCTTAAAAATTATTTTGGGTATCTCAGAAATATAGTGTGCCACAGGTTGAAAGCTATAGAGTGATCCAAGTATTGCATTATGCTCAATCTTTATGGAAATCTTCAGGGGTGGTGAACAGTTCTCAGACCTTTTTTGAGCATTGGTGTTGTAAAGCGCCCAAATCGCGGGGAGTGATTTCAACTTTATACAATAACTTTTTTGTCCTGACTGACACCCGTCAGGTTTCATATACACACTTATGGCAAGAGGACATAGGATGTCAAATGGGCTTAGACGACTGGGAAGTAATTTGGTGTAATATCAAGAAATCTTCAAGGAATGTCTCACTCTTAGAAACAAATTATAAGGTTTTACTCCGGTGGTACTTGGTCCCCGCACGTATAGCGCGATTTATACCTTCAGCTGATGATAGGTGTTTTAGGGGTTGTACTCATAAGGGCACTATGTATCATATTTGGTGGCTATGTCCTGTGGTTCAAAGATTTTGGATAAGAATTTATAATATGATTTATTCCATTTTTAATATGCCTATTCCCAAACATCCTAGTACGGCCCTATTATGTAAAAAACCTGATGCTCTCACGTCACACCAATTCCAACTTTTCCTGCTGATTATGGCGGCTGCCAAACAAACAATCGCAAAGGCTTGGAAAACCAGGTATATCTCTGTCGAGGCCACGAAGAGTAAAATTGATTGGATAATGGTCCAGGAGAAAATGTCTAGCATCCTACTTGATACCCACCAGAGATACCTGTTGGTTTGGTCCCCTTGGATTGAATATAGATACGGTACTAATTATCCGACTGCCTTTCTCAGCATTTGAATCGTTACCATTGTCTTATCTCACTTGTCACTGTTTTTATAGGATTTTCAGAACTTGTCTGCTAGTTTAATGGTCATTTGATTGTCAGTATTTTGCTTTTTATTCACCAACTGTGGATGTTTATAATTTATCTATAAGCTATGCGTAAATTTGTGAGCTGTTTTGATGTACTTACACGTGGAGACTATATGGTATATTTGAAGACTCAATCTGTACTGTCTCTTCATATGCTACTGTCGGCTATTGTCAACTTTGTTTTTGTTTTGTAAACTCAATAAACATATTGGAATATAAAAATTATTTTGGGTAACCAGATTCCTCCATACATTTTCTAACATATGGAACATTAACTTTACAGTGGGTTCATGTGTAGGGCATTATAACAACTCTATTAATTAAGGTTCCCTGGACTTGTGTAATGTATTTGCTGCAACATATATACGTCTATTCAACCTTAAATGTCCCGCCGTATGCAGATTAGCCTGACCGAAGACCTCTAACGAAGTTGCACTAGGATTTGCTCGCTTTGCCGAAATAACGCTACAGAAAATTAGCCAGCGTTCGGCGCCCTGGACGCAAATTTAAATGTTAGTAATTTAGTGCTGTCTGACCAAATTTTCGCCTGGCAAAGTGTTGCGATGACTGTGAATTTTCACTGCTTAGTAAATTTACCCCTAAAGGTCTTCTGCATTCAGCCAATTATCAATATATTAAAACAGGGATTATTTTGTCCATATATTGCAATACAGTGGATACCGGTCTTTCCGTTATTTGGCTCTCCATACCTCAATTCTACTAAAAAAAAAAAATTTTTTTGCCTCCAGTACCGATTTATTACATCTAAGTTAGGGTCAAGTACAAGGTACTGTAAAGAAAAAGGAAACCATTGCTACAAATGTGACTTATTTTAATATAATGGAGACTGCCTTCCTGTAATTTGGAGCTTTCTGGATGACCGGTTTCCAGATAACGGATCCCACACCTGTATATTCAAACTGGCCAAATATGTCAAAGTCATCCCTGGTCTGGCCAGTCCTACACTCACTTCATTATACTTCTTTATTATATATTTTACACAGGGACTAAATTATACCTGCAACTGTATGTATGCTGGGTGAACACAAACAAACATAACAAACAACCAGAAAAAACAGGCATCAGCACCCTAATTTGCACATTCACAGCTAAATTTGCATCATTCGTAAACTCAGTTGGCCAGCAAAGTCACATGACAGTCAGGGGTTGGAGAAACAGTTTTAGGGATATAGATTCCTTATACTGCACCTCTAATAAACAGATCAGGAAGGTTTAGGGACACTAAAGCCAAACATAAAGCTGCCCCATTGAGGCCTCCAGTGCACTATAGAAATTGACTTAAAGGGTGGTTTTACATTTAAGTTAACTTTTAGTATGTTATAGAATGTCTAATTCTACGCAACTTTTCAATGGGCCTTCATTTTTTTTATAGTTTTTGAATCATTTGCTTTCTGTATTATTTCTTTATAAGTGAATATCCTGTAAATTATATCTGTATAAAACTGAAACTTGGGTATTTTAATTAATAAAGTACCCCCGTTGCAAAATATAAGGATATTAGAAGTCACTGTCAGCCTTGTGCTTTTATATGATCATGGAACTCCTTGGCAACTAATAATATCCTTATATTTTACAATAGTGAGTACTTTATTCACTATATTATTTGCTTGCTATTTCTGACCCTTTACAGTGTTCAAATGGTGGGGTCACTGACCCCATCTAAAATGCAATTGGTCTGTAATATTATTGCCACTTTATATTGGTAATTGCTAGGGTAATAGACCCTATAAAACCAGTTCCTAAAATTGCAAACTTGAGAGCTGCTGAATAAAAAGCTAAATAACTCAAAAACCACAAATAATAACAAATTAAAACCAATTGTAAATTGTCTCAGGATATTGACAATGAGAGTGCCGATTCCCAGCAGTATGTCAGCCGTCTTGCTCTAATCTTAAAATTTCCTTAGACTATAAGGGTGGCCATACACAGGCAGATTAAAGTTTTTGATATTGGTCCTTTAGATTGATTCAGCATCTTATGTGTCTGTGTGTGGGGGCTTCTGACAGGTCTTCACGATCTAAATCAGGCCAAAAATCAGATATCGATCTGGCTGGTTTGATATTTCTTGCAATCAAGGACCATATTGATGTGGTCCTACAACCCGTTGGCGCCCATTTCATTCGTATAATCTGATCGTTTGCCCGTGGGCCGAACGTTCGGATTAACCCAATGTCACCTGCCATTTGGGACCTCACCAATTGTGTATGACCACCTTTAGATCTACTCATTTGGTTAGGTCACCAAATCTGCCTGAGTATGGCCACCATTGCACACAGAGATTTATGTGCCGTTTTGGGGACATTATATTACACTGGAATCAAACATAGGGAGGAAGGAAAGACTTGTTCAGTCCTAGGAAACTGTACTTAATGCTTCCAACTCCAAATGCAGGAACAAAGAACATGGAGCCTTTAAATGAACTGTTAGTATGAGAATGATATTCTGAGACCATCTGCAATTGGTTTTCCTTTTTTATTGTTTTTGAGTTATTTAGGTTTTTATTCAGTAGCTCTCCAGTTTGCAATTTCAGCAATTTAGTTGCTAGGGATCTGTTATCCAAAAAACACAAGGTTCCAAGCATTCTGGATAACAGGGCCCCATACTTGTACTACGCATAAGATCAAAAACCAGGAAAAACATCCCAACTCCCAGTTTTGTCCGGCTCATTAGTCATACTTGACATTGATTCTTTTGCTCCCATTAGTTTTTCAAATTAGACATCCCAAGTAGTAATGCTCTTGTTTGGCAGGTTTGGACTTAGCAATAACCCCTCCAGCAGATCACAGGCATGTGGGAGATCTGACTCTCTGCCAATCCCTTTATCCTTCCTTGCCGTGACCCAACAGCTTATTTTCTGGTGTCAGAAACGTCTTTCTGCTTTTATTTGTAAAGGAGTACCTCCAACAATGGTAACATCAGAGATGAACTGGAGGCCATACTGAGTACATGCATTTACTAAGCAAGTGTCCCAGCCATGATATGAGATGAGGCAACATACATGCATGTATTGAGTGGGCTAGCATGGGCAGCACTCAGGGAGTAGTCTTCTGGTATCTAGGAAATATATTATCCAAAAACGCTCTGCCTGCTTGGTTCAGGAAAAGGGTGCAACTTTCCTCGATCAGGTCACAGATATCCTGATCTATAATCTATAACTCGATTTATAGGGAAATGAGGAGAGGACTCTGCAAGCATATAAATGCTGTGGTTATCCTTTTATTAGTCGACTACTTGTACACAACATGTTTCGGGCCTATATGCCCTTTATCAAGTCTAACAAACAAACAGAACGTGTAGGCTTCTTAAAACACCCCTACTATCCCCCACCAGTCAGTGGAATCCCAAGGAGGTGTGTGTAAAAGTCCATCTTTTCAGTCCATATGCAAATAGTTAATCAACAGGTGTGTGGATATTTTTGAATAAAGGTTCAGAGTCTCTGGGGCAAATTCACTAAGATGCGAAGTTGCGCCAGGCGCAACTTCGCCGCACTTCGCCAGGCGTAGTTTCGCCAGGGCTCCGCAAATTTACTAAAATCCGAAGTTGCGCACAGGGGTAGCGTAAGGTTGCGAAGTTGCGCTAGCGTTGATTCGCTATATAAAGCGAAGTTACGCTAGCGAAGGCTAATTTGCATACGGCGCGAAATTCAAATTTCAATGGAGGAACACGTATCTGCACTACAAATGCCTAGAAAACCTTCAAATCAGCAAATAAAATTTTTATTTTGCCCTACACATGTGCCCACTGTCTAGGTAAGTTGCCATGAGTCAGGAAATGTAGGGGGGAGGAAGGGGAGCCCCAAAAAATTTTCGATCTTTTTCAGCCTATCAGCCATCATGTAGAAAACACGCCAGCGTTTTTTTGGGACTTAAAAAAGGTCTGAGGTGGCGAAGGAAGTCTAGCGTAAAAGGTATCGTTCAGTACACTGCGCAAGTTAGTGAATTTGCGTAGTTTCGTCGCTAGCAAAGATTCGCCTGGCGTAAGGTTGCGAAGTAACACTAGTGAAACTACGCCAGCGTTCGTTAGTGAATTTGCGCAGTAGCGAAAATGCCAAACGCTAGCGAATTAACGCTAGCGTTTGGCGCTTCGCGCCTTAGTGAATTTGCCCCTCTGTGTTTGTGTCTATTCTTCAACCTTTCCACACAATTGTAACATAGTAGCAACATTTATAATCACTTCCGTGTTCAAAATCATTTTGATACATTGTTTTATTCCCACATTACTTTCTACTCATGTCGTGTACAAGTAGTCGACTAATAAACAGATAACCACAGCATTTATATGCTTGCAGAGTGCTCTCCTCATTTCCCTATAGATCGAGTAGTCTTCTGATGTGGGGGTACAGCACTTGAGTGGTTTTAGCCCCAATACTATGCTCCTGGTACTCTAAGTGCAGCTTAGCCAAGTATCTACACAGTGTCTGTATCACTTTAAGTTTATCTAATACTGTATAGGAGAGGCCTGATTTTGTGTGTGTTTGTTTTTTCCATTCTATATTGATTTGATCAAGAATTATGAATTAGGCCTATCCTGCTGTGAGATGAAATACAATCATCTTGAATGCTATATGTAAACTATAACGGTCAATAATGGTTTAGGTCTGTAGATGGAGCCAACAGCTAGCATCTGCAGTGTGCTGCAGTATATTACAGATTTTTGTTATTTGACTATTTGCAATAATGAAAGCAACATCTGATTGGCTAATACAGGTTGTAGCAGAGCAGCCATAACTTGGTTAGTCAATATGGTAACTCGTAATTTCATAGCTGTCAAATGGACTTTAAATTTTCTATATGGGGGTCCTTACAAACATTCATCCATACATTCCTCGCGAGAGTGTCATTGGCTGTCAGTAAGAGTATGCTGGTAGTTCTGCAACATTTTGGTGGTACAACAATGCTATGAAAGGTATATGTCACCTCTAAATTTCAGTTGTACAATGGTAGGTAGCAAACACACTATTATATGGATGCACCAAATACACTATTTTAGGATTTGGTGGAATCACGAATCATTTGTGAAAGATTTGGGCGAATACATAACTAAATCCGAACCCCAATTTGCATATGTAAATCAAGGAAGTGAGCAGGAAAGAGAACCACGCATACAGTGGGCTGCTAAATAAATCCTCGGCAATGTCTTCCAATCCGACACACTGAGAAGCCACCTACACCGCACCTACAAACTACATGCTTCCGACACAACACGACTTTCAGATGCGAACGCCGCATGATGCCTCTTCACCCGACAGTCGTGTTGTATGTAGTTTGTAGGTGCGATGTTTCTATAACTTACATTATATTTGGCGCTTCCGACTGGTCGCCTGCGTTTCCTCTCAGCGCATCAGATCTGAAGACATCGGTCCATGGAGTTCAGGCCTTAGACCTTCAAATGCAGGGCTAGAATAAGTGGGAACAGCTGATAATAAAAAAGAATTTTAGAATGTGCATTATAAAGATCTTAGAAAACAAGATTTCTGATATTACTGTACTTCTATTAATGTGTGCCCATAAATAAGTGACTTTGTACTGTCTCTTTAAATAGATCACACTAAACATCTTCTACATATGGAGCTCCATCTCTATTCTGTGACTTTTGCTTCTCCCACAGGCCAGGTCCTTGTATACTAAACATCTTCCAATACCAAGTAGCATCACACAAAGCCATGAATGGTCCCAGCTTGAAGGCATATCTGAGGAAGGACATTCGGAGAGAGAGCATCAGGTCTGAAATACTCTCATCTCCACTTTTAAAGGAGAACTATATCCCCAAAATGAGCAACAGGGGGTGCCAAATGTTTAGACCCCCCCCCCAAGTGATTGTATTGACTTACCTGAAATCCTGGGCCAGTGCTCCTATCAGCAGAGAACTGCACCAGCCCGGAGTTATATTAGTGAGCACCATGGAGCGATCTTCTTTCATCTTCCTCCTTCTTCGCGCGTCTGCTCAAGCGCAGTAGAACAAAAAGCCGAACTTTAAATAAAAAGTTGGCTATTTCGTTCAACTGCAAATGCAGTTTGCCCCAGGAAATTTGAAGAAAGAAGCAGACGGAAGTGGATCGCTCCGTGGTACTCACTAATATAACTCTCGGCCGGTGCAGTTTTCTGCTGATAGGAGCACCGGCTCGGGGTTTCAGATAAGTCAATACAATCACTTGGGGGTGCCTACTATTTGGCAACCCAAGCGCACCAAGCCTTTCCTTCTCCTTAAAGTAAATATTGCCCTTTTACATATCTTGCCTTCAACCACCATTTTGTGATGGTCTGTGTGCTGCCTCAGAGATCACCTGACCAGAAATACTACAATTGCAACAAGAAGAAGTGTGGAAGCAAATGACAGAACTCTGTCTAATAATTGGCTCATGTGACCTAACATGTATAGTTTGTTTATGTGCACCGTGAATCATACGATCCCAGGAGGCGGCCGTTATTTTTTAATATGGCAGTTTTCTATTTATGATTACCCAATGGCACATACTACTAAAAAAGTATTAGGAATTATTTCATTAAGAATTAGGAAAATGGTTTATTTACATCAAGCAGGGTTTTACATACGAGCTGTTTTATGCAATATACTTTTATAGAGACCTACATTGTTTGAGGAGTATTGTTTTCCTTTAAAATTCTGAGAAGCTACACAAAACTGCATAGTCTGATGCAATAAGTAGGTTCAATTTATTATAATATGGTGTGTGTTTGACAATAATAATATATTATTTCAGTGCCTATATACTTTATTCTTACAGATTGCATGACTGGCTGGACTATAACTTTCAAGATTCTCCAGCATATTGGGAGCTATTGTCTAACAACCATAAAGAATGCTGCACAATAACCCCCATATGTAACAAAAGGCACAAAGTTTGCACAAGTGTGGTGACCTGTAGCAACCAGTTTGCTTTTAAAAAGGTGTCCATTAAATGCTACCTGCTGATTGGTTGCTATAGGTGATTAGACCTTTATAATGTAACTCGAAATGGTTTTCTCAGTGATCCACCATTAGCTTTTCAGGTTGTCAGACTCTTCCACAGACCAATGGAGTAGCCATCTCCACCTCAGTAACATAAGAGAATAAGGAAGTCTGGAGAGTCTTTGCAAAGTGTGTAGTTTTTATTATCGCACTACATGTTTCGGACCCATCTGGTCCTTCCTCTGGTGCATGTTACAAACAGTGATAAAAAAGCAGCTTTTAAACCCTCCATTACCCACAAGCCCCATGTGACTCTACAGCTCCATCTTGTGGCCAGTAGACAGTATTGCAACAGTATTTTTTACACATGAAAACTATGTAACCATCTATTCATTTGAAACACCAATAACAGTTCAAGTAGTTCAACGATACAGTTATATTTTTGTTTCAGTTTTGTTTCAACGACTTTTAGATAGTAATAGGTTATTCTCACCATAGTGGTTTAGTTTTAGTGTCCATTGTATCAGTGCCATCTTGTTCGAGACAACTGCAAAAAATATATACATTTCTTTGTTAGAAATTTAAAGATTTAGAGCAAAGCATTATTTCTCATTACAGCATTTTATACAAAATCAATTAAATCATTTTCACAAAAAGCATTTAAGACTCCATGCTTCATTGATCCCGAATGGTTCGATACAATTCAATTTGTCCATCCATCTAGCCTCACATTGTAACAGTGTTCTCTTTCTATCCCCTCCTCTTAGAGGGCGATCAATGTGCTCAAGAACCATCCACCTGAGGCTTGCTGCATTATGTTTAGCTTCAAAAAAATGTTTTCCAACAGGTGTTTGCGTTTTCTTTTCTGTTGGGTTGTAGTTAGTGATTGATCTTTTATGCTCTCCTATCCGAATTTTTACATTTCGGGATGTCTGTCCCACATAAACCATACCACAGGGGCATTTTAGTGCATATATAACCCAGTCCGTGTTACAGGTGGAGTAGTGTTTTATGGGAATTTTTTTGCCCTTGTGTGGATGGGTGATAAAGTCCCCTTTTATTATGGAGTTGCAGCAACTACAGTTAAGGCAAGGGAAAGTGCCATTTTTTGGGGTGCTAAGGAACCTTGTGTTTTGTTTTTTTAAACAAATGTCGGCTTTCACCAGATGGTTAGAGATGTTCCTCCCTCTTTTGTAGGAAAAAAGTGGTTTCTCATGAAACAATCTCCCAAACGTATGGTCTGTACTCAAAAGTGACCAATGTTTCTTTACAATGCTTTCAATTGGTTTACTTAGTGCTCCATACTCTGTTACAAATGGGATCCTTTTGTCCCTTTTAGGTATAACTTTTTTCTGTAACAGTGTTGCCCTTGGAACTCTTAGCACTTCATCCCTTGTTGTACACAATATATCATGGTCATAACCTCTTTCAGTGAATTTCTTTATCAATTTGTTAGATGCTTCAACATATTTTTGATCATCGGAGGCTATTCGCCTGATGCGGAGGAACTGTCCTTTTGGTATGCCTTTTATTGTGTTTGGGGCATGGAAGCTATCTGGCCTAAGTATATTGTTCCTTTCCAAAGGTTTGTTATACAATTCTGTTGTGATTTCCCCCTGTATGTTGCTGACATTCACATCTAAGTAGTGTATACTGTCCTTACTGTATGTACTCAGCTGTGAATTTGACTGTAGGATGTTGTTCATTTAAGTATGCCAGGAACTCGAGTAAGTGGGGTTCACTGGAGTTCCAAACTATGAATACATCGTCCACAAATCTGAAATAGCACTCTATGTGATCCCTGGGTTTAAAAGCTGCTTTTTTATCACTGTTTGTAACATGCACCAGAGGAAGGACCAGATGGGTCCGAAACATGTAGTGCGATAATAAAAACTACACACTTTGCAAAGACTCTCCAGACTTCCTTATTCTCTTGTGATTAGACCTTTGTAAATGTGGCATCTTTAATTACTTTAATATTCTCCTTTGACCCAAGGATAACTTGCGAGTTCCTGGTTCCCTAGTGTATAAAAGTGAAGGCAAACAAAAGAACAGATATTCAGTGCCTTTCTGGTCTCCACCATAGCAGAAGGACCTGGAGTGAATGTAAACATCAGTGCAGGAGTCCAAGACCAAGCCCTAAGGTAATTCCTAAGTGAAACCAGGGTAAAAGGAACCCATGAATGAGGCTTGGCAAATAACAGGATAGTTCCTGTGATAGTTCACCCCAGGAGTGTAAGAGAGCAGGGCTAGTGAGCAAGAGCAGTGCTGTTCTTCACCAATGAGAAATTGTGTATGGTTTGAATTCCAGATGCAACGCCCTCATCAGTGTAGGGACCACCAATTTACCACCACAAGTAAAGAGTTTGGGCAAACAAAGAGCTAAACTTGTTTATTACCCTGGAATGAATACTTTGCAGCCCTGGACCTTTGCTCACCTTTACCCTTGTTCTAGTCTCTTAACTCAACTCATAGTTAGAGCGATCTTCAATAACCCTGTACTTCCTTACTTGCTAAATGACAATGGGACCAGTCCCTGGATCAACTTGTACTATTATCTATCTTCCATAACCCTCTATTCCCTCACTTGCTAAACAGCCACCCAAGCCCTTATTATATTATTATTATATGATCCCCTTATATATTTATACATATGTATCATATTACCCCATAAGTGCCTCTTCTCTGGCCAAGCCTGGGCTGCTTTGATTCTTTTTGCCCAGGCTGCTTTTTTACTCCAAGTCCGGTCCTGTCCATTAGTGATGTGCGTGTTGACTCGAAATCCACAGTGACCTGTGTATTTAACTCCAGTTGGGTGGGTTGAAATTTGACCAACTATTGCAGGTTAGGGTTAAGGAAGTACACTCCTCTTCTGCTCCTGAAGATTCCCTGCCTTTTATCCAGAGGTGCAGACAGAAGTACCATTGTACAATGAGAAGACGTGGGTACAGATTAGGAGCAGGTCCTACAATGGCAACATTTTGCAGGTTAGGGTCGGGTGCGGGTCGAGTTTTACCTGACCCTCACATCACTAGCCCTACAGAGCATTTGTTTTTTAGATGGGGTCAATGAAAACTAGAGGGAATCAGAAAAAAGACAAATTTTTTCATTAACTATGAAAAATAAAGTAGCAGAAATTAGCTATTCTATAACAGTTAACTTAAAGGTGAACCACCCCTTTTAATAAATGTGAACCCAATACAGGTCCCCACTAAACACTTTGTTTTACTCCTTACTGCAATAACCTTTTCCATCTCTATTTTATCTTGTCTGATAACTTTTTTGCCTCCTAGTTTAGGCTGTCCCAGATAACTTGAACGCCTGTAAAGCAAGCTTTTTCATACCAATCTCAACACCAACAACCCATAAAGGTTTTGATTTTCTTCGCTTACAAGGGGAATATATTGACATGTATACAGACTTAAGGTTGAACTTGATGGACGTGTGTCTTTTTTTCAGCCTAACTTACTATGTTACTATGAATATTTATTTAGCAGGATTTTTAAAGACATTCCATAATGAAATCTTTCCCAGTTAATATACTGCAGAGATGCCTTGCCAGAGGTGTACTGTCAATTTATTGGAGTTTTGGATCTATTGCCTCAGCTGTACTAAAGGAGCACCTCTTCTAATCAATAAATCTGTCACAGCACCTAACGTTACAATTCCAGCAAGGGCTCAGCAAGACAAGTTTGCAGCAGAACAACATGGGGGTTTTTGAAGGGAAATAATCAACACACACCCCTTCAACCTAAATACTGCAACTTTGCAGAACCCAAGAAACAGAGGCCAGATTCTGTGCCAATCGCAGAGTCTGGGGAAATTATACATAAGGCACAATATTTTGAAGGGATGGTCCATCTTTAAATAAACTTTTAGTGTGATGTAGAGAGTGATATTCTGAGACAATTTGCAACTGGTTTTCATTTGTGTTTTTATTTGTGCTTTTTGAGTTATTTAGCTTTTTATTCAGCAGCTTTCTATTCCAGCCATCTGGTTGCTAGGGTCCAAATTATCATAGCAACCATGCATTGATTTGAGACTGGAATATGAAAAGGAGAGGCCTGAATAGAAAGATGAGTGATAAACAGTAGCAATAACAATACATTTGTAACCTTACAGAGCATTTGTTTTATAGATGGGGTCAGTGACCTACATTTGAATGCTGGAATGAGTCAGAAGAAGGCAAATAATTGAAAAATCTAATTTTGCCAATTGAATAGTTGCTTAGAATTAACCATTCTATAACAGGTGAACCATCCCTTTACACTGCTCACACTTAGGGTGTATTTATTAACATTGGAGACAAACACCACCAGTGATGTTGCCCATAGCAACCAATTAGCCATTAGCTTTGAACAGTCACCTACAAGTTCCAAAACAAACGCAAAGATCTAATTGGTTGCTATGGGCAACATCACTGGTTATATTTGTCTCCAATGTTAATAAATATGCCCCCTACTAGAGTAGACTGATGAGGGTTAAGTTTACCACACACTGGACCTTTCCAGTACACTATGTAACAGGACAGATCCCCAAACTGTATTTAAAATGTCTTTATTATTGGCACTAGGCACAGACTTGCAGCATCTCAAGTCCCATGGGAACATAACAAAGAGTCGTACAAGCTGTTCAGTGCCCAGGGCAGCTAAAAAGGTATTTTTAGCACAGTTTGGTGCTGTTTTACTAAATAAGGCATTCCCCAAACATTATTTGGATTAGATTCTCTAGCAAATGATGGATCAGCCGGAGTTCCCTCCGTATTAACAGCAATAAAACCAAACTCATGAAAAAGAAGATTTTATTATCCCATTTATTTGAATAAAACTGTGATACAATCTGTCTGTCATGTCACCAGAAAAAGGAAATACCTCTATAGTAGAAATAAAATATTCCTACAACTGTTGTACAGTTAGGACACTCCAATCTGTTCACAGACACTCATTGGGGGAAATTTACTAAAGGGCGAAGTGACTAAGCGGTACTTCACACCCTAATGCCAGGCGAAGTTGCACTCTGCTGAACGAGTGTAACTACGTTAATTCACTAAGATTGAGGTTTGACTAAAAGTTACCACTTGTGCCAGACTTGCCTTCGTCAGCTCAGACCAGGCGAAGTGCAATAGAGTAGATAGGACCTGGTCAAAAAGTCTTAGTCCCAAAAAACGCTGACGTCTTTTACTTTTTACAGGGTAATAGGCGGCAAAATATTGTAATTTTATTTTGGGATACCCAGCTTCCCCCCCCTACATTCCCTAACATATGGCACATAAACTATACACTGAGCTCATGTGTAGGGCAATATAACAACTCTATTTTATCTAATTAAGGTTCCCTGGGCTTGTGTAGTGAAATGTATTGGCTGCAACATATAAGTCTGTTTAACTTCCCGCCGTATGCAAATTAGTCAACGCTAGGTTAATTTCGCTTTGCTTGCCGCAGTAACGTTAGCGCAACTTCACAAGCATTCGGCGCCCTGAACCCAACTTCGGATTTTCACAAATTAGTGTATTGGCTGCGACATATACGTCTTTTTAACTTTAATTTCCTGCCGTATGCAAATTAGCCAACGCTAGCGTAACTTCGCTTTGCTTGCCGCAGTAATGCTAGCGCAAATTCGCAAGCGTTTGCGCCCTGAACCCAACTTCGGAATTTCGCGAATTAGTGTCGTCTTCGCGAATCTACTCCTGGCGAAGTGTTGCGATGTCGGTAAAGCCGAAACAATTTCGGAGTTAAAGGGATCCTGTCATCGGAAAACATGTTTTTTTCAAAACGCATCAGTTAATAGTGCTACTCCAGCAGAATTCTGCACTGAAATCCATTTCTCAAAAGAGCAAGCAGATTTATTTATATTCAATTTTGAAATCTGACATGGGGCTAGATATATTGTCAATTTCCCAGCTGCCCCTGGTCATGTGACTTGTGCCGGCACTTCAGGAGAGAAATGCTTTCTGGCAGGCTGATGTTTTTCCTTCTCAATGTAACTGAATGTGTCTCAGTGGGACATGGGTTTTTACTATTGATCTTAGATCTACCAGGCAGCTGTTATCTTGTGTTAGGGAGCTGTTATCTGATTACCTTCCCATTGTTCTTTTGTTTGGCTGCTGGGGGGAAAAGGGAGGGGTGATATCACTCCAACTTGCAGTACAGCAAGCCCATAGCAACCAATTAGCCATTAGCTTTGAACAGTCACCTACAAGTTCCAAAACAAAAGCAAAGATCTAATTGGTTGCTATGGACAAAATCACTGGTTATATTTGTCTCCAATGTTAATAAATATTCCCCCTACTAGAGTAGATGGGTGAGGGTTAAATGAGAACTAAACCCTAAAAATTAATATGGCTAAAAATGCCATGTTTTATATTCTGCACTTGTTGCACCAGCCTAAAGTTTCAGCTTTTCAACAGCAGCAATGATCCAGGACTTCAAACTTGTCACAGGGGGTCACCATCTTGGAAAGTGTCTCACATGCTCATTGGGCTCTGAGCAGCTGTTGAGAAGCTAAGCTTAGGGGTCGTCACTAATTATCAAGCAGAAAATGAGGTTGGCCTGTGATTTAAGCTGATGCTACAGGGCTGATTATTAAATTCTGATGCTAATTGCACTGGTTTCTGTGCTGCCATGTAGTAATTATCTGTATTAATTACTAATCAGCCTTATACTGTGACATTTTTATTCTATGTGTACTGTATATTTTGAGTCAGTCCCTAAACTCAGTAGCTGACAGCACCATGGAGCATGTGCAGTGAATTAGCAGAAAAGAAGATGGGGAGCTACTGGGGCATCTTTGGAGATACAGATATTTACTGCTAAAGGGATGTGGTTGAATGGGGATGGTACAGAAGCTCAAAACATAATGTACAACATTTCTAACCTACTTCTTTAGTTTAACTTTCCTTGTCCTCTAAGTTTACCACACACTGGACCTTTCCAGTACACTATGTAACATGACAGATCCCCAAACTGTATTTAAAATGTCTTTATTATTGGCACTAGGCACAGACTTGCAGCATCTCAAGTCCCATGGGAACATAACAAAGAGTCGTACAAGCTGTATCAGTGTCCAGGGCAGCTAAAAATGCATTTTTTAGCCTAGTTTGGTGCTGTTTTACTAAATAAGGAATTCCCCCAACATTATTTGGATTAGAATTCTCTAGCAAATGATGGAACTGCTTCAACAGCTGGAGTTCCCTCAATATTAACAGCAATAAAACCAAACTCACGAAAGGGAAGGATTTTATTATCCCATTTATTGGAATAAAACTGTGATACAATCTGTCTGTCATGTCACCAGAAAAAGGAAATCCTTCTAAAGTAGAAATAAAATATTCTACAACTTTTGTACAGTTAGGACATTCCAAACTCTTCGCAGACACTCATTGAAATGTTTGTGTGCCTTGGATTTATTCCCATGAACAGCATTTTTGGACTTTTTCAGGTCAAGCCCCCTCTTTTTGAGGAGCAACTTCTGGCTGGGGTGTATTTCCCTTTAGGAAGCAATGTTTACATCCCCTTAAAGTCAGCAAATTAATACAAAGCTGCCCAAACATGTATAGGATCTGTTATCCGGGAAACCCATTATCCAGAAAGCTCAGAATTACGGAAGGCTGTCTCCCTGGACTCCATTGTAATGAAATAATCCAAATAATCCAAAAAGAATTTCCTTTTTCCTCAGTAATAACACAATAATACCATGTACTTGATTCCAGCTAAAATATAATTAATTCTCAATAAAGGCAAAATCATACTATAGTATTTATTTATTGTTTAAATTATTTTTAAGTAGACTTAAGGTATGGAAATTATGAAAATGTTATAAACCACAGGTCCCGAGCATTCTGGATAACAGGTCCCATACCTGTACCAACTCTTATGTGAATATTTTATCAATAAACTGCAATACTAATGCAATAACTTGAACTTTTTTTTAAATGCAATGGTGGGATGTTTCCTGCTAGCCCATTATATATTGTGTTCTTTACATCTATATTTCAGACATCTGTGCATCCAATGCCTTGTGGCATCTCCAACAACTGTTATGAGGTGTGTCCCCTGAAACAGAACAAAGAAAGAAAGGTAAGAGCATTGTTAAAACCATTGTTAAGACAAATCGTATCTACTGGATTAATAAACAAAGTACAGATCCTTGGGATAGGATCCTTTATCTGGAAACCCTCTATCCAGAAATCTACAAATTACCGAAAAGGCCTTCTCCAATAGACTCCATTTTATTCTAATAATCCACATTTTTAAAAATGATTTCCTTTTTCTCTGTAATAGTAAAACAATACTTGTACTTAATACAAAATAGTGATGCAATGAATCCACTATTTTAGTATTCAGCCGAATTCCTAATCCTTTGTGAAAAATATGGCCAAATACCAAACCGAATCAGAACCTAATTTGCATATGTAAATTAGGGAAAGGAGGGGGATGGAGAACTGCATGTCCACTGCGCAGTTCAAAAATGTTTTCCTTTTTTTTTTACTTTCTTGTGTCTTCTATTTTATTTAAAAACCCAATAAAATGTTTCATTATAAAACATTTTTGACTTTCTTGTTTTTTTGGATTCAGGTTTGGTTTTGCCAGGCACTTGGTTTCAGCCAAATCCAAATTCTGCCTAAGAAGGCTGAATCTTTACCGAATTCTGAAATGAATCCTGGATTCTGTGCATCCTTAATCCAAACTAAAATATAATTAATCCTTATTTGAAGCAAAACCAGCCTATTTCGTTTATTTAATGTTTACATGATGATCTAGTAGATTTAAGGTGGGGAGATCCAAATTACAGAAAGAGACGTTATCTGAAAACCCCCAGGTCCCGAGCATTCTGGATAACAGGTCCAATACCTGTATTGGCAAATAGGCATGTGCATGTGAGTAAATAGTATGCTTTTACGTCTTTTCCTTTGAGCCACTACATAGTAACATAGTAAGTCATGTCAATCAAGCTCAACCTTATTAGTCTATATATATAACCTGCCTAACTACTAGTTGATACAGAGGAAGGCAAAAAAAACAATTGAAACCTCTCCAATTTGCCTCAGAGATGGAAAAGATTCCTTCCTGACTCCAAAATGACAATGGGACCAGTCCCTGGATCAACTTGTACTATGAGCTATCTTCCATAACCCATTCTGATTAGATGAAAGTAGATTCCGTCTAAATCTTCAGAAGGAGTTTTTACAGTGAGAGTTATGAAGATGTAGAATTCTCTCCCTGAATCAGCCGTACAGGCTTTAAAAAGGGTTGGATGGCTTTTTAGCAAGTGAGGGAATACAGTTAAATAATATGGCTCATAGTATAGCTATAGTTGATTCAGGGACATGCCATTTTGGAGTCAGGAAGGAATTTTTTCACCCTCTGAGGCAAATTGGAGAGGCTTCAGATGGGGTTGTTTGCCTTCCTCTGGATCATCTGGTAATTAGGCAGGTTTTGTTATTTTGCACTTGCTTGTAAATGAGCCATTAGGTCTCTGTAGTGTCATACTCATTGCTTTCAAATGAGAACACAATATCAGTTTACATCTCTTTTGTACCATTGGGGAAACAGATCCACACCACAAAATAATTTTTTGGAATCTTGTGGTTGAGTTGCTTTTGTCCTCAGGGATTGTGCAAGTCAGCTCTACTTATAATGCAAATTTGTTTTTCCACTCAAGCGTTTCATTTTATTTTGAATCCCCTGAGGCTACATAAAATAAATGATATTGTCAGTGGATTTAAATATACCTCCAGGAAATAGATACAATCTTAAAGGTATCAGATTTTAAATGCTAAAATTAAATACATCAACAGTTTACAGGATTCTTTATTCAAACAAGGAGAACTTGTATTTTTGATGGCAGGATTAAAATCTGAGCATGAGGCCAAAGCTCAGAGGTTCCATTTGAAGTAGGAAAACAAAAGGCTATTGAGAACTTCTAGGAGTGGCAACTGCATGTTCCTGTGTGTCCTTGTGCCGTCTCAGCTGATAATGTCCTGGAAAGTATCATTGTCTAGTCTACTACTTATCCATCTAACATACTGCACCCAAGACATCAGCATGTCCTCTGTGCAACTAGTGATCCATAGCTGGTAGACATCTCTCCAATGGATTTTTTATTGCATTTATTCCTCTGGCTACAGCAACAGGGGCTAAGCAAGGCATTTTGAGGTGCAAGGGCACGTTCGCCAAAGTTTGAACCATTGATGGTCTGTATCTTTCTCTGACAGACAAATTAGTACCTTGGGCACGCAGTGATAAGCCGATTCCTATGGTCAATCACACTCAGTTGGTCAGATGCATTCAGAATACTCACAGGTCCACATTTCAATTTGGTTTTCCCCACTAGGCCGTGACACCTATTTGAACCCCTGCACATATTATACAACAGTGTAAATTGTATAAATAACAGATAATAATGTTCCTCCAATTTCTACAGCCTAGTACATAAGTGGCACGTTATCCCTAAAAACCTGCTGCTATAGGCCCAGACCTACTTTTTGACCCAGTGTCCCCTGGGTGGACAAATAATAACAGATAATAATGTTCCACCAATGATACAGCCCCAGACTTTTTTTTTTTTTTATAACTTGTTTTTATTTGAGGTGATAAAGCAAAATCACAAGATATATTCTGACATGTTTTCACGGAGCAGAGATTGTAGTGATTATGATATCAAACGTAAACATTTCAATAACAATTTAAACATTCAGCTCAGTTGCGATGAAAAGCATGGGGGGGGGACGTAGATCCTATGAGGGGAGAGTTAGATAAGAGGTCAGCAATCTGTTAGCTTGATGACTTCTGGGAGGTGCTGTATCGGATTGTAAAGATTCTTGTTGCAATGTTGTCAAGTGTTGGGATGATTCCATGAGCAAACGGTGGCCTTTAAAAGTTTCCATATCATACCATGGCGTATGTCTGAAAGTGTAGATCGTGAGGCATTTGATCCGTTGTGGGAGGTGTGATATATAGGTAGACCAGGTGTTGAAGAATTTCGGTGTATCATGTTCTTTCCTGGTTACAGTTTCCAACCAGTCCATATGGAACATGTGATGTAACTTTTGTTGTACTAATACCAATGGAGGGGGATCAGTGTGTAGCCATTGTTGTAGTATTGTTTTCCTGGCTGCTGCAGCCAGTCTTCCCATGAGGTGCTTTTCAGTTTTTGTTAGTTGTGTGAACGAAGTAGGATTGCTGAATAGGGCCCATTCTATATGTGCTTGGAGAGGTTTCCCAGTCACCTGCGCACCATAAGAGATGACCTCTTTCCAGAAGGATTGTATTAAGGGACAAGACCATAAGGTATGTATCAGGTTTGCCGCAGGGGCGTGGCATTTTAAGCATTCGTCTGAGGGGAGGTTACCCATCTTAAATCTTCTAATTGGAGTAAGGTAGGAGTTATGGAGAATTTGTAATGACATCTCCTGATATCTACTTGCTGGAAGTGATGTCATAATTTTACTATGTTGTCTCAAAATGTCCAATTCTGTGGTGTTAGGAATTTCCGTAATCCATTTGAAGTTAGGTTTGTCTTTGTCATCTACGTTTAATAATGGTTTAATGGTGTGATAAATGTGTGAAGTCGAAAGTTTCTTGGTTTTATGCTTCCATAGTTGGTTCAGGTAGTTGTTTTTGTCTGTAGTTGTTAGGAGTTGTAATGTAGCGTTCGCAAAGTGAATGATTTGCAGAGTCAAGTATATGTGGGTATTTGTAAACGGAAATTTTTCTGTCATTTTGTCTAAAGAGAATACTGAGTAATCATTGTCTAATACGTCATGTATGTTATGTAGGCCACTGACACTCCAGTGATGCAGAATGGGATTTCGTATACCAGGTATAAAGTTTTTGTTGCCCATCCATGATATGTAAGGGGAGATATATTGTGATATGTTCTGCTGTTTCCTGACAGAGTGCCATGACTTATACGTGTCTAAGAATAACGGGTTGTTTTTTATGTGCGTCGGAATATGTTGTATAGGTGTATGCAGTAGATAATTCAAGGAGTGGTTATCCGTGCGATATTGGTCTAAGGAAAGCGTGGTATAGAGATCCCTATTAAGAATCCAGTCTCCTGCATATCGAAGGAGTGCCGCTTCATTGTAGGCCTTAATGTTGGGGAAATTGAGACCGCCTAAAGTTTTAGGTTGTTGTAGTTTAAAGAGACTAATCCGTGGGCGTTTCCTGTTCCATATGAAGGTTCTAAATATTTGGTTTAAACGTTTTTGATCGGTTGGTTTAATATAGTATGGTAACATCTGTATTGGGTATAAAAGTTTAGGGAATAGGATCATTTTAATGAAGTGTATTCTGCCGAGGAATGATAGATTAATATGTTTCCATTGCTGCGTTTCTTGTTGTATGGTGTCAATTATTTTCCTAATGTTTAAGGAATATAAATCTTTGTGGTGTGAGGGAATTTTTATGCCTAGGTATTTGATATTTTGTTTTGTTTTTTTAAAAGGGAAGTGTGGAAGCCAATCTGTATTTTCTGTATGATATAATTGGAGGGCTTCTGATTTATCCAGATTGATTTGAAATCCTGCGATTATGCCAAATCTCTGTATAATTTGTAAGATGGCGGGGATTTCTGTTTTAGGTTGAGAAACAAAAAGCAGGATGTCATCCGCAAACGCTGTTACTTTAAGAGTAGTTTGTCCGAGTCGTATCCCTTGCAGTCGTTGGCATTTTAATATGTGTCTTAACAATGGATCGATCGCTATGTTGAAGAAAAGGGGCGATAGTGGGCATCCCTGGCGTGTACCCCTACAGATAACAAATCTATCTGAATTAGTGTTATTAACCGTTAAGAATGTTGTGGGCGATAGATATAACATTTTGTATAAATTAAAGGTCTGAATGCCGAAATGTTGGAATTTAAGCAAACGGCGTAAATGTGCGTGTGATATCCTATCAAAAGCTTTATCTGCGTCTAAATTTATTAACATTCCGTGCTTTCTTTTTTCCAGGTTACTGTGGTAGACTGCCGTTATTATCTTCCTGAGGGCTTGGACTGGGTGACGGTGTTTGATGAATCCTACTTGATGTTCGGTAAGTATGGAGGGTAGTATTTGTTGCAGTCTATCTGCCATTATTTTAGTCAGTATTTTGAGGTCTTGGTTAAGCAGAGATATTGGCCTATATGAAGTTGGGTTCGTCAGATCCCTTCCTTCTTTAGGAATCAGTATAATTCTGGCCACATTGGCTTCATGCTATAGGGGTGCACCTCGTAGGGTGTCATTATATAGTTTAGAGAGAATGGGTGTTATATCTGGGGACAAGTGTTTATAAAATTCTGCTGAGAGGCCGTCTGGTCCCGGCGTTTTCCCGTTTTTTAAATGTTGAATTGTGTGTGATATCTCTTTTTCTGTCACAGGTGCGTCTAATATCTCACGATCCTGAACCGTCAGTTTATGGAGATCTGCTTCCTGCAAAAATTTCACACCGTCTTGGGGATCGTCAGGGGTCGACACGTAGAATTTCCTAAAATGTACGGCCATTATATCCCTGATTTGTGTGGTGTCATGTGTCCAGCCAGTAGGTGTTTTGATTTTTTGTATATATGTGTTGTGAGTTTTCCTCTTAGCTATTTGTGCCAGTAATTTCCCTGATTTGTTACCATATCTGTAAAATTTGTTTGCAAGTATGACTAAGTGATTTGTGAGCTTTTTCCGTTAATAAAGTATCAAAAAGTTCTTTTGTTTCTTTGTACTTATTTTTATCATCTTGAGTGTTTGTCATCTTAAAAGCTGTATAGTGTTTGGTCAATTGTTTTTGTAATTATATTTTTCATTATAACACTTCCTCTGTTTGATCAAATATGAAGTAACCTGTCCCCTCAGAACTGGTTTAGCCGCTGCCCAAAGTAATTGTGGATTGTCCCAATGATCAAAATGATCATCTACATAGTTGGCCCAACTCGTTTTTAGAAAGGTTTGGAAGTCCTCACTAGTGCACAGGTAAGCCGGAAACCTCCAGTTGTAAGATTTAGGTTGGGGTGTAGGTAGCTTTAAGGTAATGGAGATCAGCGCGTGGTCTGAGATGTCTATGTTGCTGATGTTAGCTGATGTCAACATGGGTAATAGTGCTTGCGATAAGAATAAATAATCAATTCTAGAGTGTGTGCCATGAACCCCTGAATAGAACGTATAATCTTTAGTTGTAGGATATGTGTGTCTGTACGTGTCACAGAGTAGCAATGTATCACATATTGCGTGTAGAGGTTTTGCTCTGTTGCGTGAGTGAATAGTAGGCTTGCCTGATTTGTCCATGAAATCATCCCAAACCGCGTTGAAGTCTCCTCCTAACACAAGATTTGCAGCTTCCCAGGAAGTTATTCTCTGTAATACATCTGCAAAAAAGGATTTATTATCGTCATTAGGTGCATATATATTCATTATAGTGTATTTGGTACCAGCAACATCTATATCTACTATCAGATATCGAGCGTTCTTATCTTTGTAGGTTCGTAAAATAGTACATGGAAGAGTTTTACTAATCAGTATCGCTACCCCTCTCGATTTGGTCTTATAAGAAGCATCTATCGTCGTCTGTACCCATCTGTCATGTAATTTTGGAGTGTCTGTTCGCTTCCAATGAGTTTCCTGTAAGAGTACTATTTGGGCCTTTTCTCTGTGTAGTTTGTCTTAACACTTTTCGTCTTTTAAGTGGAGAGTTTAAGCCACCCACATTCCAAGAAACTATATTGACGTGAGTAATAGATTTTTCCGAAGGGGCCTCTGGACCTATCTTATGTGAAGGGTGCATGATTTAACCTATTCCCGTTTTCCAACGGATAAATTGGAAGATATGGATGTGATTCGGGAACAGTCTGTCCCAGCGAGCAGACCGAGTCCCTAGATTACAAGTCCCATAGGAATGAAAGTGAAACCAATGATCGTACAATTGCTGCGTATCTAGAATTGCATTGAGCTGAAAAAAACAATAACTATTCAACTTATCCAATAACATAATGGTCAATAAAAAAGAGTAAAAGAAATCAGAAAAAGATATAACAAACATTCCACATCTTGCCCTACTATAGTAGTGTCCAGCTGTAACAGTTCGCTCATGTGGAGGACAGTGAACCTAAAATCAGGAGAAATACTTTTCTTCAGTTGTTGTCTTGTGAGTCAGTTCAATATCAGTGTAGGTTTTCCATCGTTATGCTTCATTAATAAAGAAGGCGGAAGGGAAACATCAAGAAAGACACATTTCCAGTGGATAGATTAAGTACGATCCGTGTCTTTCGTCTTTTCATCAAAGTATTTCTTAGCGAGTTGTGGGTCGTCAAAGAATAAAGGCTTCCCATTGTCTTTGTCTATAATTTTGAGCTTTGTTGGGAATAATAGGGATAACCTGAATCCAGAATTGAAGAGGGTGGTGCAGATCGGCGAGAACTCTTTCCTTTTCGAGGCAACAGAGGCAGAGAAATCCTGAAAGATCAACAGACGGTTGCTGTCATATGAAATATTTTTTGTTTTTCTGTAAGCTGAGAGAATGTTAATTTTATCCGTGTAATTGAGGAGTTTGAAAATGACCTGTCTTGGTCTTTTGGTTTCTGAGGTTAGTGGGGGACCGATTCTGTGGAATCTTTCAATCAGGAATTGGGATTGGTCTTCTTCCATTTTCAGGAGAGATGGAAGGGTGGTATGTAGAAACATTTCCAGTTCCATCCCTTTGACCGATTCTGGAATGCCGACCACGCGGAGATTATTTCTCCTGCTCCTGTTTTCCAAGTCGTCCACTTTCTCGGCCAGAATTGTAATTTCCTTTTGTTGTGTATCGACAAGACGTTGTGTTTTTTCCAGTTCATCTTCAAACGTACTGATTCTTTGTTCAGCTTCAGTTATTCTCTGATTTTGGTTTGTAAGTTGTTGAAGCACTTCGGTAACTGATTCTTTAATAGAATCCAGTTTTTTATCTAGCCATGGGCCTAGTATTTTCATCAGGTCTTCTGCTTGGCTTGGTTCCGTTTCGGAGTCCGTCGGATCAGTTTCTTGAGTGGCCTTTTTGGTCTTCAGTTTTGGTTGTTTATGTGATTTTGTAGTGGAGTGGCCCAGAAATTTGTCCATGGTCGATTCCGTCTCCGAGTCCGACGGGTCAGCTCCCTGGGCTGTCTTTTTGAGTTTGGATTTTGGTTGTTTTTGTGATTTTGTAGTTGAATGGCCTAGGTATTTGTCCATGATTGGTACTGGGCAGTGGTACGATGGAGATGTTGCGGTCAAAACTTTCGTGGATGTTCAAGCTGTATGAGGGCAGAAAGAGTTCTCTGTGTTGCAATGGTTAGGTTGTCTCCTCCATGTGGGCAAGTTGGGGGGTATTTAGTCCATCATGGTTTCATGGGGTGGAAAGCTGTAGTCTGGTATGGTTGCTAGTGACAGGTGCACACTAATTTCCAAATGTGATTAATAAATGTCCATAAGATGGTCAATATGAAGAGTTAAGGTACACTGGCTTGTGCAATGAGGAAGGTATGGTGATTTGCCACTGGGTTTCTTTTTACAATGTTCGCTTACGAGCGGGTATGGGAAGTAGTTCCTCAGGATTTTGCAGGGTATAAGCAGTATACAGCCAGGGAAAGGAGTACAGTAGTGGTGGGTTATGTGGCATAAATGGGGCTGCGCAGCAACAATGTCCCATAGGCTTAGTGGCTGTAGTGAATTTTTTGTAAAGCCAGGGTATTGGAGCAAAGGCAGAGTAACGTTATTTTGTCTTTTAGGTCCCGTGATTATGGCCTGGGGGATACTGTGCCCTTATCTTATAACTTAGTACAGTCCGTGATGCATAAGGTTTGGACTGAAGGTAAGGGTAATGTCTGGTGCGCACTTCCTGTTTCCAGGGAGAGTGACAAGGCCGTCTGGTATGATGTTCCCCGCCCTCCCGTGACCGGGTCCCACCTAAGTAAGCACAACCGTGTCCTTAGAGAGGTCAGGTGTAGTTGGATGGCTGGGTTCGGGTCCACGGGGAGAGCGCCTGGTAGATATGCGCTAGGCAGAAGTGCCCGTTAGTAAAGGCAGACAATTGTGTCGAACACGGAGCGGGTTGGTGCGCACTTCCGGTTCTCCGGCAAGGCCGGTAAGGTCATTGTCTCCGCGCTCCCCGCCCTCCCGTAACCGCGTTCCGTCAGGGTAAGCGTAGTCGGGTGTAGATATGCTTACCGACCAGTGTAGCGACAGGGCCAGAGGAGAGAGGCGGTCCGGTTCGGGTCCACGGGATGAGCGCACAGCGTGTGCTGCGACTTCCAGGGACTGCAGTTGAGGTATGAGCCGAATAGCTGCGGCTATATATTCCCCTCACTATCCTGTTGGTAATAGCAGAGAGATTCGCAGGAGCCTTGTGTGGAACGGCTTTGATGGCAGTCGATTGCGATCTCTGCTGAGGAGCTCCTCTAAAATGCGGCCATCTTTGGGACCGCCCCCCGGAAGTCCCAGCCCCAGACTTTTAAAGTACAGAAGTCTACTGGCCTACCTTTCTGGAGTCATCCTGATCTATGTTTGCCCAGTCATCAGCAGTTATAGGTCCATCTCTCAGTAATTTGCACCCAAAATGTACCTGTTCCATTGAAATGAATCATTACACAAAGTCCTGTGATTTCTAGCTGAAGCAGGGAGTACAGTGGTGGGGTAGGTCAGGGTTGAATGGGGGGCAGGGTCAGACTGGGCTGGTGGGACACGGGGAAAAAAACAGATGGGCCCAGGCCCCTATTGGTCCCCAGACCCATTCTCTGCCTGAAACCATTGCCTCTGCCTTACCTCCCTCCCTGGCCCTGATCGCGGTTGTTAGAAGAAAGATTACATGAGGCTGTGGCGGGGGGCTTTGTGGCTGGGGCTCGGGGGCCAGTCCAAAGTTGATTAGGGATAGTGATTGGGGCAGAGCCAGGGGTGGGACATGCCTGCTTCAGTTGCTGACAAAAACCTTCAGATCCAGGTTGGTCTCTCTGCTCTCTCCATGAGCCATTTTCATGCACTTAAGTCTAGATATCGGTTGTTGCAACAGTAGGGGGCACATCACCAAAGTCAGGCCTAGCAAACCATGGCATGTTTTATACAAGGAGCATCAGTCACACTCAAATTCCACACTAGCTATTGCTGCACAGAATACAGATCACTAAGTTGAGTGTGAGAATATAAAAATACTGGAGTCCATGCTGGGATTATTTTCTGAGCATACACATTTAGTACAGGATCATTTCTATTTGACTGTCAACACCTGTGTCTGCGGCTTGGGGAATGAGATTTGTAAAGCATGGAACTAAATGTGACTAATTCAGAATGTTAATCCTGATCAAACTGTATAAATAAGTGTAGCTACTGGGTCTTAATAACACGTCCAAGGTCCAATACCAACAGATCTCTAAAATAATTCTAATAATAATTCTAAGATGAAATGTTTTCATTGTGTGAATGGAGGGGATTTTTTCAAATAAACACTATAATGCTGATATCTGGATTCGGACATTGGGTCACATTTACAGACAGCACATGATTACCCACTGAACAGCATGAGGCTTGGCACTTGTCAGATCTAATGTTTTTATGAGACTCTATCAGGGCCGGAACTAGGGGTAGGCAGAAGAGGCAAGTGCCTAGTGGCAGAGGGGAGGGCAGGCACTTAGCGCTTCTGCTGCTTACCCCCATTCTGGACCTTATTTCCTCACTGCTTAGCAGTTGTCTTCTGCGATACCGGGTCGTTCATGCAGGCTTGCGCATGCGCATCGCGAGGTTCTACAGCACGCGGTCCGGCAGTGTGCAATCAATTGTGCACGCACGTAGCAGAGGCTGGGCAGAGAGCTGGCGGCTTGGTTGCCTAGGGTGCCTGACTGGTTTGGCCCACCTCTGGACTCTATTAAACAGGTCACGGCAATATATTGCATAGTTAAGAACTGCCTCCGAAAAATGTTTCAGCACTGTACCATTTAATCCTTTAGCCTTATATAAGTGGGTTGCTGCCTGCATATTTAATTAACCCCCAAGCTGCTGACATTCATGTCCTCAAAAACCTTTCTCCCCTTTGCAGTGGCAAAGATGTTACAGGCCCCACAGCAAAATCATTTTAGGGCTCCTAAAATATGCAGAAGTTTTATTGTTTTACCAATAGATATTAAATTGACTCATTGATTAGGGCCTTATGGGCTCCCATACCACTTGGGCCCCCCTGCAGCCGCAGGGTCTGCTTCCTCTGTGGTTACTCCCCTGCCCCTTAGTGTTTCAAAGGGCAGCACTACAGAAAGTGATGCGGTGCACAGGCGACCAGACGAGGCACCGAATATAATGTAAGTGATAGAAACATTGCAGCTACAAAATACACACAACACGACTGTCGGATTGAAGACGCAGCGTGTGTCTATCACATACATTAAAATTGGATTCTCCGACACTAGTCGTCTGCAGTTTCTTGCAGCGTGACCCGACGCTGGTCCTTTGATTACCCAGGCAGCCATTATCCTTTTCCCTGGGTCCATTGTAAATTGATCTGGTTATTAGTTGCCCAGTAGGCTTAAAAAGGGTTGTTCACCTTTCAATTAACTTTTAGTATGATGTAAAGAGTGATATTCTGAGACAATTTGCAGTTGTTTTTTTTCATCCAAATGAGCCTAGCAACCATTCATTGACTTGGATGAGAGACTGGTATATGAACAGGAGAGGGCCTGAATAGAAAGATAAGGTCAAAAAGAAGTGATAGCAATAGATGTGCCATTTTTAGATGGGGTCAGTGACCCCAATTTGAAAGCTGGAAAAAGTCAGAAGAAGAAGGCAAATAATTCAAAAACTATAAAAAATAAATAATGAAGGCCAACTGAAAGAAAAGTTACTTAGAATTATCCATTCTATAACATACTATAAGCTAACTAAAAGGTGAACCACCCTTTTAAAAATAACCCATTAGTTTATTTAGTGTCAAAAGTTTTGTAAAAGTCTCTCTAGGAGCGAAAGCTAGAGGCAGGCTATTTAGTCAATAACTTTCTGGCTCCGACAAGGAAAGCAGTTGGGGTGACTACCCTTGCTGTCAGTGGTGAAACTATAGAGGAAGCTGACCCCGCAGACGCAGGGGGACCCAGGGAACAGGGGGCTTGGACTGTGGGGTCTACTTCCTCTATAGCTGATAAAAAAAACCTCCACCCCAGCTTGCATTTTACCTGCTTTGAGGAAGGGGGGTGTAAGTGGGGTGGAGGCGGGACAGGGGTGGAGGTGGGATGGGAAGTGAGCGGGAGAATGGGGATCGGAGTGTGCCAGGCCCCTCTGAAGGTTTTTTTTGCAGGGAGGCCCAGAGCACTCTAGTTACACCACTGCTTGCAGTGAATATTCCACCAGACAGGGACACGAGTTAATGAGCTCAGGAGCAGGGAAAGTGCCCCATGGGATCCTTAGTGCTGGGGAAAATCACCAAGACAGGTTACACTAACCCCCTGAGATACACACACTCTGCTGGGAGTTGCCCACAGCACAAAAGTATCTGGGAGGCACTGGCAGAAAGGCACACTAAAATCACAGTATAATCTTGCTAAAGCACACTTAAGGGTGGGCTACATAAAGTAAATCTCCTCTATATTTGGCTATATCATAAAGGCCTGCCCTATGGATAAAAGGGATATAAGGGGTCATTTACAAAGTGCAGGGTATGGTTGCAAAATGCAAACAAAAAGGTGCAAACCACAAGGCTGTGGACTTTGCACTCTGAAATAAAGTGCCCCATGAAAAGAGTGTTGTGAGAGGCGCATAGGCATCCCTCCTCACATCCCCTAACGTGTGTCATTCATAAGCAGAACTTAGGCAGCCCCAGTGGACGCAGGACAAAATGAAGCTCTGTTCTTACCACCTGCCCTATGGTATGTCCTAAGAGGCTCACTTAGTGCTCATTGTCAATGACCCCTATAAACTCTTGATGATTTCTCTCTTACAATATTGCTCCACCCAAATGCTGGACCCAGAGGGTTCTCGGCTATTATGTTGTTGTTCCCTTCCCTGACTTGGGTTATCACTGTAGTGACCCATAGGGTGAAGCAGGGCCAGAACTAGGGGTAGGTAGTAGAGGCACTTGTCTAGGGCGCAAAGATGGGGGGGGGGTGCTGGGCAGGTACCAGTTAAATGGTCTTCTTGCTGGGTGTCTCTCACCTCCCTTCCCCTCTGTCACTCTCCCCTGCCCTCTCCCTCCCCACTGTTATGACACATGGGCACACACCCTCAAAGGGTCACTATTGATCCATTTCTTCATAAAGCTGAGCTGCCATGTGCTCAGTATCAGTCTACTTCCTGGTTTCTCTCCAGTCCGGAGTGCTGGGACTGTAGACATGATGTAGGGGCCTAAGGAATTGAGAGGCCCGTGGAGGTCTTGGGGTCCAGGTCCACAAGCCTTGTGAGCTCAACCAGTGTCGGACTGGCCCACAGGGATACCAGGAAAACTCCCGGTGGGCCCAGGTGTCAGTGGACCCTCATGCTGCTAAATATGTGGCCTATTTCATGGTCATTCCCTATTTCTATGAGAACAATAAGACTTAATAGATGGAATAATAGATTATAGTATGTTAAGAAAAGAGACTGGGAGAATAGAGGTGGAGTGAAGAGAGGAAGAAAATAGTATTGAGAGTGGGCCCCTAGTCTGAAGTTTTTTGGTAGGCCCCTGGTCTAATGTTTTTTGGTGGGCCCCTGGTGTCCCAGTCCGACACTGCGCTCAACCATGGAGTTTACAGCTCAGAGGCAGCAGAGAGAATGTGACAGGAGCCCATGGATGGATTTTCAGTTAAGGGGGATTTGTTGTGCTCGAACTGCGTATAGTGCTGGGAGCTGTGCCTTGAAAAATAAAGAAGGTTTGTTGTATTCTCACTGCAGATAGAGCTGGGAGCTGTGCCCTGAAGATTAAGGCTAAGGCCACACTAGGCGATAGCGCCGCGATTTGACTCGCGGCGACTTTTCGCCGCAACTTTTCGTCGCGACTTTTAAGCAATCGCTGGGGAAACTTTTGCGCTGGCGTCTATGGGGAATCGCGTAAAATCACCAGCGTAAAAACACACGCGGCGATCTTTTCTCTACTGTCGCTCGAAATTGCCTCGCTAGGCGATTTCGAGCGACAATAGAAAAAAGATCGCCGCGTGTGTTTTTACGCTGGCGATTTTACGCGATTCCCCATAGACGCCAGCGCAAAAGTTTCCCCAGCGATTGCGGCTTAAAAGTCGCGGCGAAAAGTCGCCGCGAGTCAAATCGCGGCGCTATCGCCTAGTGTGGCCTTAGCCTAAAGCAAACTTGATGTGCTTGGATTGAGAATGTGGAGACACTGTGGATGTCTGTACCAGCTCTGTGTGAGTCCCGGTGAGTCTGTCTGAGGGAGATATTGAAACTCCAGCGTGTGTCCCCTGTACTTTTCTTCTCTGCCAGTTATATAAAGTTCTATTTGTAATTGCCCTAACAACCACAAATCAGTTTGGAAATAAAATTGGGAGATGAATAGTAGTTGGGCTTACATACAACAGAACCTTTGAGGATATTGTCTCATTATCTAGTGATTGATTCAGTAAGACTTACTTTATGCAAGTAGATGTTACTAGCTTTGTGAGAAAAACTACTTTCTGTCTGTTTAATTACCTACATTTACCATGTCTAGAGTCAGCGACAAAGATGGGTATTTCAAACCCAAAAAAGCGCAAGAGAGAGGAGAGGAGTCGTGGAAGCGCCAAAAAGATCAGAGATGAGCGCGTGACCTGCCAACCGGCAGCGGAGGAGCCGGTTCCTATACAAGACCAATGGAACACCCTCAGAAACATCGACAGAGAACTGAACATCTTTGAGGACTACGGGGAAGAGAGCTACCTGTTCTATAAAGCCCTAGAAGAGAAATTCCTAACATCGGGTATTCTCACAAAGCAGACCACCATTGAGGAAAGTCATTGGCGGGAAGTCACCACCATTTTAATCAAAGTGCACAGACACTTTTCACTGGACTTCTCCACCTTGTGCCTTGCTGTAAAATACATGGCAAGGAACATCTCCGTAAGGCAACTGAGACCTGGCATCCTGAAATCCTGAAACTAGTTTGTATCTGGCCATTAAGATCATGGAAGACAATCCACCCAACGCAGAAGAGTTTGCGGATCTGTTTGGTGATTCTTTACCGACTGGAGTGTCGCCTGCACCAACCGACCATAGACTTTTTTCTAGAGCACTTCACCTTAATGAAAGTATCCATGGAGATGTTTTTTTTTGACAACATCACTAGAGCAGCCAATGCTCTTACAGCTGCCAGGGGCATTGCAGCACTGACCATGATGAAGTATGAATTTCATACTTATTTACCATCTTTAATGGCTCAGTGCTGCCTTAAAGCTGCTGAACACATCCTTGGATACAACTCACTAGTGGAGTTGCCCAGCGACCATCCAAGTCACATCATGCAGAAATGCCTCAGAAAAACTTTACTCCTGGCACCAGCCAACAAGGACTTTTTACACCAACTTATGCCAGGAGTCTTTCCTGAGGTATTTCCAAAGTTTACTTCTCCCCCCACCATCCAGAGAGGAAGAACAGGAGCCAAGGAGCCAGCCAGGCAGCCATGCGAAACATCTGCAAAAAAGCCACATGAAGAGTCAGGAGCCAAGGAGCCAGTCAGGAAGCCCAGCAAAACATTGGCTAAAAGGCCAAATAAAGAGGCAGGAGCAAAGGAGCCAGCCATTCGGCCCAACAAATCTGCAAAAAGATAGAGGCTTCTGCAAATGATCCCAAAGGTAGAACAGAGTCAACAGCAGCAGAGACAGTCGCACCCACGAGAAGAACAGCACGGAACACACAAAGATGCTTTGTAATGGAACACACGCATACACATATCCGCATACACACACAGAGACACACTGAGACTATGGACAAACACTTTCATCCCACTGACATGACTATCTTTTTTCTTTCTGCCAAAACAGAACTCATGACATACCCCCATACATATTTAGATAAACGCACACACACACATCTGAGTCCAGAAGGGACAAGCAGTACCATACTGGGGACAAGAATGTGATTAAAGACACACAAGCACCTTTATGCCACTCGGTAGATCCTGCATTCCTTTTCATTCAATCCCTCTGCAGACTGAAGAGCCGGGTCTGTAGGCTGCAAGGGGTCTAACGGAATGGAGAGGAATGCAGCATTCACCTTCCTGCTTAAAGGTACTTATGTGTATGTTGCTATATTCTCTTCTGTTTACCTTCTTTACACCACAGCTTCACCAGCGGTGCTCCTCCCTTCATCCAAAATATGGTTTTATATACGGGAGCACACAAGGAATAGTTCAGTGTGAAAATAAAAACTGGGTAAATAGGCTGTGCAAAATAAAAAATGTTTCTAATATAGTTAGTTAGCCAAAAATGTAATGTGTGCTCCTGCAGGCTACCTGGGATGGAATTGAAAGGAATGCAACGTTCACCTAGAAGCTTAATGGCGCTCATGTATATGCTGCCATATTCCCTTCTGTTTCCTTTCCTTCCACCACAATTCCAACAGCAGTGCCCCCCCTTACATCTAAAAGATGGTTTCATACACAGAAGCACCCTTAAGCCACTCAGCAGACCCTGCATTGCTTTTCATTCCATCCCTTAAAATGCAAAATCCGGGATCCAATGGGATGAAGAGAAATGCAGTGTTCACTTAGAAGCTTAATGGAGCTCATGTGTATGCTGCCAAATTTCTTTCTGCGTCCCTCATCCTGCTTCCCTTCTTTAATTATGGAGCATTGATCCTGGGAGCAAAACCGATCGCTGTTAAGGGGTCAGGAAGGAATTGTTCCCTCTAGTGAAGCAGATTAGACCAAGCTTCACAAATGTTTTCTTTTTGCCTTCCTCAGGATCGAAAAGCCCAATTTATTCCATCAATAAAGATGTGACTTAAACAGATTAACCACAAAGAAGCTGTCTGTGTATTTATTCTGGGTATTGGGGGCTGGGAATAAAGGTCGGCTCTTCCTTAAAAAAGCCAAGGTAACATATAAAGAGAGAGGCAGATGGGAGAGTGAATCAAATAGGCCCAATAGCAATCAGTTTAGAAGCTGCTGTGTTATTACTAAGGTCCCATTTGCCCTAGAAACCAGATCAGTGACAGAGAGGGAGGTGAAAACAACCTATTGCTAATGAAAAGGGGTAGTTGGAATATAAAATTTGGTGGCCTGGGGTATAATAGCATGTAATCATAAGGAGAATGCAGAAGAGAGCAGAAGTCTATATGATTTAGTGTCATGAGAAGAAAGTTAACCTGTGTGGGTAAAGGGGAGGGCAGACGGGCTAAGACAACATTTCAAAAAGGAAGGTGTGAGTATCCCCAACAATAATGAACCAATCAATTAAAAAATTTAAAAATTTATTAGGACATAAGAGCAAGAACTAACGCGTTTCATGCCTGCTGGGGCACTTACTCATAGGTATGGCGGGCGGGCTCCCTGTGTGGGTAAAGGGACAGAGGGGCCCCTTTTTAGAGAGAGAATAGGCGCACAGTGTTGTACTCCTCTGGGATTGTCTCCCCATGAGGGCCAAGCTGTTTACTACAGGTGACAGATGGGTGCTGCTGTGTATTAGTGGCACCCCGTGTTCTGGGTTGTTATAATTAATATATCTTCATAATTATTATTATTATAATTATTATATGATAAGAGGATCTCTTGAAGTGGGAAGAAAGATGCCTGATGTTGGGCTGCCCTTATGTTGCGGACCCCTGGTGAGAAGAAGTGCAGCCGACAAGCAGGCAGCAAGGAGGGCGGGGAGAAGCACCAGAAGCAGGGTGGGGTGCAGCCCACAAGTAGGCAGCAGGGAGGAAAACAAAACCCGTTATACCCTCTCTCATTGCATAAAGTCATAGGATTGGACATTTCATGGGACCGAGAACTAACCACAACCTGTTCCTACAACTGAACATTAAAGCTGTGGGCCTAAAATCAGCCCCCATAGTGACTCTTCAGGGTGTGTAGATAATTGAAATAGATGTTTCTAAATCCTGACTGCCAGGTGTGTGGTCCTCCTGCTACAACTCCCATTACCCACTGTTACTATGTGGCCCTCCTGCTACAACTCCCATTACCCACTGTTACTATGTGGCCCTCCTGCTACAACTCCCATATCCTATTAGTCAATCAATTAGTCAAACCAGAATCTTCTCCAGTTCTGTGTGCCAGAGGTGCGGGGAGTTGGGCAGAAAACCACACACAATGAGCTTCATGTGCTGCGTAACAACTGCTACCTTATAAAGGAGAAAGAACAACCCTGTCGGCCAATCAGAATGCAACTCCTGTGTGGGTAAAGGGGCGAGTGGGTCTGTGTGGATAAAACACATTTGCTATAGTAAGTACATATCTAACATGTGACTTATGGTACATATACTGTAATCACTAATGCAGCCATTGAGGAAGCTTAAACTGCCTTTTCCATTCAGTACCATGGACAGCACTCTGTGGCTGCAGCTCCTATTGACTGACACACTGGTTGGTGGCACCAAGCTGTCACAGCAAAGAGCCAGTTCTATACTAATACAGATAAGATTTGTATGTAATTATTCCTATTAGATATCCTTGTACCACTGATATTGGCTGTCTCTGTGGTCGGGCACGTATACGTATAGGTTTACATGTGGCATATGGGGGCCCCAAAATGAAGACACCCCATTTGAGCTATCAGTTCTGTCATTCCTGCTAAATTAACACATTTACAGAAAGTACACATTCCCCTGAATACAAATTGGGTATGCTTATCTTTCTACTACAAAGCACCAAGCCATAAACCTTTTCTAAATTTTTCGGATTTCCAAAAATCACCTCAACGCTTTCACCTTGAAGTATCTTATCTCTCAAATAGTACTAGTTACCAAGATAAAAAAAACTAAATACTAGGGCTGAGAGCGCATTTGCCCTGGACCCTCCGCCAACATTATGGACCTCCCCCTCGACTCCCTCTGTTGATAAAAGGTGAGTGCACAAGGGGGGCAGCAAACTTCCTCAGGCAGTGGAGGGGCTACAATCTCCCCTGATCAGCAAGACAAAGAATTTGGGTCTGAAAGGGCAATATAGAGCTATGGGTTCGAAACTCAGTAATAAAGTGCCAAACTGATAACCAGGACATGCCAGTGGGCCCTGGTTCCCCCAGTTGTGACAATTCCTGCCAAATAAATGGATATCTGGTTGCTGTCTATCTGTTGTATAGTATAATAAAAAAACTTCTAAACCCTTATCTATGAATTACTTCTATAGCCCACTACCAGAAATTGCCTTATTGGGCAATGCCGGACTGAGCCTGAGCTTGTTCTGTACCGACCAAGTCATAATACTTACCATGAGAGTGTCCCAGGGAAATGTCTTGTTTTCCTCTGTCTTCTGATCTCAATTCTATCCCTTCTGCTTTATCCTTCTCTTTTCATCTGCTTCTTACTGGCATATTCCTGATACAGACAACAATGTATGAAAATTATTATGTAAAAAAAATATATCAGGATTTTTTTGGGACAACTTAAGCTTTTTAAATCTACTATAATTTATGTGCAATCACACTAAATAAATAAAATTGAATCAAACCCTGCTTGAGAAATCAACATATTTTAGTTTCTTAGTTTTCCACTAACAGTAGGTTCACCCGACAAAATAGTTTCTAAATCTTTCTAAATGTCCTACTTACTTGGGTCCTGCCAGTGGTTCTCCTGCAAAGTGGCTTCTTCAATAGATGTTCCTCCTCTGATGCACATCTGCCCCTTTGACTTATCTCCTTTCATATTCTTCCAAACTCCACCCTCTTAGAACCTCCTATGTGTTTCACTGCTCCCTCTATTGACCAAACACTATATATACAGCTAAAGTCTAATCTAACCCATCTCTACACTGCCATCTAGGGGCAGAAAATGGTAATTACAGTAGAATAGCTTTAACCGATTTGGCTGCTTTGATATGAAAAAAAATCATGTTTCACATAATACAATCACATATCTCAGAAAAATAATTTATTATATGAACAAGTACACAGCAGATATAGAAATTTTGAGGTCTCCTGAACGCGACAATACCAAATAAATAATGTTTTATGGATATTTGTCACTTGTATAGATCTCCAAACTACAAGCAGTACACTTTCCAAAGCATCACTGCACAAAACTTAATACTTCAGTTTCAAGGCCAACCTTCCACTAACAGTAGGTTTACCCAAGAAAACTACACACTATTTGAAAAAGCAGATTCTGAGGAATCAGAATCCCAAAATGGGTAAATATATTAAGTTATACCAAGTTGCAATTCTATCCTAAAGTCATCAATTTTTATAGAAATTGTTCATTTTTTTAAAAAATTACCTCAAAGCTTCCAGTCTACAGCATCATATCTACCACATATCATTAGTTACCAAGGTAAAACACTCTAAATATAAAAGCCAGGACTCCATTGAACAGTTTGATTCCCAATGTGTATAGGTTTACCTAAGTATGTGGCATATGAGGGCGCCAAAATGAAGATACCCCATAAGAGCTATCAGTTCTGTAATTCCAGATAATGCAAATTCAACACATTTACATCATTTTATGAAGGACAAAGCAATAAATAGGTACAGGTATATTCAGCCCAGAAAACAATATATTTTTGTTAAAGGAGGAGGAAAGATTTTTGCACTACATCCCTCTAAAGTACTCACATAGATGACCTTAATTGCTATATTTTCAGCTCACCTATGCAATTACAAAAGCATAAAATAATGCTTGAAGTTCTGCTCTGCTTCGGTACATGAGACGGCCATCTTGCTAAAGGATTAGACGCTTCCTTCTCCTCTCCATACGTATTGCGCATGCGCGAAAAAAAACTTCCCCTCACCCCCAGGAGCACATCACATATGACGTTACATTAGTGCCGCACCGTAACCTGCATTAAAAAATATTTTTCTCCCCTCGCTGTGCACCGCAAGCGATTCATGCTGCCAGGTAGCTGTTCCCTTCATGAATAAAAAGGAACGATTGTGCGTCTCTATAGATACGAGATGCTTGCAAGCTGATTGGCTGGGGGGCGTGTGTACAGGGATCAATGGTGACACGTGCATAGCTGGATCTGCATGCGCGACATCTTACAAGGGAGGAAAGCTGTGCCTCTGAAGCATGTGCAACAGGATAGAATTTGGCCCAAAACGACTCAAGGCTGCCTTCGGGCAGGGTCTGGAAAATCAGTGACGTCATTGGAGTCCTACGCTAAATTCTAATCAGAGCGCAGTTCTTGCTACTAGACACCAGGGAGACAGTACTACCTCCGTTCTGTAAGTAATTAGTCAACCAGACTTGTGAACTTTATTTAAGATTTAGCTTTGCTTCTCCTTTAAGTGCACATTTCCTCAATTCCAAATTGGGTATGCTTGTCTTTCTTCTCCAAAGCACCAAGCCACAAACCTTTCCTAAATATGGCGATTCTGGTGACATTTCCAAAATTCACTTCAAACCTTTTACCTTGCAGCATCTTATCTCCGACATACTATCAGGTACCAAGATAAAACACCCCAACGCCTGGGGTCCACTAAATAGTTATATGTCCAATATGTATAGCTTTACCTAAACATGTGTATATAGCGGAACTAGCTGGGGGCTACCAGCTACAGTGCTGCATGATCTGCTGGGGGGCCTTGAGGGGGCACGTACTCTGGTCCAATCACACCTCCTGCTCCCCCAGTAGTTCTGCCATTGATAGGGGCCCAAAAGACAGACACCCCACATTGTCTGTCATTTCAGGTACTGCAAAATCAACCCCCAGACTAATAGCAGAATGGAACAGAGGCAATTTCATGTAAAATACCCCCAAGCTAAAAGCAGAATGGAACAGAGGAAATTGCATGTACAAATACCCCCTGACTAATAGCAGAATGGAACAGAGACAATTCCATGCAAAAAAAACCCCAGACTAATGTATTATTCTTAATACAATGGCTTCTTGCAGAAGGGGTATCATTATAAAAAAATGAATATACTGTTACTTATGGATTTTTTGTCATACTCAAATGTATAGGAAAGGAATGGGTTAAAGCAGGCTGTTTCTTTTGTCAGGGTCAAGTCAAACATTCATCACCTTGGCACAGATCTATGTCTGCTCTGTTTAACATAATATATAGATAATATTTACCCTCCCTGAACTCTGAGAAGTGGTGTCAAAAGTTTTCAGACCCCTCGGGTCCTGAAGTTTTCTGGATAACAGATCTTCTGTAATTTGGATCTTCATACCCTAAGTCTACTAGAAATTAATTTCAACATTAAATAAATCCAATAGGCTGGTTTTGCTTCCAATAAGGATTAAGTACAGTATATCTTATTTGGGATCAAGTACAATTTACAGTTTTATTATTAGAGAAAAGGAAATCATTTTTTAAAATTTTGACTATTTGGATAAAATAGAGTGTATGAGACACAGCCTTTCTGTATTTCGGAACTATCTGGATAACGGATCCCTGATTCACGGGGGGGGGAGGTTCATCAGTTGGCAACCAAAAATAAACTCTCATTTTTAAAAACCAAGAATGTATTTATTAAAAGATCAGAATATAAAAAGTGCAAACAAATATAAAAGCGGAAAGAATCCAAATTAGGACAGGAAAAGCTTGAAATCCTTATTTTGAAAAGATCTGCGAGGTTGGCAAGTATCTGGTTAGTGTACAGCCAGTTTACTGTATTCAGTAAAATTATAGAACAGATCCAGGGTCTGAATATTTTTACAAGGCACTGTATTCTTCAGGTTCCTTTGTGCCATACCATATTGTAGGATATTATCTTTGCCCCTATATTTCTTAGTTTTATTCAGTTGGCTCTATCATTACACTAACAAGCACATATCTCTTTATCACTGGTGGATATACCAAAAATAAATAACTGTGAAAACATCCTTAAAAATGGGTGGTTCACCTTCAAATTAACTTTTAGTATGTGATAGAATGGCCAATTCTAAGCAGCTTTTCAATTGGCCTTCGTTATTTTTTTTATTGTTTTTGAATGATTTGCCTTCTTCTTTCTGACTCTTTCCATCGAAAGACAAATGCTCTGTAAGGTTACAAATCTATTGCTACTTTTTATGCCTCATCTTTCTATTCAGGTCTCCTATTCCAGTCGCTTACTAACGTCAGTGCATTGTTGCTAGGGTAATTTGACCCCTAGCAACCAGATGCTGAATAAAAAAGCTAAACAAAAAAAAAATACAAACAATTATATAATGAAAACCATCTCAGAATATCAGTCTCATATCCTACTGCCAGAAAGCCAAAGATATTAAAAACGATAACTTCCACAATTGCCTGATACATCAAGAAGCGGATACCAGTGGATACCCCGACATTTTATTTATTTTGGACAGGAGGGGGTCACACACACTAAGCAGAAAAACCCCAATCACTGAAACCCTTTATTTGGACCCACGCGCAGATTCGGGAAAGGACTGCCCTTGCGGAACTCGGAGGCAGTCGCTTTATTATGCTGCCACGATCCTCCCCAATTCGGAGGCGCCACGTGACGTTGCGGTCCGGCTATACTGCACGATAGAGTAGATTCCCTTCTACTGCTTTGCCGCTCTAGTCTGTGGTCGTCCTCGTTCGCTGGTGTCGCGGAGTGTTCTGCCAATGTGACACTGTGGGTGACGCGCCGCATTCCCACAAGTCCCCGGCATTTCCTTCCCTGGCTGCTGCTCTGGCCGCGGATCCGTGTGGGGGACATTTATGCACGAAAGGCGCCTGCAGATCCTATTTCAGGAGGACAACAAGGGCGGAGACCTCTTCATCAATGACTTGGCGGTGGGACTTGCTTCGGGGTGCATCGCACTGAGCTGGAGCTGAGGGTGAGCAGTTTGTTGGGGGCCGGGATATACCAAGTGCTCATAGGGGTTCATAAGGGAGCAGCATTGACTAGCATGCTTGTTTAAATATATTATACATCACTGGTTGCTATTGGTTAGGCCACTCCATAAGGTCATGGCTTGATAGTCGTAAAGGGAAACCACCCAAAAACTTTCAGTAGTGATTATATTTAACTTTATACTTATTACAAATGTGAAGTGTTTTGGAAAGCTGCTTAGGAGTCTTTTGCCTTTCATTTATGCAAAAAAAGCAGTTTTTGGGCAGAAGTTCTGATTTACTAAAACCACTTGTTTTCCTTTATTGTGTATTTCCCTCCCTGTTCTGTAGGACCTGCTGTCCTGTCTGTCTGTCCCCTCTGACCCACCATGGTATCTGTTACTTGCAGCTGTCTAAAACTAGGCTCATCCATGACCTGCAGGTGCAAATTCTATTTCGAGCCAGCATTGTGTGTATATATATATGTATAGGTATGGGATCCATTATCCAGAATGCCCGGGACCTGGGGATTTCCAGATAACAGATCTCTCCGTAATTTGGATCTTCATACCTTAAGTCTACCAGAAAATAATTTAAACATGGAATAAACCCAACAGGCTGGTTTTGCTTCCAATAAGGATTAATTATATCTTAGTTTGGATCAAGTACAAGCTACTGTTTTATTATTACAGAGAAAAAGGAAATCAGTTTTAAAAATTTGGATTATTTGGATAAAATGGAGTCTATGGGCTTTCCATAATTTGGAGCCTTTTGTATAGCAGGTTTCCAGATAACAGATCCCATACGTGTATGTGTCTGTGTGTATATATACAATACACAAGCCATGTTATCAAGTCCAAAAAGAGAGCAGCATCGCTGTTTATATAGTGATATTGGAAGCTTGTAGTTAGGAATTGGCTTATGTTCTTTGTGGCCAATGAGCTTTTGCATTTATATAATAAATGACAAAGCCTATTTCTGTTCAGCTTAAAGTAGTGGCTACTAATCTCCCTGTGTGACATAGGCCTTGTCATTTTCAGAGCCTACTCACTGCTCAGCAGGGCTGGGCTGGCATTTAAAATAAAATGGGCCCTGGTAAATGTCTATAGCATTTTACAGCAGTCTCTCTAGCATTTGCCAGAACTCGCAGATTACTAGTCTGGGCCTGCTGCTCAGGATGGCCTGGTATGGTGTGTGTGATTAGGATTGCCACCAGGCCAGTATTTTACCAGCCTGACCAGTAAAAATGATGTTTGACCCCAATGTTATTAATAGGGAAAAAAATTAAATATACTGGAAGGCCAGTATTTTTTTCCAAAAAAGGTGGCAACCCTATGTGTGACCTATTAATAGTAGTAGCAGGCTGAGCTGCAAAATGAAGCTTTTCTCTTGGTTTTATTAAATGGGCTAAAAGAGGAACCCTTGGTATTGCATTATAAGCCTGCATGTGTGCTGAAGCCAGATCTCTTGTTGCATAATCTGCATTAACCGAATAGCTTTGCCCCACACAGTGATATGTAGACAAGCAGCACCCTTATTTGACGCTGCAAGAAATTAAATTCAGCTAAAATACTGTATAAAATTGACCGGTTAATGCACGTTAATGTATTGACATTTGTACGTTGAAAGCTTGGTAGTTAAAACACGCGGGAAGCACCTGACTGGATAAATTCTAAGTTTGCCGATAAACACATGATTTTAGTAGTAGACAGGAGTGTATTGCCTCAAGCTGGGTGAAAAGTAAGGCAGGTAGCCGTCCTGCTCTGTGCAATGACAATAGCAAAGCTGTCATTTGCCTAAGAGCTGCCACTTCATTCTGTGAGGTCTCCCAAAAGTACAGAAGAGGCCTGAGTCTGAGGACCCTGGTGGGAAGAAACATTATTCCAAACATGGCCTACACAGTTCAAGGGAATGGCTTAAGGGTTATGGAATGTCAAAAAAATGTCCAATACTTTGCATATTTGCAAGGGATGCAGGGAATACAGAACTTTGGCAGAATCTTTAGTGAATGGCTGAACCTAATCAAAACACTTCAAGTCATGTGACTTAATAACTTTATTAAGTATAGCATGAGGGAATAATAAAATGCCTTTTTGTAAATGTCATTTTGCCTCTGCAAGTGTATTCTCCATGGTCACCAAAGCAACAGCAGTGGCCACAAACACATAGTAAAGATATGGGATCCATTATCCGGAAACCAGACTATTGGGTTTATTTAATGTTTACATGATTTTCTATTAGACTTAGTATAGAGATCTAAATTACGTAACGATCCGTTATCTGGAAAACACCAGGTCCCATGCATCCTGGATAACAGGTCCCATACCTGTACAGCTAAATTGCAAAGAAACCGTGCCAGCAATCAACACCCATTTAAAAATATAAATACGCAAAAAGCTCTGCAACATATTCCATCCCAGTGTTCTAATGTGTTTACTATGAATTTCTATATTAGTGAGTAACCCTGCATCAAAAGTCGGCATTACAAAATAGGGGATCATTATAGACAAATCATTTAGAGCAATATAGAAAATATAGAAAAAAGGTGGAATCATGTAAAGCAAAAGAGCATTATGGAGAGGGGCTATACTGGGAAAATATTGGGCAATATAGGAAGGGGATTATTAGGTAGTAGCAACAGGAGTTATGGGGCTATTTAAAGTAGTAGTAGGAGTTTATGGAGCAATGGGGGATAATATTGACACAAAATACAATAGAAGTATAAAGAGAAGTGTGTATATAGTACAAGGATAGTAGTGTGGAGAAAAAGTCGCAATGGGAGGCATTCCAGGGAAAGGTTATATAGAATAATATAAGGCATTTGTTATATTATTTTATTGGTCACACTGATATACTGGAATATCCAGAAGAGCAAATGGGCTTTCTAAATATAACTGAAGGTGGAGCAGCTCTACAATCTGTGAACCTCCGAATTACAGGGGCAGTTTATATGTAACAACAGGAATTGTATGGATTTACTTAAGAGATGCTTGGAAGAGGTTAAGAACAATTACAGAGAACAATTACACTCACTCAAAAATAAATAACCCATTTCATATAGTGCCAGAAAATTTTGTTTTACAACCCACTTAATCCAGTGCCTGCCGGCGGAGAATCAGACACTATGCCCCCTATCTATGTCTTGGGATAGTCATGTTTATTACCCCTGTTTTAATGTTGCCGGTGCTTTTGGACTACATTATTATTTTTTTAAATCTATTATTTCACATTCACTTTTATTAACTCTATTATTTCACAGTGCTGTTTTAAGTAACTTGTTTCGTGAATGTGCCCTTTAACCATGGTCTCCTTTCTTTCTTGCAGACTTTTTGCTGCAAAATGCAGTGGGTGCATGGAGAAGATCGCTCCTACGGAGTTTGTGATGCGTGCCGTGGAATGTGTATACCATCTAAGCTGCTTCTGCTGCTGTGTATGTGAGCGACCGCTCAGGAAGGGAGATGAGTTTCTACTCAAGGAAGGATAATTGCTGTGCAAAAGTGACTATGAGAAGGAGAAAGATCTGCTGAGCTCTGGAAGTCCAGATGGCTGATTCTGGTGCGTATCTAGGCTCCTTAACTTGCTAAATATTCGCCATTATATTAAGCTTGATATAGCATGATATAGATATCAGTGGAGTAACTATAGAGGAAACAGACCTTGGCAGTTGTTGGTGGCCCCACGGAACAGGGGGCCCAGACTGTGGGCTCTACTTCCTCTATAGCTAATAAAAAAAAAAAAAACCCTACTCCTCAGCTGCTCTCTTACCTGTGGTGATGAAGGGCGCACAAGTCAGGTGGAGTAGGGGTGGAGGCGGGTCAGGAAGTGGGTGGGAAGATGAGGATCGGATAGTGCAGGGCTCCTCTGAAGAGTTTTTTGCAGGGGGTCCCCGGCGCACTCTAGTTATGCCACTGAAAACTGCACCGGCCCAGGGTTATTCCAGGGAGCACCAAGAAGCGCTTCTCTTCCGGCTTCTTCTTTCTTCAAATTTCTCAGGGCAGACATATACGCAGTAGAATGAAAAAGCAGACTTTTTAGTTAAATTTGAGCTTTTCACTCTAATGCGCAGCCGCGAGAAGAAAGAAGAAGCCGGAAGAGAAGCGTTCCTAGGTGCTCGCTGGAATAACCCAGAGTTTTCTGCTGATAGGAGCACCGGGGACTCAGAGTTTCAAGTAAGGGGGTGCTTAAACCACTTTCCTTTATGTAGCAATGGGATTTTTTTTTGCAATAATAAGTATTCTTATGTGTTCCAGTAAAAAGTGATGATGAAGATGGTGATGTGAAACCAGGGAAATTCCATGTAAATCAGGGGAAGGGCAATGATGATGGGAAAGACCCAAGGAGACCAAAGCGGCCAAGGACAATCCTCACAACCCAACAAAGAAGGGCATTCAATGCATCTTTTGAGGTATCCTCCTTCCTATTGCTGTACCTTTAGCTTTCCTGGTATACTCCTTCCTATTCCTATACCTTTAGCTTCCCTGGTATACTCCTTCCCAATCCTGTACCTTTAGATTCCCTGGTATAATCCTTAATCTATCCAATTTCTGTAACTTTAGCTTCCCTGATTTACTCCTTCCTATTGCTGTACCTTTAGTTTCCCTGGTATACTCCTTCCTATTGTTGAAACTTTAGCTTCCCTGATATACTCCTTCCTATTGCTGTACCTATAGCTTCCCTGGTATACTCATTCCTATTGCTGTACCTTTAGCTTCCCTTGTATACTCCTTCCTATTGCTGTACCTTTAGCTTCCCTGGTATACTCCTTCCCATTCCTGTACCTTTAGCTTCCCTGGTACAGTAGAACCCCCATTTTACTTGTTTAGGGGACCAGAAAAAAATGGTGTAAAATACAGGAAAATGTAAAATCAGGGAAATGTATTATGCATAATATATAGGTGGGACCACAAAACAACAATGTAAAATGAGGGGAAACTTAAAATCAGGGGAAGTAAAATGGGGTTTCTACTGTATACTCCTTTCCATTCCTGTACCTTTAGCTTCCCTGGTATACTCCTTCCCATTCCTGTACCTTGAGCTTCCCTGGTTTACTCCTTCCCATTCCTGTACCTTGAACTTCCCTGGTATACTCCTTCCCATTCCTGTACCTCTAGCTTCCATGGTATACTCCTTCCCATTCCTGTACCTTTAGCTTCCCTGGTATACTCCTTCCCATTCCTGTACCTTTAGCTTCCCTGGTATACTCCTTCCCATTCCTGTACCTTTAGCTTCCCTGGTATACTCCTTCCCATTCCTGTACCTTTAGCTTCCCTGGTATACTCCTTCCCATTCCTTTGCCTTTAGATTCCCTGGTATACTCCTTCCCATTCCTGTACTGTTCATCACCAATGAGAAATTGTGTATGGTTTGAATTCCCCATGCAACACCCTCCTCAGTGTAGGGGCCACCAATCTACCACCACAAGTATAGAGTTTGGGCAAACAAAGAGCTAAACTTGTTTATTACCCTGGGATGAATACTATCCAGTCCTGGACCTTTGCTCACCTTTAGCCTTGTTCTAGTCTCATAACTAGCCCTACAGAGCATTTGTTTTTTAGATGGAGTCAATGAAAACTAGGAATGAGAAAAAAGTCAAATATTTCATTAACTATTAAAAATAAAGTAGCAGAATTAGCCATTCTATGTTAACTTAAACGTGAACCCAATACAGGACCCCACTAAAAACGTTGTTTTACTCCTTAATGCAATAACCTTTTCCATCTCTATTTTATCTTGTCTGATAGCTTTTTTGCCTCCTAGTTTAGGCTGTCCCAGATAACTTGAACGCCTTTAAAGCAAGCTTTTTCATACCAATCTCAAAACCAACAACCCATAAAGGTTTTGATTTGCGATGACTTTCTTCGCTTACAAGGGGAATATATTGACATGTATACAGACTTAAGGTTGAACTTGATGGACATGTGTCTTTTTTTTTAGCCTAACTTACTACGTTACTATGAATATTTATTTAGCAGGATTTTTAAAGACATTCCATAATGAAATCTTTCCCAGTTAATATATTGCAGAGATGCCTTGCCAGAGGTGTACTGTCAATTTATTGTAGTTCTGGATCTATTGCCTCAGCTGTACTAAAGGAGCACCTCTTCTAATCAATAAATCTGTCACAGCACCTAACGTTACAATTCCAGCAAGGGCTCAGCAAGACAAGTTTGCAGCAGAACAACACACTGTTCATTAGATGGGGGGTTTTGAAGGGAAATAATTAACACACACCCCTTCAACCTAAATGCTGCAACTTTGCAGAACCCAAGAAACAGAGGCCAGATTCTGTGCCAATCGCAGAGTCTGGGGAAATTATACATAAGGCACAACATTTTAATGGGGTGGTCCATCTTTAAATAAACATTTAGTATGATGTAGAGAGCAATATTCTGAGACAATTTGGTTTTCATTTTGTTTTTATTTGTGCAATTTGAGTTATTTAGCTTTTTATTCAGCAGCTTTCCAGCTTGCTTTTTCAGCCATCTGGTTGCTAGGGTCCAAAGTTACCCTAGCAACCACGCACTGATTTGAATAAGTGACTGGAATTTGAATAGGTGAGGCCTGAATATAAAGATGAGTAATAAAAAGTAACAATAACAATACATGTGTAACCTTACAGAGCATTTGTTTTATAGATGGGGTCAGTGACCTACATTTGAATGCTGGAATGAGTCTGAAGAAGGCAAATAATTGAAAAATCTAATTTGGCCAATTGAATAGTTGCTTAGAATTAACCATTCTATAACAGGTAAATTAAAGGTGAACCATCCCTTTAATGGCACACAGCTCACACTTAGGGTGTATTTATTAACATTGGAGACAAACACCACCAGTGATGTTGCTCATAGCAACCAATTAGCCATTAGCTTTGAACAGTCACCTACAAGTTCCAAAACAAAAGCTATGATATAATTTGTTGCTATAGGCAACATCACTGGTTATATTTGTTCAATGCCCAGAGCTGCTTAAAAAGTCATTTTTAGCACAGTTTGGTGCTGTTTTACTAAATAAGGAATTTCTCCAACATTATTTGGATTAGAATTCTCTAGCAAATGATGGGACTGCTTCAACAGCCGGAATTCCCTCAGTATTAACAGCAATAAAACCAAACTCACGTAAGGGAAGATTTTATTATCCCATTTATTTGAATAAAACTGTGATACAATCTGTCTGTCATGTCACCAGAAAAAAGAAATCCTTCTAAAGTAGAAATAAAATATTCCTACAACTTTTGTACGCAGACACTCATTGGGGGAAATTTACTAAAGGGCAAATTGACTAACTCTGATGAAAATTCTCCACCATGATCTCATTTTGGAACTTCGCAGATTTACTAACGGGCATTGGCGTAACTTCGGTACGGAAGGAGATTCTAGCGGTACTTCGCACCCTAATGCCAGGCGAAGTTGCGCTCTGGTGAACTAATGTAACTCCGCTAATTCACTAAGATTGAGATTTGACTGAACGTTACCTCTTGAGCTCAGACCAGGCGAAGTGCAATAGAGTAGATAGGACCTGGTCAAAAAATAGATGAAAATAGATGAAAGTCCCAAAAAACGCTGGCATCTTTTACTTTTCACAGGTTGATCTGCAAAAGATCATAATTTTTTTGGGGTACCCAGCTTCCCCCCTACATTCCCTAACATATGGCACATAAACTATACCCTGGACTCATGTATAGGGCAATATAACAACTCTAGTTTATGTTATTACGGTTCCCTGGGCTTGTGTAGTGTAATGTATTGACTGCAACATATATGTCCATTTAACTTCCCGCCGTATGCAAATTAGCCAACGCTTAAGTAACTTTGCTTTGCTTGCCACAGTAAAGCTAGCACAACTTCACAAGCATTCGGCGCCCTGGTCGAATTTTTCGCAAATTACCGTTGTCCTGGCGAGTCTATGCCTGGCGAAGTGTTGCGATGTCAGCAAAGCCAAAGCAATTTCGAGGTAAGGTAAACTTTTTCCCATTAGAACAGCTTTTTTTGGACTTTTTCAGGTTGAGCCCCCGCTTTTTGAGGAGCAACTTCTGGCTGGGGTATATTGTCCCTTTAGGAAGCAATGTTTACATCCCCTTAAAGCAAGCAAATTAACCCTTTAACCGCCAAGCACGTACGGCGTACTTGCTGGCGGTTCAGGGCTCAGGCTGCCAAGAACGTACCTCGTACGTTCTCCTGCAGCTGAGCCCTTCTCTCTGCATCTGTGGCTTTTGCCACCTCTGCAGAGAGTCAGGAGGGTTGACAGCCCCCTGGGCAACAAGGCTAGGGGACTGTCAAGTCGGTTCTGCGACATGATTGTCACAGATCCGACTTCAAAGTGGCAAACGCTGCTGCTGCTCTCTTACCTGATCTCTGTCGCACATCCGCCCACTCACTTCCTGCTGTGCAGTGACTCTGCAGACACGTTGTCCTGGCTGCCTCCAGTGTTTCCGGTGATCCTCCTGCTACAAAAACGGTAAGTGCACGTTTTTTTGCACACTTACCTGCATGTACACATACTTACAGTACATTTATACACTTACACACACATTTTAGTAAAGATTGGTCCCTTTTGTCAAGACAACTTTTAGAAGGGCACAAATATGTATACACAAAAACTCACAAACAGGTGTTTTTTTTACTTATTCATTGTACCGTTTGTTTTGCCTAAAAACATGTTATTTTGACAGCATGACTATTGGATAATCGATTTTGGCCACTAATTACGCTGTTGGATCAGTGATTTTATTTCATTGATTTTCGCTATTTTTGCGGTTTTATTGCAATTTTAGCCCTGCATTATTGTTCCTTATGTATCTTTAGTATAGTTTTGCTGTTTGGTGCTTTGGTATATTTTACTTAGTTTGATTCGCCAGAATATATGCTTTCCAAAAATATATATTTTTCTGGGGGTCTTTTTACAGTTTGGGGGTCTTACGGCACATAACGCACAGTTGGGGCTCTCTTTTCTGCAGCTTAGTTGGCTAGCGTGAAAATGTATATGCATGTTTTTCATTTGGGGTCCGTACACGCCACATACTTTGGTAAATCTTTGCATATTGGACATCAAACTATTCATTAGACCTCTGACGTCCATATTTAGGGTGATTTTTCTTTGTACGTAAAACATTGTGTGCAATAAATGCGGTAAACTGCAACAATTTTAGGCGATTTTCAGAAATGTTGTAAAAACCTTTACGTTTAGAAAAGCTTTGCAGTTTGCTAGTTTGGTGTAGAAAGACATCTTTATCTTTGTTGGATTCGTCAGAATAAGTACTTTCCAAAAATATATGGTTTTGGGGGGTCTTTGCTGTTAGGAGGGTCTTGAGGCACATAATATGAAGTCAAGGGTCTCAGAAGGCGAATCGGCAGCGGAGAAAAATCATATGCACTATTTTCATTTGAGGTCTGCACATGTCAGCTGCCTTGGTATATCCATTTATATTGGGCATCAAACTGTTCAGTAGACCCTTGGCATCAGTATTTATGGTGTTTTACAATTGTATGTAAGAAATTGGGTGAGATAAATGTGGCCAATTGCAATATTTTTAGGCAATTTTCAGAAATGTAAAAACTGTTGCTTTTATTGCCAAATTTAGGAAAGGCTTGCGACTTGGTACTTTGGAGTACAAAGACATGCATACCCAATTTGGATTCGCGGGAATGTTTACTTTACGAAACTATACGGTTTTCTAGGGTGATATTACTTTTTTCTAATTTTGCGCCCACCCCCCCCCAAGACTATGTAAATGTGTTGATTTTGAAGTACCTGAAATGACAGACCATATGGGGGTCTTCCTTTTGGGGCCCCTATATGCCACTGCTTGGGTACACCTATACATATTGGGCATCAAACTGTTCAGAGGACCTAAGGCTTTCATGTTTGGGGTGATTTCTCTTGATACCTAAAAGTAAGTGGGTAATACGATGCTGCAGGGTAGAAATTGTGAGGTGCTTTTTGGAAATGTCACCAAAATCACCAAATTTAGGAATGGTTTGCGGCTTGGTACTTTTGTGTAGAAAGCCACGTGCTTGGGTACACCTATACATATTGGGCATCAAACTGTTCAGAGGACCCTATGCTTTCATATTTGGGGTGAGTTCTCTTGATTCCTAAAAGTATGTGGGTAATACGATGCTGCAGGGTAGAAATTTTTAGGTGATATTTGAAAATGTCACCAAAATCACCAGATTTAGGAATGGTTTGCGGCTTGGTACTTGGGAGTACAAAGACGTGCAGATGTGTACTTTCCGAAAATATATGGTTTTCTGGGGTGAACGTACTTTTTTCTAACTTTGCCGCCCCCCAAAACTATGAAAATTTATTGATTTTGCAGCACCTCAAATGGCAGACCATATGGGGTCTTCATTTTGGGGCCCCTATATGCCATGTGCTTAGGTACACCTATACATATTGGGCATCAAACTGTTCAGAGGACCCCAGGCTTTCATATTTGGGATGATTTATCTTGATACTCAATAGTATGTGGGACATACAATGCGGCAGGGTGGAAGCTTTGAGGTGATTTTTGGAAATGTCACCAAAATTGCCAAATTTAGGAACGTTTTGCAGCTTGGTGCTTTGTAGTATAAAGACATGCATACCCAATTTGGATTCGGGGGAATGTGTACTTTCCGAAAATATGTGATTTTCTGGGGTGAACGTACTTTTTTGTATAACTTTGCCCCCCCCAAACTATGTTAAAGTGTTGATTTTGCAGTATCTGGAATTACAGAGCTGTCTACATTTTAGGGCCCCTATATACCACATGCTTGGGTACACCTATACATATTGGGCATCAAACTGTTCAGAGGACCCCCGGCTTTCATATTTGGGGTATTTTACATTGATACCTAATGATGTGTGGGAGATATGATGCTGTAGAGTGGAAGCTTTGAGGTCATGTTTTCAAAAAAATTCACCAAGTTCTATAAAACATTGCAAACAAATGCAACTTAGTAGTTTGGAGTACAAAGATATATTTACCCATTTTTGATTCACCAGAATCTGTTCTTTCTAATAATGGGTAGTAAAACCTACTGTTAGCGGTATGTTTGGCCTCAGTAGCATAACTAGAGGGGGGCGGGCCCTGGTGCGTGATGCGCAGCCGGGCCCCTCCCCCTCCGTACGGCTGCATTTTGTGTTCTGGTAGAATTACACCAAAATTCTTGCATATTTTGAAAGTTCAGGTTGTCCTGAAAAAAACAATATATTGTTTTCCTGGGTAAACTAAAAGACCACACAAATAGTGCAAAATATCTAAAAACTGCTTGGCAGTAGATGTTTGCATCTAGGACAAAACGGCTGGCAGGGAAAGGGTTACTACAAAGCTACCCAAACATGATAGCTCCCGTTTAAGTTAAACATATAGGATCTGTTATCCGGGAAACCCATTATCCAGAAAGCTCAGAATTACGAGAAGGCTGTCTCCCTAGACTCAATTTTAATCAAATAATCCAAATTTTAAAAAAGTATTTCCTTTTTCCCTGTAATAAATCAATAATACTATGTCCTTGATTCCAGCTAATATATAATTAATCCTCAACAAAGGCAAAATCATACTATTGGATTTATTTATTGTTTAAATGGTTTTTAAGTAGACTTGCTGTATGGAAATTATGAAAATGTTTTAAACCACAGGTCCCGAGCATTCTGGATAACAGGTCCCATACCTGTACCAACACTTTTGTGAATATTTTCTCAATAAACTGCAATACTAATGCAATAACTTGAACTTATTTTTTAATGCAATGGTGGGATGTTTCCTGCTAGCCCATTATACATTGTGTTCTTCACATCTATGTTTCAGACATCTGTGCATCCAATGCCTTGTGGCATCTCCAACAACTGTTATGAGGTGTGTCCCCTGAAACAGAACAAAGAAAGAAAGGTAAGAACATTGTTAAAACCATTGTTAAGACAAATCGTGTCTACTTGATTAATAAACAAAGTACATATATGGGATCCTTTATCTGGAAACCCTTTATCCAGAAATCTACAAAATACCGAAAAGACCTTCTCCAATAGACTCCATTTTATTCAAATTATCCAAATTTTTAACAATGATTTCCTTTTTCTCTGTAAAAGTAAAAACAATAGCTTGTACTTGATACAAACTAGGGATGCACTGGATCCACTTTTAGGATTCAGCCGAATTCCTAACCCTTTGTGAAAGATATGGCCAAATACCAAACCGAATCAGAACCCTAATTTGTATATGGAAATTAGGGAAAGGAGGGGGAAGGTTAAAAAATGTTTTACTTTTTTTGCTTTCTTTTGTCTTCTATTGTATGTAGGGTTTAAAAACCCAATAAAATATTTAATTATAAAACATTTTTTTGGATTCAGATTTGGTTTTGCCAGGCACTTGGTTTCAGCCAAATCCAAATTCTGATAAAGAAGGCTAAATCTTTACCGAATTCTGAATTGAATCCTGGATTCTGTTCATCCTTAATCCAAACTAAAATATAATTAATCCTTATTGGAAGCAAAACCAGCCTATTGGGTTTATTTAATGTTTACATGATGATCTAGTAGACTTAAGGTGGGGAGATCCAAATTACAGAAAGCCGTTATCTGGAAAACCCCAGATCTCGAGCACTCTGGATAACAGGTCCAATACCTGTATTGGCAAATAGGCATGTGCATATGAGTAAATAGTATGCTTTTACATGTTTTCCTTTGAGCCACTACATAGTAACATGGTAACATAGTAAGATGCACGTCCATCAAGCTCAACCTTTTAAGTATATCTTCCATAACCCTCTATTCCCTCACTTGCTAAAAAGCCATCCAACCCCTTCTTAAAGCTATCTAAAGTATCAGCCAGTACGACTCAGGGAGAGAATTCCCCAACTTCACAGCTCTCACTGTAAAAAAAACCCTTCCACATATTTAGCTGGAACCTCTTTTCTTCTAATCGGAATGGGTGACCCTGTGTCAGCTGGAAAGACCTATTGGTAAATAAATCATCAGAGATGTTATTGGACGATCCCCTTATATATTTATACATAGTGATCATATCACCCCTTAAACACCTCTTCTCCAGTGTGAACAACCCCAATTTGGCCAGTCTTTCCTAATAGCTAAGATTTTCCATACCTTTTACCAGCTTAGTTGCCCTTCTCTGTACCCTCTCTAATTAAATAATGTCCTGGTTGAGCACTGGAGACCAAAATTGTATGACATATTCTAGACGAGGCCTTACCAGTGCTCTGTAAAGTGGAAGAATAACCCCCTCCTCCCACAAATCTATGCCCTTGACACTGTTTATGGGAATAATGCAGTTTCTAACATGAACATGAAAATGTCTGGGTATAATATTCTCTTTAAATATTCCTAAAACTGATTATAGCACCCCAAAGTAGGACTTGTAATCTTAAGTTTCACATGTAGATGATGAGAATCATTCCTGCAAGCTCTAAATCAGTCGTCTTCTTATGTAACATATTGGCCTGCAACTTCAGAATGGGAGAAATAGTGCCATGACTGTGTTCACAGCAACAGAGAGAGAAAATGCCTTTGGAGACCATATGAACAATAAAGAATTTAATTTACAGCAAAGTATAAATATATATATATAAGACTGACTTCTCCTTAAGCTTGATTGTCGGATGCTCCATACATTTTCCTAGCAACTTGCAGCTACTAGTACTAACTGCTTATACCTCCATTCCGCCTGTTCCGCCAAATTGTTTACATAGTCCATAGAGAACCCAGGAACTACTGCCTGTCTGGACCACATGGTACTCTCAGTTTTGCCTAGTGGGTGGTGACCATGGATGCAACTGGCTTGCAACAAGAAAACTGATGCTAATGCATCATTGACAGCTCTCTCAATGGCATACACCATGCCAACTCTGAAACTGTGACCCAGAACTTGTGCCCAGCTAGAGGGGGCATCACATGCAGCTTTTACTACTTAGTGAGTGCCTGATGGAATTCTGGGGAACAAAACACTGCATTGTGCATACATTTGTATTAGAATTGCACTTTATATAAGGGGATCAGATAATAATCTATCTAATGCTTTATTTACCAGTAGGTCTTTCCAGCTGACACAAGGTCACCCATTCTGATTAGAAGAAAAGAAGTTCCGCCTAAATATTCGAAGGTGTTTTTTACAGTGAGAATTGTGAAGATGTCGAATTCTCTCCCTGAATCAGTTGTACAGGCTGATACATTAGATAGCTATAAGAAGGGGTTGGATGGCTTTTTAGCAAGTGAGGGAATACAGGGTTATGGGAGATAGCTCATAGTACAAGTTGATTGAGGGACTGGTCTGATTGCCATTTTGTTGTCAGGAAGGAATTTTTTCCCCTCTGAGGCAAATTGGAGAGGCTTCAGATGGGTTTTCGCCTTCCTCTGGATCATCTGGCAGTTAGGCAGGTTAAAAAAAGTTAAAGGGTTGAACTTGATGGACGTGTGTCTTTTTTCAACCTAACTTACTATGTTACTATGTTATTTTGCACTTGCTTGTAAATGAGCCATTAGGTCTCTGTAGTGTCATGAAAAATGAATTGCTTTTTTTTACCGTGCGCAAATATGTTAATCTGGATGCGCAAACACAAAAGGATTCAACCCCTAAAAAAGTTGCAATAAAAACAGACTTATATGTGCTTCCTATTTAAATAAAATAAATCGCACCAACTTTCAGTAACCCTTTAGCGCTCCAAACCAGCGCGATTATCTCTAAGTCAAGTAGGAGTCCGAATGGTGTCCGAATACTAAGTCTACGGTGCTTAGATTCAACGGCTGTCCTTTGACTTCAAAGAGAAAAGAGAGAGAGAGAAGCACACCAATGTGCATTAACGTGACTCCAGCACGGAATCCCTGCTTAGATTGTATTTACACAATCTCTTGGATCGGATCGCAGTTTAGGATGTTTCCGTACTTCAGTTTGTTGGTAATCTCCCAGCGTGCACGATCTCCGCTGTTCTTGCGATCTCGCTTGTGGTTCAGATAGATGCCTCATGTCCCACAGCTGCAGCGTACTCCAATTCACTTCCTGGGTTATCGCTATTAAAATAGCAGTATACACTTACACTTCAAGTTAGAATAATAGGCCCAACGCATTTTGTGAAGAAATTCACTTCATCAGAGGCCTCTGATGAAGTGAATTTCTTCACGAAACGCGTTGGGCTGATTATTCTAACTTGAAGTGTAAGTGTATACTACTTTCTCTCACAGAGATCTGTGGGACACAGGGACATTATCGACATTACAGCCAATTTTGGCAATAGGGGTTGACCCAGAGCTTCCACTGAGGACTCACTCTATAGAGGCTTCCCCCTTCGTGGGATTGGCAGTGCTAGGTGAGGAAAACACCAGAGCTCTTGTGCAACCAGCATATTCCTCATATCATGGATTATTGCTGTACATCTGCACTAGCCCAAATAAGGAACTGGGAAAGCCCCTGCTTTTCATAGCGCAATGGCCAGATTCCCAGCTACGGGTAAGTAACCACGGCGACATGCGCCGCAACGCTCCTTTAGCAGCTTATGCAACCCTATGGCAAGAGGTAACAGTGGCGGTTAGAAGTTTCTATTTCAGGGCACACGCGACTCCCTAGATCGCGCGCCATTAGGCAGAACTCGCGCATTCGAGCCCTTAGCGCTGACATCACTTCCCGTTCAGGAGGAGCGGTTCACTTCAGTGACGCACAATCATTTTTTCTCCTTCTCTCCATCCTGAAGTTGGGCCGCACTGTTACCTCTAGCTCCAAAAGTATTCCGGTTACACAGGTACCACGGGGAACGGCAAGGGATCCCACACTTCCTAAGGCAACCTAATTGTCCCTACTCTTGAGTCTTAGACACATTGTACCATGTCTGAAGACAATCAAGAGGGTCCTTTTACCAGAGGGGCTCACGCTCAATCCAAAGTAAGATATTTGGCGTGCGCTAAATGCTACAAACGCCTTCCTTCTGCACGCAAGGACCCATTATGCACAGCTTGCTCCAAACCCTCTGCTGCAGCACCATCTGAATCCCAAAAAGTATTGCAGTCTGACCCTGGGCCTCAGGCTACTCCCTCACCAGGCCCAATAGCCCAGTCCTCTTCCTGCCAGGATCCTCCATCCTGGGCTATCAATTTGTCCACAGGCATCCCCAAACTGGCAGCCTGCCTCGACAAATTATTGGACAAACTTGACCATGGGGCCATGGAATCTAGGGCTAGACCCTCTAAGCAACCAGCCCCTTCATTCTCAGATGAGGCCAGTGTATCTAATTCCCTTATAGCCTCTCCCTCGTGGGATAACCAATCCTTAAGTGACGGGGAACTTTCTAAAGAGGAGGCGGAGGAATGTGATGATACTGTCCATTCCCCACCAGATCAGATTGACTCCCTTATTACAGGGGTACTCACTTGCCTAGATCTTAAAGGTGCAGACACCAACGCTAACACTTCACAAACACTGTTCAAGCATCATAAGAAGTGTTAGTCCTCGTTTCCGTCTCACACTCAATTGGATAATATTATCCAATCCGAGTGGGATCATCCTGAACGACGTTTTCTGCCGAACCGTCAATTCAAGCGTCTTTATCCCTTTTCTACAGAAACCATTGAGAAATGGACGACTCCACCGGCTGTTGACGCGCCAGTTTCTCGTCTCTCTAAGAATACAGCTCTTCCAGTTCCTGATGCTTTCTCCTTCAAGGATCCTATGGACAAGAAACCGGAAGGGTTCCTACGTTCCATATTCGCCTCCACGGGTGAATCCTTACGGCCCATCTTGGCTTCGGCCTGGGTTAGCCGAGCGGTGCAATCCTGGTCCACCACACTTGTGGATGGAATCAGTGCGGGAATGCCTAGACAAGACATTCTCAATCTGGCCGTACAGATTAAAGAAGCAAACGACTACATCTCAGAGGCCTCTCTAGACGCAGCACATGTGATCAGTCGCACTACCGTGCTATAGGTGGCAGCACGCCGATCCCTTTGGCTTAAACTGTGGACTGCTGATCTATGTTCCAAGAAATCCTTAACTACGATCCCCTTCAAAGGCAAGCTTCTATTTGGACCGGATTTGGATAAAATCATCAGCCAAGCTACCGGGGGCAAGAGTACGCTGCTCCCTCAAACCAAGACTCGCCCGACCTTTCAACGAGGCCGCTCCTTTCGCCCCTTTAAGAATTCAGGGCATTACTCCACCAAGAGTAACTCGGACAGAGAATACACCAATCAATTTGGTTCCAAAAACCGTTTCCAAAACAGAGCTAGATCCAATTGGCAAGGCAAGCGCCCCCAGAACAAGACTTCTGACAAATCTCCCAGTGCATGACTGTTCTCAGCCTGTAGGGGGAAGATTGTGCAACTTTCAGGCGGCCTGGATAAGTTTCACCCAAGATCCCTGGGTACACTACTTAATCTCCTCCGGCTACCGCATAGACTTCACCAGCACTCCCCCTCCGCGCTTTTTCATGTCACACATACCTCATACATCATACCCGTTCCCACAGGAGAACGGTTTTGAGGCTTCTACTCCAACCTTTTCATCATTCCGAAAAAGGACCTATCTTACAGACCGGTCCTAGATCTAAAACATCTCAACACCTTTATCCGGTTCGCACATTTCAAAATGGAATCTCTACGCTCTGTCATTGCAGCCATGAACCCAGGGGATTTTCATAAGTGGATCTCATGGCGTCACGGGCCAACCACCAGGTCCCTCAATTCATGGCTCGGTGCCGAGACCCGCTAGCCCTAGCGGCGGATGCACTGACAGCTCCTTGGGATTTTCAACTAGCCTACCTCTTCCCCCCTCTCCCTCTCATTCCGAGGGTACTCAAAAGGATATAAAGGGAACGCTGCACATTCATCCTGATCGCTCCCCACTGGCCACGACGGGCCTGGTTCTCAGACCTAGTGACGCTCAGCATCGACGAACCTTGGCCTCTTCCTCAAATTCCAGATCTTCTGGCTCAAGGACCCATCCTACATCCCAAACCCAACGTGTTACGTTTGACGGCATGGCTCTTGAGCTCTTAATTCAACAGAACAAAGGGTTATCCAAATTGGTATCTAAAACCATGGTGACTGCCAGAAAACCTATTTCCTCCAAAGCTTACCATAGGGTGTGGAATTGTTATCGGGAATGGTGTGTTGGCCACAACGTGCCCTTCCACGCGTATTTCATTCCCAATATATTGCAATTCCTGCAAGATGGCTTAGAGAAAGGGCTATCTCTAGGATCTCTTAAGTCCCAACTTTCAGCTCTATCTGTCCTTGCTCAAAGACGTCTGGCCCTCATTCCGGACATCCGTACCTTCCTCCAAGGGGTGGCACATTTAGTTCCCCCCTATCGGCAACCTCTGCCACCCTGGGACCTCAACTTGGTCCTCTCAGCTCTCCAGAAACCTCCATTCGAACCCTTGGCTTCTATTCCGCTCATATGGCTGACATGGAAATTGACTTTCCTACTAGCTATCTCGTCAGCACGGCGGGTCTCCGAACTCAGTGCACTCTCTTGCCAGGCTCCCTTCCTGATATTTCACTCAGACAAGGCTGTTTTACGCACTATTCCTTCATTTCTTGCGAAAGTAGTGTCGGATTTTCACATTAACCAGGAGATCACCATTCCTACCTTCTGTCCTCAGCCAAAACATCCGAAGGAGGTGGCGCTTCATGCACTTGATCCGGTGAGAGCTCTTAAGTTCTATCTGGACCACACTAAGGAGCTTCGTTCTACCTTTACGCTGCTCGTCTTAATAAGCAAGGGTCAACAGCTTTGAAAGCCACAATCTCTAGGTGGATCAAGGAAACCATTCGTATAGCATATGTGGCACAAGGTAAGTTCCGTTTCGAATTAAGACTCACTCCACTAGGGGACTGAGTACATCTTGGGCATTCCGTAACCGTGCTTCCGCAGACCAGGTTTGCCGAGCTGCAACATGGTCATCCTTACATTCCTTCGCAACATTTTACCACTTTCAGGTCTTTGCAGCATCTGACGCACTCTTCGGTAGGAAGGTACTGCAGGCCGCAGTTTCTTCCCTCCCGTTCAACAGGGGACAGCTTTGGTATGCCCCCACGGTCCCTGTGTCCCACAGATCTCTCTGAGAGAAAAGGTGACTTTGTGATACTCACCGTTAAATCCTTTTCTCTTCAGATGTCTGTGGGACACAGGGCCTCCCTTCCCTGGAAGCGGACCCTCTGTTGTCTATAGTCAAGGTATAATAATCTGCTACTGTATATAGTTCTTAGTTATCTTTGTTATTCAAAAACTGAAGTTCGTAGCATATGGGGTATAGCCCCAGGGGAGGAGTCTTCTACTTCTTCAGTGTCCTGCCTCCTGGTGGTGGATGCTATACCCACGGTCCCTGTGTCCCACAGACATCTGAAGAGAAAAGGATTTAACGGTGAGTATCACAAAATCACCTTTTTTTAAATAATAAAACTATCCAAATTTTTTGAGCTTTCCTGTGTTGCCCGCATTATATTCCCAGCCTACAGTGCCTTCATTGTGTTGACCGATCCTGAATGACACCACAAAATAATTTTTTGGAATCTTGTGGTTGAGTTGCTTTTGACCTCAGGGATTCTGCAAGTCAGCTCTACTTATAATGCAAATTTGTTTTTCCACTCAAGCGTTTCATTTTATTTTAAATCCCCTGAGGCTACATAAAATAAATGATATTGTCAGTGGATTTAAATATACCACCAGAAAATAGATACAAAATGAGCATGAAGCCAAAACTCAGAGGTTCAATTTGAAGTAGGAAAACAAATTACTCTCAAAAGGCTATTTAGAACTTCTAGAAGTGGCAACTGCATGTTCCTGTGTGTCCTTGTACTGTCTCAGCTGATAATGTCCTGGAAAGTACCGTATCATTGTCTGGTCTACTACTTATCCATCTAAAGTCCTGCACCCAAGACATCAGCATGTCCTCTGTTCAACTAGTGATCCATAGCTGGTAGTCATCTCTCCATTTTTATTGCATTTATTCCTCTGGGGGTCTGTATCTTTCCCAGGCAGACAGGTACAGCTTGTATTAGAAGACAGGCATTTGAATCTACCACCCATTTCCCAGTGTGGTTCCCTGCTTTTATGGTGTAAGTTGCATAAATAACAGATAATAATGTTCCTCCAATGATACAGCCCCGGACTTTTAAAGTACAGAAGTGGCACACCACCCCAAAAAACCTGCTGCTTTAGGCTCACATACCTCCCAACATGTATCACAGGGAAACTTTTTTTTCTTTACCAGTTTTTGTGGTCACACCCCCCAATTACTATGTTCACTTTACTAAATTTGACAGGTTATGAAAGTTTGAACACATTTCTGTGTTATCACAGTTTTACTAATGAAGGTGAATTGCCCTTTAAGCTGCAAGTCAGTTTCCCCAAGAGACCTGCTTATCTTACATTGTTACAATTTCTTTGTTTATATCAAATTGTTTAATTGAATCTAAGTACACCTGCCACATATTCTGGGCTCTCTGCCAAAAGCCAATTACGTTTTAGAAACTTTGTATATTTTTCCGGCTGTTCACTGCAGGAGATCAAAGAGAATATCGGGACCTTTCAATAACAATCCGGGACTGCGGGTTGAGCTGTCAAAATTGGTACTGTCCCGGGAAAACTGGGACAGTTATAGGTCATCAACAGCTATAGGTCCTTCTGTCAGTAATTTGCACCCAATTTACCTGCTCCAATGAAATGAATAGAATCATTATCCTCTGATTTCTAGCTAGAGCAGGGATCACTGTGGAGGGGGAGGCCACGGACGAATGGTGGGAAGGGTCAGACTGAGCTGGTGGGGCACGGGGTCCCCAGACCCGTTCCTGCCTGAAACCAGTGCCCCGACCTCCCTCTCTGGCCCTGATCGCAGCTGTCAAGAAAAATGTACATCAGGCTGCTGCTGGGTAGGGAAGGGGGTTTTGTGGCTGGGGGCTGAGGCAGCAGCCCCGGTGAGCCCCAGTCCAAAGCTGAATGGGGGTGGTGATTGGGACAGAAGGGGCAGAGCCAGGGGTGGGGCATGCCTGCTTTAGACACTGCCAGAAACCTACAGATCCAGTTTGGTCTCATCTACTTTGTGATGTTCCTGTAGATCCAGGCTTAAATATCCTGCATTCAGTAATCTTCTTCTTGTGAACTATAATTCCCCACAAACCTCCCAACTGTCCCATTTTGAGTGGGACAGTCCCTCTTTTGACAGCTCAATCTGCCTCTGTTAATTTTAAGATTAACAGGTCTCTTGGGACAAGTTAGACTCACATCCTAAAGGGTAATTCATGTTTTTTAGCAAAACTGTAATAACTGAAAAAAACACAGAAATGTGTTCAACCTTTCATAACGTGCCGCATTTTTAAAATTGATCATGGTTATTAGTGTGTGGTTAAAAAAATTCACTGCGCTATTCGCGGTGACTCTTTTTGGCCCACCTTTTTATTACCAAAATGTTGGTAGGTATGGACTATTCCTGCTTAAGATACATTGACACAATTCAACACCATGAAACTGGGGATATTTAACTGAATTTGGGAATCTTCTGTGAGCTGTTTTCATGAACTCAAGTCTAGAGATGGGTCGTTGCAACAGTAGGGGGCATACCACCAAAGTCAAGCCTAGAAAACCATGCCATGTTTTATACAAAGAGTGAAGTATATCGCACTCAAATTACACATTAGCCATTGCTGCACAGAATATAAATCACTAAAATAATAGATTAAGACCATTCATTCAGACCTTGTTTTGATAGAAGTCCATGCTGGGATTATTTTCTGTACATACACATTTAGTACAGGATCATTTCTATTTGTCAGAACCTGTGTCTGAAATGTTTTCATTGTGTGAATGGAGGGGATTTTTTTCAAATAAACACTATAATGCTGACTTTGGCCATGGTCTGGATTAGGCCATTGGGTCACATTTACGGACAGCACATGATTACCCACTGAACAGCATGAGGCTTGGCACTTGTCAGATCTAATGCTTTTATGAGACTCTATTAAACAGGTCACGGCAGTATATTGCATAGATAAGAACTGCCTTCTAAAAATGCTTCACACTGTACCCTTTAATTGTTTATCCTTATATAAAAGGAGTAGCTGTCAGCATATTTAATCAACTCTCAAGCTGCTGACGTTCATGCCCCCAAAATCTCTTCTCTCCTTTGTAACACTAATAAGAGAAGTTTCTAGGATTCCACCTCTACCTGAATTAGATGCATCATACTCACTGGGTAAATCACATCATCAAAACAGACCCTGAGGTTCAGGTATGATTACTCAGACAGTTACCCTTTGTCCCTGGTCCCTCAGGGCTTGGTATTGGGTCCACTTTTATTTAACTTGTTCATTAATGGGGAGGTTGTTGTAAGTAATGTATCAGTGTTTGCAGATGACACAAAACTATCCAGCCCAATTAATTCCATCCAGGATGTGGCATCCTTGCAACATGATCTTGGCAAACTGGCAATCTGGGCAGCTAAGTGGCAAATGAGATTCAATGTTGATAAATGTAAAGTCATGCACCTGGGATGTAAAAATATCCAAGCCACTTATACCCTTAAAGGGGTGGTTCTGCTTTGAGTTAACATTTCGTATGTTATAGAATGGCCAAGTCTAAGCCAGTTTGCAATTGGTCTTCATTATTTATGTTTTTTAAATTGACCCCATCTAAAAGCAAATGCTCTGTAAGGCTACACATGTATTGTCATTGCTACTTTTTATTGCTCATCTTTCTATTCAGGCCTCTCCTATTCATATTCCAGTCTCTTATTTAAATCAATGCATGGTTGTTGGGTAATTTGCCTTCCTCTCAGTTAGGATCAAATATAAGGTACTGTTTCAGTGGATGTTCACCCTTGAATTAACTTTTAGCATGATGTAGAGAGTGACACTCTGAGACAATTTGCAATTGTTTTTTATCTTTGATTATTTGTGTTTTTTGAGTTATTTATGCAGCAGCTCTCCAGTTTGTAAGTTCAGCAATCTGGTTGCTAGGATCCACATGACCCTAGCATCCATGCATTGACTTGGATGAGAGACTGGTATATAAACAGGAGAAGACCTGAATAGAAAGGTGAGTAATAAAAAGTAATTAAAAGCAACTAATAACCAGATCAAAATGAAGCTCTCTTCTTACCACCTGTCCTATGGTATGTAAGAGGCTCACTTAGTGCTCACAGTCAATGACCCCTATAAACTAGTGATGATTGCTCTCTTGCAATATTGCTCCACCCAAATGCTGAACCCAGAGAGTCCAGGGAATTGTTGAAACTGCCAACATTTCAGACCTGAACTAGGGGAGCGCAAGCAGAGGAGGTACATGCCCAGCACCCCACACAGTTATCAGCAGTTGTCTCTACACCCCCTTTAATGCAACCATTAAACTGTAGGGAATAAAGCGGAATGGCTTATAAGTAATAAATAAATATAAGTAATATGGGAAATGATTTAACTGCACAGTGTTATGGCTTATGAACTAAACAGTCTGTTATTTCTGCATTTATCTCCGTAGGTAACAAGTAGAGCACAAAACACAGTCGTCCATATAATATGCATCCCCAAGGATTGGGAAGTGTGTCCACCAAAGAACCCTACATGCAGTGGATGTTACTGGGCACAACAGCAAATTAATTTTATTGCCCCCAACATATCCAGAGGTTGTCTTGTTTTACCAATATATGTTGAAATTGCTCTTAACGTTTGGGGCCCTCTGCAGCTGCAGGGTCTGCTTCTTCTGTAGTTCCACCCCTGCCCACATGACAGGCAACAGGGCACTGGGCAGGTACCTGTTAAATGGTCTTTTGCCTACCCCTAGTCCTGGGTATCGTTCTCCCTCTGTTGTACTCACCTCCCTCCCTTCCCGACTGTCACTTTCCCCTACCGTTATCCTCTGCCCTTCCCCTCCGCTGCTCTCCCCACTGTTATTGCACATGGACACGCACATTTGTGCACGCTCTGAGGGTAACGTGGCCCTTGATTCCAGTAAAGGGGGATTTGTTGTGCTCATACTGCATATAGTGCTGGGAGCTGTGCCCTGAAAAATAAAGAAGGTTTGTTGTATTCTCACTGCAGATAGAGCTTGGAGCTGTGCCCTCAAGATTAAAGCAAACTTCATGTGCTTGGATTGAGAAAGTGGAGACACTGTGGATGTCTGTACCAGATCTGTGTGAGTCCAGGTGAGTCTGACTGAGGGAGATATTGAAACTCCAGCGTGTTCCATGGATGAAAACAGGGGTTGTCCGTGTGCCTGCTACGTGGGAGCAACTACTCTGTCCAACAGGAGAGGTATTCGGGCAGGTAGCACTTTCTGGGGAAAGTTAAAGGGGTGGTTCACCTTTAAGTTAACTTTTAGTATGTTTTACAATGATCAGTTCTAAACATCTTTTTAACTAATCTATATCATTTATTTTTTATAGTTTTTGAATTATCTGCCCTGTTCGTCTGACACTTTCCAGCTTTCACATCGGGGTCACTGACCCCATATAAAGAACAAATGCTCTGTAAGGTGACACATTTTTCGTTATTGCTACTTTTTATTACTTGTCTTTCTGTTCAGGTCTTATTCATTTTTCAGTCTCTTATTTAAATGAATGCCTGGTTTCTAGGGAAATTTAGATCCTAGTAACCAGATTACTGAAATGACTGGAGAGCTGCTGAATTAAAAACGTAATAACTCAAAAACCACAAATAATGGAAAAAGATTACCAATTGCAAATTGTCTCAGAATATCACTCTCTATATCATACTAAAAGTTAATTTAAAGGTAAGAGCTCTTGTGGAAAGGGACTGTGACTCTCTTTATAAAACAGGAGTGAAGTGTGAGACTTTGCCTGGTGAGGACTGTGCCACACAGGTTCCCCAGGGCAATTGTGTTATTGATTAATACTATGTATGTGCACTTTTCTTCTCTGCCAGTTATATAAAGTTCTATTTGTTTTACTGCAACAGTGGGATTAATCATTTGTTTTCTTGTGGGGCCACCCATCAGTGCATCCCTGAATCCCACTAGGTGGAGACACTGCCATGGAGAGACATTCCCTGTACCCTTTTTATTTAGCAAAGGGGATTCAGGACCTGTGTATGGTAAGATATTAATGATGTATATCCTATAATACAGGTGGTGGCCAAGATTGGGTTACGTCACTTTCTGGTTGGTCCATCAAACTGTGCCAGTAGAATCCCTTTAGAGGGAACATTTACAGGGATGGCTTAACTTTATTTTTACTTTTGGTGTATTATAGAATGACCAGTTCTAAGCAACTTTTCAATTGGCCTTCATTATTAATTTTTTTATAGATTTTTAATTATTTGCCTTTTTCGCCTGACTTTCAAATTGGGGTCATTGACCCCATCCAAAAACAAATGCTTTGTAAGAGTACACATTTATTGTTATGGCCGCTGTTTAATAGTCCTTTTTCTCTTCAGTCCCTCTCCTATTCACTGCTGAAATTACAAACTGGAGAGCTGCTGAATAAAAAGGTCCACAAATAATAAAAAATGCCAATTGCAAATTGTCTCAGAATATCATGCTTTACATCAAACTAAAAGTTTATTTAAAAGTGAACACCCCTTTTAAGAAATGTTTCATGTTTCATCAATCCAAAAGCGCTTTCAAAATTAAGATTGTAAACAGGCCTCCCCTTTCTAATGATAATTGCAATAAATGAATATATATTTTTGTGGTATATTTTGATGTTGCAATAAATACATTTTTGCACTATGAACCCTATACCTTTATTAACATTATAGATGCAGCTTATAGGTGCAGGGTATAGGGGTAATACTTATGTGTGATTTATAGCAACTGTAATGGGGCTTTCCCCATAACTAAATACGAAAGCTGAAACCTGTCAGGTTCAATGTAACCCTAAATATGAATTTGTTTTAATAAGGGGAGCAACTGATGGAATATCCCATTAATCCAGATGAGACCGTTATGTATATTCGGCAAGTGACTCAAGGAGATGCCCCATTGTCATCTGATCCATGTTGTCTAACAAGACTGAACTCCAGCTCCCTTGATCCACAGAAATATTTATCTTCTGGGCCTTTTGGACCTGCAAGATTCGCAAGATGGCGACGGTGAGCTCCGCTGCGCTTCTCTGCATTTAAGGGTGAGAATCTTTTAAAGAGGGTTTTTTTTACACTAAAGCACATTCAGGAGAGGGGAGGGGCAATGCCTGGATGCTTGGGGGGCTTATGGTAGGGGGGGGGTTTAGTTCTCCTTTAAAAAATCAGAATAAGAAAGTATGAATGGAAAATGATGGTCTAAAATATAAGAATACCTTGAAAACCTCCAAAAAAATTTAGTTTTTCTGACAATTTCTAGCGAAAAAAATTCCAAAATCCTATAAAAGTCTGAGTTGATGTAAAGAGGTCCATTAGGATCAGCGCAGCTCCCACTGACTTCTATAGGACCTAGACAATTTGTACCTGACAAAGTTTTGATATCAGTGGTTTTGTGGTTTTTACACTTAATAAATCTCACATTTTTTGAGCTTCTTTAAAAAAGTGAGAAAACCACCAATTCTAATGGTTTGTGGAAAAAACAGCCCGGTAGTGTTGGTATCAGGAGAAGAACTGCACAAGCTAAAGAGTCTTCTGTACCACATGTATAAATTGTGATGTACAATAACTAGTGTTTTATATCAAAGTTGACACCTTTCTTCCGGCAAGTGTATTGTTGAGATACTCAGAAGCCACTGTGTGTTTTAAAAAACAAAATTTCTTACAAAAGGCTACTGCATTGTAAACACTGTGTGGGTTTGCAATGACATTCAGAACGCTTACTAAAACTGTGTTATACTATGCCAAAAAAGCTTTGGTGTTGAAATGGATGCCCCCCCCAACCTCCCACATTACAACATTGGTTGTCACTGATAGGAAAAAACTGGCGTACAAAGCAAGAGGGTGCCCCACCAAATTTTAAAAAAAAATGGTCCCCCTGGCTGGAATTACACCCAGAACAAGAACCCTGAAAGGGCACTGTAGATGATTCCCCTAGGACCCGTTGGGTGATTAACCTCAACATCTACTTTGATGGTAATATTGCTCAGTAACTCATGCTCCTGACTCAAACAGCAGACATTACTACGTATGTTTCATTTAACAAATATTTCCTTGTCTTTTGTTTCTTTTTTGTATAGTAACCTTTTTTCCATATCCCCTTCCCTTCCCTCCCTGTTGAAACTCAATAAATATACGCTTTTAAAAAAAAAAGCAGGGGACATTACCAACTCTATCGGCATTTTTTTCCTTTTAGATCATGTTTTCTATGCTGGTGGTGCAACTGTTCATCTTCTTAGCGGAAATCCTCCCGAGGGCACATCACCAGGTTTTGCCCTGTTCCCAGGTACCCCTTGCACCTCTCTGGGTGGACAAATGCACAGGGAAAAATATTTGACTCTCATGAACGTTTTGTTCATACTGTTTACGATGCAGTGTCACAGATTTGTTTTTCAAGCTGCAGTTTAAGCATCCGTTTGGAATTAAAAATTGGGTGATATTGGAAAAAGTATACAATTCGTGGCAGTTATCATTAGCCTTGCACATGTTCCCTGTGGTGGGAGCTGGTTAGAGAATTGTGAGTAAAGAGAGTGGGTAGTCCAGATCTGTCTATGGGCCTTAGCAATAAATCAAAAGTCTAGTGATCTGCACAGAAATGGTTTTTAACTAATCTCCAGCACTATTCAGCCTCGTAGCTGGTGACACAGGCATGTGGTCTATTTTGGTTATGGGAGAGGCCCCTGTACTCACAGAATTGTTTTACTTTCAGCTCATTTAACTTGGGTAAAGGGGTTAAAGTTCACAATCCAAACAATTTTTTAGCTCCGATGTTTCCTAGCAATTTATTTTTTTACCTGATTTCCCATGAGCGGGTTAGTAAGGGCTTGTTGCTGTTTTAAGTATTACAATTCTGGATAACAGGTATGGGACCTGTTATCCAGAATGCTTGGGACCTGTGTTTTTCCGGATTACAGATTTCTGTAATTTGGATCTTCATACCTTAAATCTACTAGAAAATTATTTAAACATTAAATAAACACAATGGGCTGGTTTTACTTCCTAGTTGCGATCAAGTACACACCACAGTTTTATTATTACAGAGAGAAAAGGGAATCATTGAAAAGAAAAATGGATTATTTGGATACTTTTACTTCATAAAAGATCTCCTGATAACAGATCCCTGTATATTATTTGATTTATTTCACAAAAGCACCATATCAAAACTTTTATTTCTATGAATCCAGATGTGTAATTGGTACCGTGTATTGCGTATCTCTCTGTACAGGCCTTTGCTGTTTATCTTCCACTCTGACTTCTAGACTGCTGCTCGGTTGTTGGCATGTTTGGCCATGCTGGTGTTTGTATCCAGCAAAGCTTGGAAGCTTTTTATTCTGCTCTTGCATAAGACAAGCGGCCACAGGGGTTCTGCCCACTGGTGATTTATTTTGTCAGTTCAATGTTGTTCTTCAACTCTGAGCTCCTGTACAGTAGGTTTGTTATCTGTTGTTATTATCTTCCCTAAGCTGGGATAGCTTGTGTTTTAGGAATTATTCAGATATGGGGGAGACTTGCTTATTAAACATATCTGTCGCTGGTTCTCATGTTCAGGATAAGAAGTGAATATGGCACCATCTTGGATTTAATTTCCCTGTTTGCTTCTATACTGGGTGCTATAAAACGCTGTCATTTTGAGACATGCATCTTGCTTTTTCCTTTAGCCATGAGGGGGCCCTCTGCGAGGGAGGTATTGTCTGCTTGGAGAATCGCTTAATGCATTTCCCCCTTTAAACGCTGTGGAAGTCTCTCTTTGGACAGGAGCTCACTCTGCCTGTGTCTAGCTCAGTTCATGGTCCAAAGTGGGAGACAGGGTGCAGAACTGAGATTGCAGGCTAAAGAGGAAGGGCCTGGTGGGGTTTGCGGGTCCTTACCGGACCCCCTAAGTCTGTGGGCCCCTTAGGATCATAGGGTTTTCTTCTTGTTGGTTACACCACTGTATACAGGCTTAGTGTTGGAAACCAGGTTGCATTTTATTGATAAAAATGTTCTGAGGATGCCCATGCCTGCTGGTGGGTCACAGGTACTGTAGCACTTTCTGCACCCTCTAATAGTAGTTCCCCTATAAATAGGTTTCTGATATTGATGTGACAAACCCACTCGGTGACACACAGTCTTGGAGTGACCTAGACAATGTTGGCTTGGCAACATTATAGATTGTAGGGTGGGGAGAAGGTGATATCCATAGACACCTGCTAAACACCTGAGCATCCAATTCCAGACGTGTAACAAAGAAGATGAAGATTTTTGGCCAAATCCGTGAATGTTTCCCTGCCTGTTAAACTTACAATACACTTGGAAAGGGATATGGATTTGACACATAGAAAACAGTTACTCATGTGTCACAAATCACAAGGATTTCCCGTTATCTTAGTATGGGGATCTGTAATATGGATGAATCGTGTGCATTTTTGCTTACCTGCCAGTATTCGGTCTTCACAGGAGAAATGGCTGTTTAGTAACCCCACAGGGCAGGTTAAGGCTTTGTACCCACATGCATCTTCTCATCTGTCCAATGAATACTGTGTTGTGCATTTTAACCTTCATTGATTGGGGCTCAGGGCTGGAGAGAAGGGAAGGTGAGAGCCAGTTTGCTCATGTGTGTTATATTCCATATGGTGGAGGCACCTGATAGGCCAGACTATGAAAATAAAAATGGGATCCATTCCTCATATTAAATATGGCTGCTGGATATTGGAATATAGACTATGTCTCTATACACTGAATGCTTTCAAAATGTTTTATTTTTCATTCCCTTTTATATCCATATGCTCTTAATGTGATACTTTCAAGTGTCAGTTTCAATTAAACTCTGGTTTATCTTATACATTTTTTTTTCTTTCCCTCCAGGTTTTTGATGTGTGTGTGCCAGTGGGTGCACTGAGTATACAGCCTTATTGCCATGATGGAGGATGCCCAGAATGACCATTATAAACAGAATCTCCATCATGTTATCCCAGTGTAAGAATGCTTGTTGCAGCAGCCATGCCCACTGGAGGACTGTGTCTCTCACCTACAGGTACTAAACCTTTCAATGTTTCTTCATTGCTAATTTGGTCAATTCTGTCGCTCAGAATAAAGACACACACACAGTGGTTTATCGGTTAATCTGTGCAAGACACAGCTTTATTAATCATAACAATGAAAAAAGTGCGATTTTTGATCCAGAGGAAGGCAAAAAACCTCTGTGAAGCTTTGTTCTATCTGCTTCACTAGAGGGAAAAATTCCTTCCTGACCCCTTAACGGCAATCGGATTTGCTCCCAGGATCAATGCACCATATTACATCAAGTGAAAGGAAAATGGCAGCATACACATGAGCACCAGTAAGATGTTTAGTGCAAACTGCATTCCCTTTCATTTGACCCCCAGGAAGTCTGCAGACCCCGGCCTCTACAGTTTGAGAGATGGAGTAAAATGGAATGCAGGTTTCACCAAGTGGCTTAAGGGTACTCCTGTTTATGATGCCATATTTTGGTGTAAAGAGGAGAAGAGGAACTGCTGATGGTATTACAGTGCAAGGAAAGGAAGGCACTGCTGGTGATATTACAGTGAAAAGGAAGGCACTGCTGGTGATATTACAGTGGAAAGGAAAGGGAGGCACTGCTGGTGGTATTACAGATGAAGGAAAGGAAGGCACTGCTGGTGATATTACAGTGGAAGGAAAGGGGAGGCACTGCTGGTGGTATTATAGTGGAAAGGGAGGCAGAAGAGACATTATTGGTAATGCTATGGTCGATGGTAGAGAAGGCACTGCAGGTGGAATTGGGGTACTCTTACCTGGTGGAGCTGTCAGGTGGTGCATTTTCCCAACTCCAGCCTGCAAAAGACAAGCAATATAATTTGAAATGCATTCCTCATATTTTACTTTGCAATTGATATTCCTGAAACCCTATAATACTTTGGGGCCCATTAATCACAAATTGGGTGGTTTGTTGAAATAAAAATATTGACTAATTGTGGTTGCAACTTTTCCAACAACTTGTGATTATAAATCATTGGTTTCCATGTATTTTTAAACAATTTGTACAGTTGTGATTTCTGTGACATTTGGGGTGAAATTTATGGTGGCTTTCTACTTGCCCAAATGATGAAGATACACTTCCATTGGTTTCCTTGGAATGTGAACAGGTTTCAGCAGCCTGAGAGTTTGTTGTGATTGTTTTTGCCACGTATACAAAAACCACAAAATTAGAATTATAGGGATCATCTTAATATTTCAATAAAATCCACTTTGCCCTGCATGCACCCAATATGGCTGCTTCCCATAGCCAGCTCTGCTCTGATCAGTGCCCCTGCACCCATAACTCAAGGAATACTAATGCTAGGCACTTCTTGTTCTGACTTGTGCTTCATGTATTTTTAATTAGGTCTTTTCTTACCCATCATCCCCTTTGGACTTAAAATGCTGCATAGTTAAAGTCCAGAAAGGCTTCATCGATCTCGCTTGCCATCTCAGCAGGGGGTCCTTTGGGCTGGGTCAGATTCGCAGACAGTTTGGTGAACTCCTCATCGAAATACCCCACATCCTCCGGTCCATTTAGGCTGGGCACGAACGGAGCTGTTACGTTCTTCTCGATAATATCATCCCAGACAATGCCCTGCAAAAAAGGGACCATAACAAATGCTCATTATTAGAGTTTCATCATTAGAAGCTGAGGATATGAAAGGACTGTATCTCTTGGATAATTATTTGGACAATACAGACAGGGGACTTACATTAAAGAATGGATGTTCTGCTACATCTGCGGCATTCCCCGGGGTGGAACCTAGCCTCTCCTCAGGATTCTTCTTCAACAGCTACAAGAAGTGAAAAAAGCAGTTACACTGAAGAAGCAGAAGCTTCAGGGAACTCAAGAGAAAGTGGTCACTGATTATAATAAACTGAAAGCTCAGCGCTACTTACCTGTGATATGAAGTTTACTGCTTCGGAGTCCAGGGATGAGGGGTAGTGTGGCTCATCCTCCACGATGGAATCATATATAAAGTCCCTGTCGTATCCGGTGAAAGGTCTCTGAAATGATTCATAGGTATTTATTAGGAGGCCATTCTTTTTACACAGAGTGTTTGATGAGTATAGATAAAGAACAGTATTTAACTTTAATACATCTGCCTATAGCTGGCCAATGGCAATTTCTGCTTACCGTTCCGAGGAGCATCTCATAAACGATGACGCCAAGAGCCCACCAGTCGACGGCTCTTGTGTACTCCTCCTCCATCACGACTTCGGGCGCCATATAAGCAGGACTCCCAACCATGGTGTTGGTGCGGTCTCCATATCCAATGCCTTGATAAAAAAAAGAAAAATTATAATTGTATGCCCTAAATGAGTTCCCTTTGCTCTGTGTAATAATACAAGGTGGCTCTTACCAGTTTTGCTCATCCCAAAATCGGCGATCTTGATGTAGCCGTCTTGATCCATAAGTAGATTCCCCGGCTTTAAATCTCTGTATTAAATTAAATTAAAAGGGAGATGTTATGACACATTAAAACTACTGTGAAATAGCTGAGCCATAAGCCAAGCTCAAAGAATTCTGGTTCCTGTCCTTTTTCCTACCCTTAGCTTTCCAAGCAGTGACTTTCAACCTGTAACTGTCCTGCTACTAAATTGCAACAGCTACAAACCCCCCTTTATTAACTCTTACCTGTGTATGACGTCCTTGCTGTGAATTCCTTCTAAACCAAGTGTTATACAAGCAGCGTAGAACCTGCAAGAATAAGAAAATGACATTTGATTATTATATGGCACATTCATAGAGGTATCTTAAAGGGGTGCTTAACTATTATATTATAGAATGGCTAATTATAAGCAGCTTTTCAATTGGTCTTCCTTTTTGTACATTTTTTTTATTTATTTGTCTTCTTATTCTGGCTCTTTCAGGCTTTTAAATGGGGATCACTGGCCCCATCTTAAAAGCAAAAGGTACTGTGCACTGTAAGGTAACAAATGTATTGTTATTGCTATTTTTTATTACTCATCTTTCTGTTCAGACCCTCTTTTTTCCAGGCTCTTATTCAAATCGATGCATGGTTGCTAGGGTTATGTGGCTAACTAATTGCAAACTAATTGCAAACTGGAGAGCTGCTGAATAAAAAACTAAATAACTCAAAAACCACAAATCATAAAAAATTAAAACCAATTGCAAATTGCCTCAGAATATAACTCTCTACATCATACTAGAGATTAATTCAAAGGTGAAAACCCTTTACTATTAGTGTAGCTTACCTCTGCCACTATCATTATCCTCCCCTACTCCTCAGTCTTCTATAACTCTGGGACAAATATCCACCTACTGTCATTTATACTTACTTGGTTGTCTGTAGATCAAAGTGCTTGCTCCTTATCAGGTGGGTTCTTAAACTGCCTCCTGCCACAAACTCCATGATGAAAAACAGCTGGTTTTTGGTGCTGAATGTGGCGTATAAGTCCACTATAAAACTGTGTGGATTCACCAACTGTCCAATTTGCTTCTCTGTTAAAATGCTGAAATATAAAAGAGAAAATGAGTCCGGCACAGAAGTAAATTATCTTGGTAACAAAAGCAACTGGGTGAAAGGAAGGGAAGTGAAAGAAAAGTATATAAAATAGAAAAGATTGTGAGACAGAAAGCGACTGCTCCAAAAGCAATGAGAGGATTATGGAATCATTCCCCATGAACTTACTGTTCTATATCATCAGTGGAGTCGATGTTGTCCTTCTTGAGCACTTTAATAGCGCAATAGATGTTTGATGGAAGATACTCTACTAGTAGAACCTGGAATTAGAAAGTGAGTTTAGTGTCATTGTTACCCTGTATATGCTGCTAAAGATCCAAGTCCTAATTAGAGACTGAATCAGTTACCTTGCCGAAGCTTCCTCTGCCTAAAACCTTAATCCGGCGAAAGTCCTTTGCTGTAAAACTGCTGAACTGTAGCTCTCTGAAAGGGAATAACATAAATTGTGTTTTGTGCAGCTTGAAAAACCATGTATATCTATATTAATAATGTATGTATTTATGTCTTATATTGAGGGTTTGTCTTACTGTGTCGTTTCAGCCTCCTCTACTGTCATCTCTTCAGCCTGAGAATCCTCTGGAATGGGGCTGTAATCGCCTGGGAGAGGACCCATCGATGTTTCAGAAGAGTCTTCTTCATTCTCAGGAACTTCACTATTGGGAAGAGGTCATTGAGGTACATGATTAGTATAATGCAAGTTTATAGTAGAAATCAGTCTTAACCGCAGCCTCCCATATAAAGTGTGAGTTTACCTTTCTTCCTCATTCTGTTGTTGTTGCACTGGATCTTCTTCAACAACAGATTCTGCCTCTTCCTCAGCCTCCTCATTTGTATCTTCTACATGTAAGTCCCTTTAAATATAATGACGGGTTAGTGTTTATTCTAATTCATTTTTTTCCCTTAGTGATTTATAAGCTTCACGCTATCCTTTTTTCTTCCCTTAGCAAATACATTCTCCATAATCCTTAATACTACAGCACCCCTAGCCATAATTCATAGATGGCACTGTACAATTATGTATTGTGGAATCTCCCGGCCAAATGAAGGGGCATCTTACCACCTGTCCTCTTTTTTTATGCCAATCATTTCATCTGTTGGTACCTTACTTTAATTAGAATAATATTCCTGTTATTGTGAAGATATTTTTGTTCTTATTTGATGAAAGTATGGGATAGGGATTTAATCTCTAATAAACTCCAAAATATCCTTACCTGTCAGATGGTTCTTCAGGCGGCTGTTCTGTCTCTGGAACAGGTTCCTCAGATGATTCATCATGTTGATGCTGCAAACAAGAGACAGGCAATAATTGAATGTGGCTTTACATGGATATGATAAGGGCAGTGTTTGTGTCCAAGAAATGAATGGTGTCAATGTAATATACTCACTTGTGATGAATCACTGGCGGGGTCTGAAATGACCTGAACCTCAGGGGCAGTGATCTCTGGTGCAGGGAAGTTGACATCGGTGTCCCTTGTAGTCTCCAGAACTGCATCTGAAATATTGCAAATAAATTTGAAGGATATTAGGATTTTCAAATACAACATTCTGGAATCTAAGGCTTAAGACCTTTTTCTTGATTTGTTAAGATGCTGCCAATGAACATTGTTTTAAAATATAAATTTAAAGGATATGAAGGTCATCTATAGTTCTGTGGGGCTCAATCTAATGGTCCACATCAACACCAAAGAATTGGATGGCACTCCGATCAAAAGGAATACAGGTTTATAGCATACTCCTGCAGGGATCCTACGCCCAAGGATCCCTGCAGGAGTATGCTATAAACATGTATTCCTTTTGATCGGAGTGCCGTCCAATTCTTTGGTGTTGATGTGGATCTTAGCAGTGGGGATGCAGCAGACAGAGCACCCAATAGGAAACATATGAAGCAGCTACAGGGAAGAGCTTTGAGCAGTCCTTTAGTTTTTGAGCTCAATCTAATGGGGGTCAACCTAATGTCCATGAAGAGGTAGTGGATGTGATGTTATGATGACACACATGTAATGCCAATAGGAAAGAGGCCAGAGACTGTTATATCTTACCTGGAGAATTCTCTGCTTCCCTCTGAGCTAGCTGCACATTGAGCTTGTGGAGAGAAGAGAAAAGGGCTTTCACCTTCCTCTCACTGATGTTCCTCAGCTCCTTCACTTGGGCTTTGGTCTGTCTGTCCTTGGTGACAAGGTACAGCTTTTGCGCCCCTGCTGCTATCCTCATCTCCTTCCGGATGTCTCTCAGCAGCTCCTGCTTCATACCTGAAAAGCAAATACTCACCCAGGGCTCACAAGCATCAAAAGACTGATTGATGTCAACAGTCTATAGAGAATAGGGAACAAAATCAAGAAAAAAATGATTAAGCAATTGAAATCCTCCCAAACTTTAATGAAAAGTGTTTGTCAAACAGGTTTGCAAAATATTTCTTGTAAGCTGAGGAATTTCTCTTTTGCAGTGACAGTTCCCCTTTATATCTGGTGGCAAGGACTCTAATCATCAGGCATGAAACAACGACTTTATATTTCCATCTGTCTTACCTCAGTATGCCGGTGCCGGTGCAGGATGTTGCACAGTTTGGCGCCCATCTTGACGCTCCTGTATCAGGAAAAAAAGGTTGGTATAAGTCACTGCTTTAGTGGAGATAAAGAATACAAATGTTTGTAGCTGCTGGTAAATGGCAAGCTCAGGACAAGCATCTCTCTGTAACTTTCCCACTACACATATTAACAATGACCTGCTGTTACCATGCATAGGACATTCTAAGAGAGCTAGCCCTTAAATGAAACTATTATTTAAACTAATATCATTAAACTATTAATTAAACTATTTTAGTTGCTTATAAATGTACTTATACAAGTGCTTATTTGCTGCTAGTTTACCCCTGAAACTATATCAGCATGACTGTCGCACTGTGGGAAGGCCAAATATTTCTCCGGGATCTAAGCCCCTGACTCCCAAATATATATATGTGGAAATTTTAAAGACTATTTGTAGCTAAAAACTACAATAATGATTGTCTTTAATATGTCCCCCCATCCCAGTGTCTTTATCGGCTCCACTAAACCCTGAATTCTGAAATAAAAACTTGCTTTCTGTACCTGTCACAAGTCAAAGGTCCACCCAGACCCTCCTCTTTTTCAGACAATCCCCTCCCATTTATTTGTTCCACAAATCAGATCATTATAACTGTTAGCCCCCACTTTCCTCTGGATCAGCTAGCAGTTACACAGGTTTTATTTAGACAAAATGGTTGAACTTGAGGGACGTGTGTCTTTTTTTCAACCTCATCTGCTATGTAATAAATATTACCAGAGGGATAAATTCAGATCCCTACCTTCCACCTGATGACCCGCAATGGGTTGAGCAGGTTGTTGTTATTTCTCTGCTCTTGATGTAAGTTGGTAGTCTTTAAAAAGACTGTTTTTTTTCTTCTTTATCCTCTTCTTTGTCGCTTTTTGGAGTCGCTGCAAATCGCTCAGATCACTAGGATCGCTCTTAGTATTTCATTTTTTTGGGGAGAGACAAAAAGAGATTGTGAGCCAAACACTCTTTGACACATAAAGCTTTGAATACTGTTTTTCCCTTTCTCTATTCTTCCCAGTTATACTGCGCTACTGAATATCTTTGCTGCTCCGAAATAACCAGCAACACCAACCAGTAGCAGCTTTAATAGAATGAAGAAGCCAATTAGGGCACATACAAAAGGTTGGTGCAATCAAGGCCCTGGACACCCCTGCCAACCAAGTGTGGGTCCTGGTGACCCCAATGTACTTAGGGGACTGTACAGAGTAACGGTTAAAAACAGCTGAATATTACTGCCGTATATTACTGGCAGGGGACCTACTCTGATCAGTTCCCTGCACCCATAAACACTAGGGATCTTTATTGTAGGAATTTATTCTTCTGATTTTTGCTACTAATATTTCCATTTTGGCCCTTCCTTACATATCATCCACACTAGTGCTGATGCTAGGGACAGTTGCTTATTACAGTTTCTAGGATGAGTGGTACCCTTGACACCAAATGAAGCAATAAATAGACAGGGAACATTAAATACACATTGCATTAGAACTACAACTATGCTGCAGGGGATGCTGGGATTTGTAGTTCAGCTATAGCTAGAGAAGAACAGGTTTAGGCTCAGCGAGACAGTGATTTGTGTTGCCTTTCTGTTCCTTAGCTCTGCACTACCCACTATAGGTCTCACTACCCCTAGCAATGGAACACGGGCAGATTTTGGGCACCTTGACACCCACAAGATTTAATAGATTGGGGGGCAGGGCTGCCATCAGTAACCATTTTTTAGGGGAATTAAGCCCTAGGGCTGTATTAGGAAAAGTGCATAAAACGTACTAAAAACAAATTAATGTTTTTTTTATAGAGAATTTAATTAAATGTAGGTAGGTGTGTGTGTGTATGGATGCTGGATTTTCATTTGGAGGGGTTGAACTTGATGGACTTTGTCTTTTTTCAACCCAATCTAACTATGTAACTATGTAACTCAATTAAATGTAGTTACATGTTAAGGTTGGTACATAAGAGCAATGGAGAAACCAGGGGGCACTGGGCAAATTTCTAAGGAGCTTGTCAATACTGGGCACTAGAACAGAATGATAGAATTAGGACTTTTATGACATAGCCCAGGGGTCTCCAAATGTTATCTTTTTATGGGGTCCCAGTGGAAAGAAAGTGTATATTTGCTGCTAGTCCTTCATAACTGCCAAATGCAGGGTCTGTGTCTCCCAACCAGCACGAAGATTAAAGGAATCTCCCAAGCCCATTTTAGGGGAATAATCTCCAAATTACCTAAAGTCAGTAAAATGATCATCATCTACTAGTCTGGGGGGTGTCACCCAACCATTTCCCATCTTTTCTTACTAAAATAATGGTTATTTGGCCAAATAATCTCTCAGAAGGAATTTACAGTTAACACAGAGCCAACCAACGGACTAAACCAACTGTCAAATCCCTGGGTATGATGTCTCCTCTCTTCTATGGGACCCTGCTGTATGTCCCCCAATCATTTGCTAGCACCCCCAAACTGTCCCTATGGCACGTGCTTCTGCTTCCCACCCCTAGTTCCAGTACTTGGATAAAGGGAACATGTATTTAGCTACAATGTTGGTACAAAAGAGCAGGACAGATACCCAGGGGGCAGATACCACAGGACAGAGGGGCAAAACTCTAAGGAGCCTGTCAGTACTGGGAACACCCTATGGTGTGGTACAGGGGTCCCCAAATGTTACCTTCAGTAGAAAAGGTGTACAGTATATTTGATTGCAGTGCTGCATATTTGCCAAATCCTGGGTCTGTGTCTCCCAACCAGCACTAAGAGTAAAGGCATCTCTCAAGCCCATTTTGGGGAACAATCCTCTAAATTCACTAAAATCAATGAGAACAGCAACATCCACTAGTCTGAGGGATGTCACCCAAATGTTTCCCCTTTTTTTTTTTAAGAAATGGGTTATTTGACAAAAAAATCTATCAGAGCAAAAGTACACTCACCTCTCTCTCGCAAAGTCAACCAACGGTCTGAACCAACTGTCATCCTTAGGGGTGAAGTCACCTCTGTTCCCTGCTCTTAAAGGGGAAGTGTACCCTGTTGATTAATGAGGTTTATATGGCAATAATTTCTCATTAGATGTGCAGTACATACCCAGCTTATTATGGACATAAGTTTGAGTCAGTGCAGTTTCTGTGCTTTATATCTATCAGATCCATTCATTCATCACTGCTGCTAAGTCTAGTGTAACCTGGGGGTCCTTTCCTTTACCTGAATAGTGGGTAGAGATGGGGGGTTACACTACACAATAGGAAGGGCTTTGTGCTTAGTAGGTGAAATGGTATATACAAGGTATGGATGGGGGGGCAGGTTCTATTAATAAAGGGGCAGATGAGTGTTTAAGCAGCACAAATCATTCATTACTCTGGCAGTGGCCAGGCTGCTTGACTGTTGGACCTGTACAGAGAGCCCACCCATTTCCCAGCATAGGTATTCTTCTGTATTAAACACTGTTTGCTCATAGCCTGTACAGAGAGATACTATAGAGCTGTGCCAGTATAGTTACTCTTCTATAATAAGCACAAGCCAGTAGGAACAGCCCCCTAAATTCCCTTACAGCCTGTACAAAGAGATACAGTAAGGGGGTTATTTATCAGAGGTTGAGTTTGTGAGGTTTTTGTTTTATACCTCAAATAAACTTATAATTCGAATGTGTGCTTATTCATAAAAAAATAAAAATACAAATGTAAAAAACGCCTGTCTGCATTCAGGGGGAAAAACCTGAATAATCATATTATTGGGCAAAAAAAATGAGCACAGCGCACAGAAAAAAATTCAAACATTGTGAAGGCAAAAAACATATTCGAATTGTTCAAGGGACCTCTGCCATTGACTTCTACATGACCTCGACAGGTTTTAGCTGGTGTATTTTCAGATTTGAGCTATTTCTAGCTTTGTTTCATATTTTCCATGAAAGTCACAGACATATTTGCATTTACGATGTGCAGTTCAGCAGACAATGCCCTGTATGTTTGTGCAAAGCCTGTACATGGAGATAAGGTAAATTAGGGTAGCAGAAATAGTAACCCCCTTATTGACAGAACCCACAGGGTTAGTACATGGGCAAGATGGCAGCAGGTTATGTTTCAATGGGCACCTGCAGCAGGAGTGCTGCGACCATTAGGCAAGATGGCACTCGACTCGCTCCGACTCTGAATTTCCCACTTATGTTCATGAAAACTAATGAGAGGCAAAATTGGTACTTCAGAGAGAACCTACAGAAGAAATGCCCTCCTGGCTGTGGAGAAGGTGGAGCTACACTTGCTTCCTGCCCCCTAGCTTGCACCCAAAGTATTCTGCTAGAAGTTCAGCAACTATACACGTTTCATGGTATGAACATAGTTCTCATCAAGTATTGAACAGACTGTAGTGCAAGATTGTGTTGTTCCATCCCAAGTGGGTTTGTTAATTGTGCAGAGGTAATACCATACCAGCATGTTCCAAGATATGTCAGACAGAGATGCGTGGCATATAGATTCAACATGCATTAAATTGCTGGCTATTCACTTTTTCCTTTTTTTATTTATTTTTTGTATTTCAATAGCGTATAGTAAGCAACATTTTTTATTACGTGTTAAAGTATTCCGTATCATATAGTTGTATAAATGGAAAAACATGTTTCTATTACCTGGTTAAAGATAGGGAATGAAAAGGAGATGAGAAAAGGGGAGAAATAAGAACGAGGAAGGCTAGCAACATTTGCAGCAAAGGTATAGGAACCATTATCCAGAAACCCATTATCCAGATATCTCTGAATTATGTAAAGTGTGTCTCACATAGACTCCATTTTATCCAAATAATCCAGATTTCATTTTTCTCTGTAATAATAATTCTGTAGTTTGTACTTGATCCAAACTAAGATATAATTAATCCTTTTTGGAGGCAAAACCAACCTTTTGGGTTTATTTAATGTTTACATGCTTTTCTAGTAGACTTAATGTATGAAGATCCAAATTACAGAAAGAGCCATTTTCTGAAAAACCCCAGGTCCTGATCATTCTGGATAAGAGGTCCCATACCTGTACATGTATTTGTATTGCAGAAATCGTATTAACATCAAAATTGATCATATGGACTGACCATTCTAGTCATTGGGAGATGTAATCTGATTCCTGATGCACATTAAGTCTTAAATCTATTATACTTCTGTTGGATTTTGTATTTATTTAACTAACTATTCTTTGTTTTGTCTTGCAGGTAGAGAGTCCAGTGCTGTCCTGTCTCCTAATAGGATTGGTAAGTATTATGTATAGGTGCTGTCATCTCTTGCATTTCACAGATTTTTGATGTAAGGCAAGATGAGCTTGGGGAAACGTCTGTAACTGTGGGATCTTGTGTGTATAGTAAACAATGATTTTCTGTAACTGTGGGTTAACATAAAAAGTAAGGTTTTATCAGTGATTTACATAGTAACATAGTAGACTAGGTTCATAGGCGGATGGTGATTTTTTTATTTGGGGAGGCTTAAAAGTGTTAAGTATATAACTGCAATGACCGTTAACATCCTAGGCTCAAGGTGGCCATACACGGGCAGAATAAAGCTGCTGTTATGGGTCCTTTAGACTGATTCAGCAATTTATATGGCCATGTGTGGGGGCTCCCGACAGGGTCTCCCGATTGATATCAGGCCAAAAATCGGCCACATGTCGATCTGGCAAGTTTGATGCGGTCCTGCGCCCTGTCTGCCCCCATTTGCAGCATTGTAATCTGATCGCTCGGCCAAACGCTCAGATTCACCCGATATCGCCCTGAGGTTAGTGGGCATATTGGGTTAAGATCCGCAACCTCGCCAAATTTTTAGTGGGCAGATTTTATTGTGTATGTCCACCTTCACCTAAACATTTTTTCGTCACACACATGTTGATAACTCTTTTGTGCTAAAGCAAAGATTCTGTTAGTAGCAGTGCAGGGTAACAGAAATATCCAATACTTTTAGTGTTGTTGGTCCTTTAAAGTTGCGCCTTTTTAACTACATTCAGTCCTATAGCTCTCCCTCTAAATAGATGAATTCCATACCAACAGCTTACCTTACACTTTTTTTCAGTCCCCACACTTATTTTGCATTTTTCATCAGCCCCTGCAATAACCCCTGCAGCTAGACAATCTTCCATACACCCCAGCAGAACTATATCATCCCATACAGACCCAAAAGATCCTGACCCAAGACTTTTCACTCTGTAACTCCAAGACTCTGCTTGTTTAGGTCAGTATTAGGGAATTTTATAGAAATCCAAGCTTAATAACAGTTAGGAAAATCTTGCAAACATTTCAGCTCCCATATATCACAAAAAAATCCTATCTACAGCATAGCAGCTAAGTTAAATAAATGAATATCTTGGGGCTTATTATATTATTAAGTTACACTACACACCTTCTCCTTCTATCTACATGAGTTTCTCTGCTCAGTGATCCTCCGTGTAGTCCCGCCCCTTGCTGGGCGGTTCTAAACCTACACTGGGAAGGAAGACAGGCAAGAGTAGCAGAGTCTGAGACAAAGAAGTTCTCCTTTGCCTGCAAGGTGGAGAACACCGTGGCTCGATTATTACGGTCTTCTATTTGCATACCTATTCCATTCACTTCTTAACCCTCCCCATAGAACTCTGACATGCATTGCCAGTTTATGCTTTTAACTTGTTGCGTCCCTCATGATTATGAGTTAGACTCCCGTGTAGCACAATACTGTATGCTTGATTAAATTTACAGAGGAATTTGGTTTGGAGAGGCTTAGCCTCCCCAAGCCTTCATTAAAATCCGCCTATGGTTAGGTTGAATACTCATTTTCTGCTGGATATTTTGCGACAACCCCTAAGCTTAGCTTCTCAACAGCTGCTCAGAGCCTACTGAGCATGTGAGTGTCACAGACACTTTCCAAGATGGTGACCCCCTGTGTTTGAAGTCCTGGATCATTGCTGCTATTGAGAAGCTGAAACTTTAGGCTGGTTCAATATAGAAAATATGGCATTTTTCACCATATTAATTCTTAGGGTTTATTTCTCCTTTAAGTGTAAAGGGGCAGGGAGAGTGTGTGATTATATATACACTCATGATACATATATACAGTATATTCATTGACCCTTACCCTTACAAATTGTCACATTAAGATATTAAGTGTGCCCTCTTACAAGTTATCCTTAATTTACTAATTGTTGGAGTTTGACTGTAGGCAGGACCGCCATCAGAAATAGCAGGGCCCCATATGACAAAATTCCTTGGGATGCGCCCACCACAAGTCCCACCTTCAGGTCCGCCCCCCACCACACAAAATATTGGTGGCTAGAGTTTCCACATGTTAATAAAAAATAAAAATATATTGGTGGTCAGGCCCCCCCCCTAAAAAAAACATTTGTGGCTAGGGCCCCCCTATTAAAAAATATTGGTGGCTAGGACCACATTAGAAAAAAAAGTTGGTGGCCAGCCCCCCCCCCCCACATTATAAGAAAATTGTTGGCTAGGGCCCCTTAAATGTGCATGCCTTCCCGAAGTCAGCAGCTCTCAGAAAGATGGGGGGCCCGGCTAATCAAGTAAGTGTGGCGTGGCCGGGTCCCCCTTACCCTCGGGGCTCCCTACAACTCTCCCCCCTGTCCCCCCCCTGATGGCGGCCCTGACTGTAGGCCATAGTTACCTCTACACATTTGTATATTCCTGTAGTACAAATATAGCCAATCCATGTGTCACACCAATAACTGAATAAGTGAGATACCACCAAATGTAAAATGACTGTACATTGCACTTCAGAAACTACATATATTTCTATTTTTTATTACACTGTTATTTTTTACACACGGTTTCCCCTTGAAAGATTTTCACATCTTCATATTCCTAAACAAGGACTACATTTCTTACAAAGGGAGTTTAGTTTCATTAAAATTGGTGGCGGAACTACCAGCGGAGCAGGGGGTGCAATTGGACCAGGGCCCCCCAGTAGCTTGCACACTGATGAAGCCAGCCATAAAACTGTGAATGGATGGGGGTTGGGGGGCCTGGCTGCATGTCCCGCACCCTGGCCCACCCAACACTAGTTATGTTACTGATTAAAATGGAAATGATCAGTTATGCCAAAAACATTTTCCACTCTTCCCCTGTAGGGATGTGCAGGTTGACCTGAAAGGGCTTGAGTTGAAATTCGGGTGCCTGCTGCGGGTCTCGGTTGGTTGCAGCACTGACTGGGGAATTACACTTCTCCTCTGCTTTGGAAAATGTTGTCTTCAGAAGCTCACAGAAGTAATGTACAGAGAGGGGTGAGATGCAGGCTAGGGTCGGGTGCAGGTTGACCTGAGTATTTATTAGGCATTTTTTATAGTTTTGTTTTAATGGATGTTATTATAGGGATGCAACTTGCCTTGTCCATGATAAAACACTTGTGCTTCAGCACTGTACCCTTTAATCACACTGGTAGACTAAGGTTTGGAATGATTTGTACAAGAGACAAAACTTTAAATTATTGCTTGAAAAAGTCCTTAAAAATTCTTTTGGGTAACCGGATTCAGGGCCGGTCTTACCAACTGCCGGGCCCAATTGAATTATTTTGGCGGGGCCCCCTAGACAGAGTTTTGTTGTCTGGCAAAGGGTTCCAGAGTGGGTGGCAAATAGTCACTGCCTTTCCCTCTATCCCATAAGTGCTGCCAGTTGGGGACTCTGTTCCTTCTAATTGTTTTAGGTTATGTGCACAAAAAAATATTTTGTACATCTTTTAGCGACCACTGTACAGATTTGTGAGCAGAACCATGGATTATAAAAAAAAATTACTCATTTTTATTTTTATGGAGTTCAAAAAAAAACACAGCACAGATATTGATTTTCACTGTATATGTAAGGATTGAGTGCATTATTTAAAGAACTACTCTCAAACCTTCCTGTTGTAGTAAGAATAGAACAGGGCAATACCTATGCTGCCATAGTTTTATGGTATCTCTCTGTACAGACTATGAGCAAACTTAGGGACTGTTCCTGCTGAATTGTGCTTAGTACAGGGAATACCTATGCTGCCATAGTTTTATGGGATCTCTCTGTACAGACTATGAGCAAACTTAGGGGACTGTTCCTGCTGAATTGTGCTTAGTACAGGGCAATACCTATGCTGCCATGTTTTTGTGGGATCTCTCTGTACAGACTATGAGCAAACGAATTGTGCTTAGTACAGGGGAATACATATGCTGCCATAGTTTTATGGGATCTCTCTGTACAGACTATGAGCAAACTTAGGGACTGTTCCTGCTGAATTGTGCTTAGTACAGGGAATACCTATGCTGCCATAGTTTTATGGGATCTCTCTGTACAGACTATGAGCAAACTTAGGGACTGTTCCTGCTGAATTGTGCTTAGTACAGGGAATACCTATGCTGCCATAGTTTTATGGGATCTCTCTGTACAGACTATGAGCAAACTTAGGGGACTGTTCCTGCTGAATTCTGCTTAGTACAGGGGAATACCTATGCTGCCATAGTTTTATGGGGTCTCTCTGTACAGACTATGAGCAAACTTAGGGGACTGTTCCTGCTGAATTGTGCTTAGTACAGGGCAATACCTATGCTGCCATGTTTTTATGGGATCTCTCTGTACAGACTATGAGCAAACGAATTGTGCTTAGTACAGGGGAATACATATGCTGCCATAGTTTTATGGGATCTCTCTGTACAGACTATGAGCAAACTTAGGGACTGTTCCTGCTGAATTGTGCTTAGTACAGGGAATACCTATGCTGCCATAGTTTTATGGGATCTCTCTGTACAGACTATGAGCAAACTTAGGGACTGTTCCTGCTGAATTGTGCTTAGTACAGGGAATACCTATGCTGCCATAGTTTTATGGGATCTCTCTGTACAGACTATGAGCAAACTTAGGGGACTGTTCCTGCTGAATTGTGCTTAGTACAGGGGAATACCTATGCTGCCATAGTTTTATGGGGTCTCTCTGTACAGACTATGAGCAAACTTAGGGGACTGTTCCTGCTGAATTGTGCTTAGTACAGGGCAATACCTATGCTGCCATGTTTTTATGGGATCTCTCTGTACAGACTATGAGCAAACGAATTGTGCTTAGTACAGGGGAATACATATGCTGCCATAGTTTTAATGGGATCTCTCTGTACAGACTATGAGCAAACTTAGGGACTGTTCCTGCTGAATTGTGCTTAGTACAGGGAATACCTATGCTGCCATAGTTTTATGGGATCTCTCTGTACAGACTATGAGCAAACTTAGGGACTGTTCCTGCTGAATTGTGCTTAGTACAGGGAATACCTATGCTGCCATATTTTTATGGGATCTCTCTGTACAGACTATGAGCAAACTTAGGGGACTGTTCCTGCTGAATTCTGCTTAGTACAGGGGAATACCTATGCTGCCATAGTTTTATGGGGTCTCTCTGTACAGACTATGAGCAAACTTAGGGGACTGTTCCTGCTGAATTGTGCTTAGTACAGGGCAATACCTATGCTGCCATGTTTTTATGGGATCTCTCTGTACAGACTATGAGCAAACGAATTGTGCTTAGTACAGGGGAATACATATGCTGCCATAGTTTTATGGGATCTCTCTGTACAGACTATGAGCAAACTTAGGGACTGTTCCTGCTGAATTGTGCTTAGTACAGGGAATACCTATGCTGCCATAGTTTTATGGGATCTCTCTGTACAGACTATGAGCAAACTTAGGGACTGTTCCTGCTGAATTGTGCTTAGTACAGGGAATACCTATGCTGCCATAGTTTTATGGGATCTCTCTGTACAGACTATGAGCAAACTTAGGGGACTGTTCCTGCTGAATTGTGCTTAGTACAGGGGAATACCTATGCTGCCATAGTTTTATGGGGTCTCTCTGTACAGACTATGAGCAAACTTAGGGGACTGTTCCTGCTGAATTGTGCTTAGTACAGGGCAATACCTATGCTGCCATGTTTTTATGGGATCTCTCTGTACAGACTATGAGCAAACGAATTGTGCTTAGTACAGGGGAATACATATGCTGCCATAGTTTTATGGGATCTCTCTGTACAGACTATGAGCAAACTTAGGGACTGTTCCTGCTGAATTGTGCTTAGTACAGGGAATACCTATGCTGCCATAGTTTTATGGGATCTCTCTGTACAGACTATGAGCAAACTTAGGGACTGTTCCTGCTGAATTGTGCTTAGTACAGGGAATACCTATGCTGCCATATTTTTATGGGATCTCTCTGTACAGACTATGAGCAAACTTAGGGACTGTTCCTGCTGAATTGTGCTTAGTACAGGGAATACCTATGCTGTCATAGTTTTATGGGATCTTTTTGTACAGACTATGAGCAAACTTAGGGGACTGTTCCTGCTGAATTATGCTTAGTACAGAGGAATACCTATGCTGCCATAGTTTAATGGGATCTCTTTGTACAGACTATGAGCAAATTTAGGGACTGTTCCTGCTGAATTGTGCTTAGTACAGGGAATACCTATGCTGTCATAGTTTTATGGGATCTTTTTGTACAGGCTATGAGCAAACTTAGGGGACTGTTCCTGTAGAATTTAGACCATGCCCACTTGAGAAACATTGAATATATAGATATATCTAAGCAACTACTTTAAGTCTTTCATAGCACAAATCTAATCTTCTGAGAAAAAAGCCATTGATGCAATTTTTATTTATAACTCCCAAAAACATTTAGCAGAAAGAACCTAGTTGCAATTCCATGTATAATACCCCAGAACTAAAAGCAGGATGAACACAGTGACATGTATCAAGTGGCACAGAGGCAATTTCATGTACAAATACCCCCAGAATTCATAGCAAGGGGGCAAAGCAGCACTTTCATGGACAAATGCCCCCAGAACTAAAAGCAGGGTGGTACAGAGCCAATTACATGTCCAAATACCCCCAAAACGGAGAGCAAGGTGGTAAAGTGGCAATTTCATGGACAAATACCCCAAAACTCATAGCAAGGTTGAACAGTGACAAATTCATAGATCACAGTTATTTTTTGTACAATTACCTCAGAATGTGTATTAAAATAAATAAATATCACATATCTAAGCTGAAGTTCTTACCAGCATCAGTTATTCCTGCACTAACATTTTGGGTGGGGGAAGAGGGATTTTAGGAAAGTAACTAGCCAAAAAGTTTTTTCCAGAGCGCCGTAGAGTGATGAAAATTCTTTCCCGTCCCTTCAGATAAGGACTCAATGTGTGGGCGGGAAGTTTAAATCACTGTCAGTGAGTTAGTAATTGGATCGCTGCAGCTCTTCCGTTCCTCTGATATTCTTATCACTTACTCTTGCCTGACGCAGCCAAGTCTGGAGACAGGAAGATCATATTCACAGGTAGGAGGGGGCTTCGCACAGCATGTGAAGTAACCAGAACGGAGCCAGCTGTACGGAAAGCATTTTAGGACATCTGTACAGCTGATCTGTCAAGCGCACAAGTGATCATTCGTGGGGACGAGGAAGTAAAAGCATTTCCTAGTTCCTCCTACCTAGTTGCCATGGTGCGGAACTGCGGGGCCCCCACAGGCGCGGGGCCCGATTGGGCCCAATTGGTCCAATCGGCCTAAAACCGCCACTGACCGGATTCCTCCATACATTTTCTAACATATGGAACATTAACTTTACAGTGGGTTCATGTGTAGGGCATTATAACAACTCTATTAATTAAGGTTCCCTTGACTTGTGTAATGTATTTGCTGCAACATATATACGTCTATTCAACCTTAAATGTCCCGCCGGATTCAGATTAGCCTGACTGAAGACCTCTAACGAAGTTGCACTAGGATTTGCTCGCTTTGCCGAAATAACGCTACAGAAAATTAGCCAGCGTTCGGCGCCCTGGACGCAAATTTAAATGTTAGTAATTTAGTGCTGTCTGACCGAAATTTTCACCTGGCAAAGTGTTGCGATGACTGTGAATTTTCACCGCTTAGTAAATTTACCCCTAAAGGTCTTCTGCATTCAGCCAATTATCAATATATTAAAACAGGGATTATTTTGTCCATACAGGGAATAACGGTCTTTCCGTTATTTGGCTCTCCATACCTCAATTCTAAATACCGATTTATTACATCTAAGTTAGGGTCAAGTACATGGTACTGTTAAGAAAAAGGAAACCATTGTTAAAAATGTGACTTATTTTAATATAATGGAGACTGCCTTCCTGTAATTTGGAACTTTCTGGATGACCGGTTTCCAGATAACAGATCCCACACCTGTATATTCAAACTGGCCAAATATGTCAAAGTCATCCCTGGTCTGGCCAGTCCTACACTCACTTCATTATACTTCTTTATTATATATTTTACACAGGGACTAAATTATACCTGCAACTGTATGTATGCTGGCCGAAAACAAACAAACATAACAAACAACCAGAAAAAACAGGCGTCAGCCCCCTAATTTGCACATTCACAGCTAAATTTGCATCATTCGTAAACTCAGTTGGCCAGCAAAATCACATGACAGTCAGGGGTTGGAGAAACCGTTTTAGGGATATAGATTCCTTCTACTGCACCTCTAATAAACAGATCAGGAAGGTTTAGGGACACTAAAGCCAAACATAAAGCTGCCCCATTGAGGCCTCCAGTGCACTATAGAAATTGACTTAAAGGGTGGTTCACATTTAAGTTAACTTTTAGTATGTTATAGAATGACTAATTCTAAGCAACTTTTCAATTGGCCTTCATTTTTTTTTAGTTTTTGAATCATTTGCTTTCTGTATTATTTCTTTATAATACACAAGTGCCGTGAATATCCTGTAAATTATATCTGTATAAAACTGAAACTTGGGTATTTTAATTAATAAAGTACCCCCGTTGCAAAATATAAGGATATTAGAAGTCACTGTCAGCCTTGTGCTTTTATATGATCATGGAACTCCTTGGCAACTAATAATATCCTTATATTTTACAATAGTGAGTACTTTATTCTCTATATTATTTGCTTGCTATTTCTGACCCTTTACAGTGTTCAAATGGTGGGGTCACTGACCCCATCTAAAATGCAATTGGTCTGTAATATTATTGCCACTTTATATTGGTAATTGCTAGGTTAATTTAGACCCTATAAAACCATTTGCTAAAATTGCAAACTTGAGAGCTGCTGAATAAAAAGCTAAATAACTCAAAAACCACAAATAATAAAAAATTAAAACCAATTGTAAATTGTCTCAGGATATTGACCAATGAGAGTGCTGATTCCCAGCAGTATGTCAGCCGTCTTGCTCTTATCTTAAGATTTCCTTACATTATAAGGGTGGCCATACACAGGCAGATTAAAGTTGTTGATATTAGTCCTTTAGATTGATTCAGCAGTTTATGTGTCTGTGTGTGGGGGCTTCTGACAGGTCTTCACGATCGAAATCAGGCCAAAAATCAGATATCGATCTGGCTGGTTTGATATTTCTTGCAAACAAGGACCATATTGGCGAACTGATGTGGTCCTACAACCCGTTGGCGCCCATTTCATTCGTATAATCGGATTGTTTGCCCGTGGGCCGAACGTTCGGATTAACCCAATGTCACCTGCCGTTTGGGACCTCACCAAATGAGTGGATCTTATTGTGTATGACCACCTTTAGATCTACTCATTTGGTTAGGTCACCAAATCTGCCTGAGTATGGCCACCATTGCACACAGAGATTTATGTGCCGTTTTGGGGACATTATATTACACTGGAATCAAACATAGGGAGTATGGACAGACTTATTCAGTCCTAGGAAACTGTACTTAATGCTTCCAACTCCAAATGCAGGAACAAAGAACATGGAGCCTTTAAATGAACTGTTAGTATGAGAATGATATTCTGAGACCATCTGCAATTGGTTTTCCTTTTTTATTGTTTTTGAGTTATTTAGGTTTTTATTCAGTAGCTCTCCAATTTGCAATTTCAGCAATTTGGTTGCTAGGGATAAAATTACCCTAGCAACCATGTATTGATTGGAATAAGAGACTGGAATATGAATAAGAAAGGCCTGAATAGAAAGATGATTAATAAAAAGTAGCAATAACAATCTGTAGCTTTACAGAGAATTTGTTTTTTGATGGAGTCAGTGACCCCCAATTTGAAATCTAAAAATGTCAGAAGAAGAAGACAAATACTGTAAAAATTATAAAAAAGGAAAACTGAAGGCCAGTTGAAAAGTTGTTTAGAATTTCATATTCCATAATATACTAAAACTTAACTCAAAGGTGAACTACCAAGTGATGACATGTAACCAGCAGTTATTTATTATATGAGGATTTATAAGAATATCAGATAGTGCTCCAGGCATCCCACCCAGTCTAGGGACAATGGAAACAACATAGCATTTTCATTGGTCACCCATTTATGGCTCAATTACCAATTTAGTGGTTTCACTACTTACACTACAGATATGGGATCCATTATCCAAAAACCCAGGCAGTCTCCCATAGACTCCATTTTACCCAAATAATCCAAACTTTTGAAAACGATTTCCCTTTTCACTCTAATAATAAAACAGTAGCATGTACTTGATCCCAACTAAGATGTAGTTAATCCTTATTGGAAGCAAAACCAGCCTATTGGGTGTAATTAATGTTTACATGATTTTCTAGTAGACTTAATGCATTAAGATCCAAATCACAGAAAGATCTGTTATCCAAAAAACACAAGGTTCCAAGCATTCTGGATAACAGGGCCCCATACTTGTACTACTCATAAGATCAAAAACCAGGAAAAACATCCCAACTCCCAGTTTCCGGCTCATTAGTCTTACTTGACATTGATTCTTTTGCTCCCATTAGTTTTTCAAATTAGACAACCCAAGTAGTAATGCTCTTGTTTGGCAGGTTTGGACCTAGCAATTACCCCTCCAGCAGATCACAGGCATGTGGGAGATCTGACTCTCTGCCAATCCCTTTATCCTTCCTTGCCGTGACCCAACAGCTTATTTTCTGGTGTCAGAAACGTCTTTCTGCTTTTATTTATAAAGGAGTACCTCCAACAATGGTAACATCAGAGATGAACTGGAGGCCATACTGAGTACATGCATTTACTAAGCAAGTGTCCCAGCCATGATATGAGATGAGGCAACATACATGTACGTATTGAGTGGGCTAGCATGGGCAGCACTCAGGGAGTAGTCTTCTGGTATCTAGGAAATATATTATCCAAAAACGCTCTGCCAGCTTGGTTCAGGAAAAGGGTGCAACTTTCCTCGATCAAGTCACAGATATCCTGATCTATAATCTATAACTCGATTTATAGGGAAATGAGGAGAGGACTCTGCAAGCATATAAATGCTGTGGTTATCCTTTTATTAGTCGACTACTTGTACACGACATGTTTCGGGCCTATATGCCCTTTATCAAGTGTTACAAACAAACAGAACGTGTAGGCTTCTTAAAACACCCCTACTATCCCCCACCAGTCAGTGAAATCCCAAGGAGGTGTGTGTAAAAGTCCATCTTTTCAGTCCATATGCAAATAGTTAATCAACAGGTGTGTGGATATCTTTGAATAAAGTAGGGATGCACCGAATCCAGGATTCGGTTCGGGATTCGGCCAGGATTCGGCCTTTTTCAGCAGGATTCGGCCGAATCCTTCTGCCCAGCCGAACCGAATCCGAATCCTAATTTGCATGTGCAAATTAGGGGCGGGAGGGAAATTGCATGAATTTTTGTCAGAAAACAAGGAAGTAAAAAATGTTTTCCCCTTACCACCCCTAATTTGCATATGCAAATTAGGGTTTGGATTTGGTTCGGTATTCGGCCGAATCTTTCACGAAGGATTCGGGGGTTCGGCCGAATCCAAAAAAGTGGATTCGGTGCATCCCTAGAATAAAGGTTCAGAGTATCTGTGTTTGTGTCCATTCTTCAACCTTTCCACACAATTGTAACATAGTAGCAACATTTATAATCACTTCCGTGTTTAAAATCATTTTGATACATTGTTTTATTCCCACATTACTTTCTACTCATGTCGTGTACAAGTAGTCGACTAATAAACAGATAACCACAGCATTTATATGCTTGCAGAGTGCTCTCCTCATTTCCCTATAGATCGAGTAGTCTTCTGATGTGGGGGTACAGCACTTGAGTGGTTTTAGCCCCTAATACTATGCTCCTGCTACTCTTAAGTGCAGCATAGCCAAGTATTTACACAGTGTCTGTATCACTTTAAGTTTATCTAATACTGTATAGGAGAGGCTTAATTTTGTGTGTGTTTGTTTTTTCCATTCTATATTGATTTGATCAAGAATTATGAATTAGGCCTATCCTGCTGTGAGATGAAATACAATCATCTTGAATGCTATATGTAAACTATAACGGTCAATAATGGTTTAGGTCTGTAGATGGAGCCACAAGCTAGCATCTGCAGTTTGCTGCAGTATAATACAGATTTTTGTTATTTGACTATTTGCAATAGTGAAAGCAACATTGGATTGGCTAATACAGGTTGTAGCACTGCAGCCATACCTTGGTTAGTCAATATGGTAACTCGTAATTTCATAGCTGTCAAAGGGACTTTAAATTTTCTATATGTGGGTCCTTACATACATTCATCCATACATTCCTTGCAAGAGTGTCATTGGCTGTCAGCAAGAGTATGCTGGGAGTTCTGCAACATTTTGCTGGTGCAACAATGCTATGAAAGGTATATGTCACCTCTAAATTTCAGTTGTACAATGGTAGGTAGCAAACACACTATTATATGGATGCACCAAATACACTATTTTAGGATTTGGTGGAATCACAAATCATTTGTGGAAGATTTGGGCGAATACAGAACTAAATCCGAACCCCAATTTGCATATGTAAATCAAGGAAGTGAGCAGGAAAGAGAACCACGCATACAGTGGGCTGCTAAATAAATCCTCGACCAAACTCACAGCGCAATGTCTTCCAATCCGACACACTGAGAAGCCACCTACGTCTACACCGCATCTACAAACTACATGCATCCAACACAACACAACTTTCAGATGCTGCCTCTTCACCCAACAGTCGTGTTGTATGTAGTTTGTAGGAGTGATGTTTCTATAACTTACATTATATTCGGCACTTCCGACTGGTCGCCTGCGTTTCCTCTCAGTGCATCAGATCTGAAGACATCGGTCCATGGAGTTCAGGCCTTAGACCTTCAAATGCAGGGCTAGAATAAGTGGGAACAGCTGATAATAAAAAATAATTTTATAATGTGCATTATAAAGATCTTAGAAAACAAAATTTCTAATATTACTTCTATCAATGTGTGCCCATAAATAAGTGACTTTGTACTGTCTCTTTAAATAGATCACACTAAACATCTTCTACATATGGAGCTCCATCTCTATTCTGTGCCTTCTGCTTCTCCCACAGGCCAGGTCTTTTTATACTAAACATCTTCCAATACCAAGTAGCATCGCACAAAGCCATGAATGGTCCCAGCTTGAAGGCATATCTGAGGAAGGACATTCGGAGAGAGAGCTCCAGGTCTGAACTACTCTTATCTCCACTCTTAAAGGAGAACTATATCCCCAAAATGAATACTTGAGCAACAGATAGTTTATATCAAATTAAGTGGCATATTAAAGAATCTTATCAAAGTTGAATATATATCTATAGGAGAAGGAAAGGCTTGGTGCACTTGGGGGTGCCAAATGTTTAGACCCCCCCCCCAAGTGATTGTATTGACTTACCTGAAACCCCGGGCCGGTGCTCCTATCAGCAGAAAACTGCACCAGCCCGGAGTTATATTAGTGAGCACCACGGAGCGATCTTCTTTCATCATCCACCTTCTTCGCGTGGCTGCTCATGCACAGTAGAACAAAAAGCTGAACTTTAAATAAAAAGTTGGCTATTTCGTTCAACTGCAAATGCGTTTGTCCCAGGAAATTTGAAGAAAGAAGAAGACGGAAGTGGATCGCTCCGTGGTGCTCACTGGTATAACTCCGGGCAGGTGCAGTTTTCTGCTGATAGGAGCACTGGCCCGGGGTTTCAGATAAGTCAATACAATTACTTGGGGTGCCTACCATTTGGCAACCCAACTGCACCAAGCCTTTCCTTCTCCTTTAAGTAAACATTGCCCTTTTACATATCTTGCCTTGAACCACCATTTTGTGATGGTCTGTGTACTGCCTCAGAGATCACCTGACCATAAATACTACAACTCTAACTGAAACAGGAAGAAGTGTGGAAGCAGAACAGAACTCTGTCTTATAATTGGCTCATGTGACCTAACATGTATAGTTTGTTTGTGTGCACTGTGAATAATACGATCCCAGGGGGCAGCCCTTATTTTTTAATATGGCAGTTTTCTATTTATGATTACCCAATGGCACATACTACTAAAAAAGTATATCATTATGAAAATGGTTTATTTACATCAAGCAGGGTTTTACATATGAGCTGTTTTATGCAATATACTTTTATAGAGACCTACATTGTTTGAGGAGCATAGGTTTCCTTTAAAATGCTGAGAAGCTACACAAAACTGTATAGTCTGATGCAATAAGTAGGTTCAATTTATTATAATATGGTGTGTGTTTGACAATAATAATATATTACTTCAGTGTCTATATACTTTATTTTTACAGATTGCATGACTGGCTGGACTATAACTTTCAATATTCTCCAGCATATTGGGAGCTATTGTCTAACAACCATAAAGAATGCTGCACAATAACCCCCATATGTAACAAAAGGCACAAAGTTTGCACAAGTGTGGTGACCTGTAGCAACCAGTTTGCTTTTAAAAAGGTGACATTAAATGCTACCTGCTGATTGGTTGCTATAGGTGATTAGACCTTTGAAAATTTGGTGCCTTTAATTATATAATCCCCTATATCTCCAATTAATGCAAGAGGATCTTCCAGTAAAAATCTTGTCAGCCTCTTCCTACCAGTCCCCTACCCATCCCTTAACTCAGGGGTCCCCAACCTTATTTTACATGTGAGCCAAATTTGAATGTAAAAGAATTTAGAGAGCAACGTAAGCATGCAAAAATGTTCCTGGGGGTGCCAAATATGGACTTTGATTGACTATTGGTAGTCTCTATGTGAACTGGGAGGCTACAGGAGACTCTGTTTGTCAGCACCCATTATTTTGTGCATCTTAAGCTTGCATTCATGTCAGAAATTCAAAAATAAGACCACTGGGAGCAACATCCAATAGGTTGGAGAGCAACATGAACCGCTGGTTGGGGATCACTGCCTTAACTCATTTAAAAGCTCAAGTCAGGGATTCTTGATTTACACAGTCCACAGCAGGGCCCTGTACTTACTGCCGTATGTCATATGATACAGACTATGCCGCAATGTACAGTACTCATCGATGTTGTGCTCAACACCTTACACTGGATTTTATTTGGCCGCAAGGTACAGAGCACAGCCAGACCCAATTACTTTTTAAATAAGAACGAAGGTCCACTGGGAAAGAGACTGATATGAATAATGTATATTATTCAGAATATTCTTCCTCTTTTCTTCTAATCGGAATGGGTGAGCTTCTGTCAGCTGGAAAGACCTACTGGTAAATAAAGCATATTACCCCATAAGTGCCTCTTCTCTGGCCAAGCCTGGGCTGCTTTGATTTTTTTTTGCCCAGACTGCTTTGATTTTTTTTGCCTAGGCTGCTTTTTACTCCCAGTCCGGTCTTGTCCAGTAGTGATGTGCAGTGAATCCGCAGTGACCCGTGGGTTTAACTCCAGTTGGGTGGGTTGAAATTTGGCCAACTATTTCAGGTTAGGGTTAAGGAAGTACACTCCTCTTCTGCTCTTGAACATTCCCTGCCTTTTATCCGCACACAGAAGTAGCATAGTAGAATGAGAAGACGTGGGTACAGATTAGGAGCAGGTCCTACAATGGCAACATTTTGCAGGTTAGGGTCGGGTGCGGGTCGAGTTTTACCTGACCCTCACATCACTAGCCCTACAGAGCATTTGTTTTTTAGATGGAGTCAATGAAAACCAGAGGGAATCAGAAAAAAGACAAATATGTCTTAAAATAAAGTAATAGAATAAGCCATTCTATAACAGTTAATTTAAAGGTGAACCACCCCTTTAATGGCACACTGTTCACACTTAGGGTGTATTTATTAACATTGGAGATAAACTCCACCAGTGATGTTGCCCATAGCAACCAATTAGCCATTAGCTTTGAACAGTCACCTACAAGTTCCAAAACAAAAGCAAAGATCTAATCGGTTGCTATAGGCAACATCACTGGTTATATTTGTCTCCAATGTTAATAAATATGCCCCCTACTAGATTAGATGGATGAGGGTTAAGTTTACCACACACTGGACCTTTCCAGTACACTATGTAACAGGACAGATCCCCAAACTGCATTTAAAATGTCTTTATTATTTACATAGTTACATAGTTACATAGTTAAATTGGGTTGAAAAAAGACAAAGTCCATCAAGTTCAACCCCTCCAAATGAAAACCCAGCATCCATACACACACCCCTCCCTACTTTTAATTAAAATTCTATATACCCATACCTATACTAACTATAGAGTTTAGTATCACAATAGCCTTTGATATTATGTCTGTCCAAAAAATCATCCAAGCCATTCTTAAAGGCATTAACTGAATCAGCCATCACAACATCACCCGGCAGTGCATTCCACAACCTCACTGTCCTGACTGTGAAGAACCCTCTACGTTGCTTCAAATGAAAGTTCTTTTCTTCTAGTCTAAAGGGGTGGCCTCTGGTACGGTGATCCACTTTATGGGTAAAAAGGTCCCCTGCCATTTGTCTATAATGTCCTCTAATGTACTTGTAAAGTGTAATCATGTCCCCTCGCAAGCGCATTTTTTCCAGAGAAAACAACCCCAACCTTGACAGTCTACCCTCATAATTTAAGTCTTCCGTCCCTCTAACCAATTTAGTTGCACGTCTCTGCACTCTCTCCAGCTCATTTATATCCCTCTTAAGGACTGGAGTCCAAAACTGAACTGCATACTCCAGATGAGGCCTTACCAGGGACCTATAAAGAGGCATAATTATGTTTTCATCCCTTGAGTTAATGCCCTTTTTTATGCAAGACAGAACTTTATTTGCTTTAGTAGTCACAGAATGACACTGCCCAGAATTAGACAACGTGTTATCTACAAAGACCCCTAGATCCTTTTCATTTAAGGAAACTCCCAACACATTGCCATTTAGTGTATAACTTGCATTTATATTATTTTTGCCAAAGTGCATAACCTTGCTTTTATCAACATTGAACCTCATTTTCCAGTTTGCTGCCCAGTTTTCCAATTTAGACAAATCACTCTGCAAAGTGGCAGCATCCTGCATGGAACCTATAGTTCTGCACAATTTAGTATCATCTGCAAAAATAGAAACAGTACTTTCAATGCCCACCTCCAGGTCATTAATAAACAAGTTGAAAAGCAAGGGACCTAGTACAGAGCCCTGCGGTACTCCACTAACAACACTGGTCCAATTAGAAAATGTTCCATTTACCACCACTCTTTGTAGTCTATCTTTTAGCCAGTTCTCTATCCAGGTACAAATACTATGTTCCAGGCCAACATTCCTTAATTTAACCAGTAACCTTTTGTGTGGCACTGTATCAAATGCTTTAGCAAAGTCTAAGTAAATCACATCCACTGGCATCCCAGAATCGAGGTCTCTACTTACATTCTCGTAAAAAGAAATTAAGTTAGTCTGGCAAGATCTATTATGCATAAAACCATGCTGGCACAAACTCATAGTATTATGATTTGCTATGAAGTCCAGTATCTTATCCTTTATTAACCCTTCGAAAAGCTTTCCTAATACTGACGTCAGACTAACTGGCCTATAGTTTTGAGGCTGAGAACGGGATCCTTTTTTGAATAGAGGCACCACATTAGCAATTCGCCAGTCTCTCGGCACTATGCCAGATCTCAATGAATCCTGAAAAATTAAGTAAAGAGGTTTGGCAATCACAGAGCTAAGCTCGCTAATTACCCTGGGATGAATACCATCTGGCCCTGGACCTTTGTTAATCTTAACATGTTCAAGTCTCTTTTGAATTTCTTCATGTGTGAACCATGCATCATTAGTTGTATTACTAGAATTGGGAGTGTTAAGAAGGAAACCTTCACTTACTGGTTCTTCATTTGTGTAGACAGATGAAAAATACGAGTTCAGAATCTGCGCTTTTATTTTGTTTTCATCAACCAGCTGACCCCCCTCTGATAGTAAGGGTCCCACCCCTTCCTGCTTCATTTTTTTACTATTGACATATTTAAAAAATAATTTTGGATTTTTTTTTACTGCTTGCTGCAATATCCTTTTCTATAGCAATTTTAGCTTGCCTTATAGCTTCTTTGCGTGATTTATTGGCCTCCTTGTACCTTATAAATGTTTCGGCTGTACCAGCTAACTTGAAAGCCTTAAAAGCACGTCTTTTCTTACCCACCTCAACACCAACGCTTCTATTGAACAAAAAAGGTTTTGCTTTGCAACGACGTTCCTTGCTTACAAGTGGAATATACTGACAAGTATATTTATTAAGCAGCATTTTAAAGACTTCCCATTTTTGTTCTGTGTTTAACCCTGTGAAAAGCATTTCCCACTTAATATGTTGCAGAGATGCCCTTATACTGTCAAAGTTTGCACGTCTGAAATTTAGTGTTTTAGTTACTCCCTTATAGAATTGCTTCTGCAACAGAATCTCAAAGGAGACCATGTTATGATCACTATTCCCTAAATGCTCACCCACACAAATGTTAGAGATGAGTTCAGTATTGTTAGTTATTACAAGGTCCAAAAGAGAGTTATTCCTAGTAGGTTCTTGAACGAGCTGGAATAAAAAGTTGTCATTCAGCATATTTACAAACCTACTAGCTTTTTCTGTCTTAGCAACCCCATTACCCCAGTCAATGTCTGGATAATTGAAGTCACCCATAGCAACAACTTGACCCAGCTGTGAAGACGCTTGTATCTGCAAGAGTAGCTGGGCTTCATACTCGACACTTATACGAGGTGGTTTATAGCATACACCAATGATAATTCTTTTTGATACCTTTTGCCCAGTCGAAATCTCTACCCAGAGTGATTCTACACCCTCACCAGTGCCAGCTATTTTTATTTCTTTAGCGCATGGCTTTAATTCAGGCTTTACATACAAACACACTCCTCCACCCTTTTTAATCCCTCTGACCCTCCTGAAAAGGGTGTAACCATTTAAATTCACAATCCAGTCACATGTTTCATCCCACCAGGTCTCAGTGATACCAATTATATCATAATTTTTAGAGCATGCAATTAATTCTAGGTCTCCCATTTTACCTGACAAACTCATTTGCCAGCATACAGCGGAGGTTACTACTTGTACTTTTGAAATGTGCATTACTTAGTGAAGAATTATACGTTAAGTTAGTATTATTCTGTTTTCCTTGTAACAGAGGGACCTCCTTAGCTGGTAAACTGTATGCCCCCCTCACTCCTCCCCCATGACCCCTTACTAACCCCACTGCCCCGTCTACACTAGCTTCCCCATAATCCTTTATCTCACCCACCCCCCCTTGTCTAGTTTAAACACTCCTCCAACCTCTTAGCCATTCTTTCCCCTAGCACCGCGGACCCCCTTCCATTGAGGTGCAAACCGTCACGGCTGTATAGGTTGTACCCCAACGAAAAGTCAGCCCAGTGCTCTAGGAACCCAAACCCTTCCTTCCTGCAACAAGACTTGGCACTAGGCACAGACTTGCAGCATCTCAAGTCCCATGGGAACATAACAAAGAGTCATACAAGCTGTATCAGTGTCCAGGGCAGCTAAAAAAAAGTAATTTTTAGCACAGTTTGGTGCTATTTTACTAAATAAGGCATTCCCCCGACATTATTTGGATTAGAATTCTCTAGCAAATGATGGAACTGCTTCAACAGCCGGAATTCCCTCAGTATTAACAGCAATAAAACCAAACTCATGAAAGGGAAGATTTTATTATTCCATTTATTTGAATAAAACTGTGATACAATCCGTCTGTCATGTCACCAGAAAAAGGAAATACCTCTAAAGTAGAAATAAAATAGTCCTACAACTGTTGTACAGTTAGGACACTCCAAACTGTTCACTCATTGGGGGAAATTTACTAAAAGGCGAAGTGACTAATGCTGGCGAAAATTCGACAAAATGATGTATTTCGGAACTTCACAGGCGCTGGCGTAACTTCGCTAGCGAAGGAGATAGATTCTAGCGGTACTTCACACCCTAATGCCAGGCAAAGTTGCGCTCTGGCGAATGAGTGTAACTACGTTAATTCACTAAGATTGGGATTTGACTGAACGTTACCTCTTGCGCCAGACTTGCCTTCGCCAGCTCAGACCAGGCAAAGTGCAATAGAGTAGATAGGACCTGGTCAAAAAATAGATGAAATTCCCAAAAAAATAGATGAAATCCCAGAAAATGCTGGAGTCTTTTACTTTTTACAGGGTAATAGGCTGCAAAAGTTTGTAATTTTATTTTGGGATAACCAGCTTCGCCCCTACATTTCCTAACATATGGCACATAAACTATACAGTGGGATCATGTGTAGAGCAATATAACAACTCTAGTTTACTTTATTAAGGTTCCCTGTGTAGTGTAATGTATTGGCTGCAACATATAAGTCCGTTTAACTTCCTGCCGTATGCAAATTAGCCAACGCTAACTTAACTTCGCTTTGATTGCCACAGTAACGCTAGCGCAACTTCGCAAGTATTCGGCGCCCTGAACCCAACTTCGGATTTCTCTGTAATAACACAATAATGCCATGTCCTTGATTCCAGCTAATATATAATTAATCCTTTATAAAGGCAAAATCATACTATTGGATTTATTTATTGTTTAAATGATTTTTAAGAAGATTTAAGGTATGGAAATTATGAAAAGGTTATAAACCCCAGGTCCCGAGCATTCTGGATAGCAGGTCTCATACCTGTACCAACTCTTATGTGAATATTTTATCAATAAACTGCAATACTAATGCAATAACTTAACTTATTTTTAAATGCCATTGTGGGATGTTTCCTTCTAGCCCATTATACATTGTGTTCCAGATATCGGTGCATCCAATGCCTTGTGGCATCTCCAACAAAGGTTATGAGGTGTGTCCCCTGAAACAAAACAAAGAAAGAAAGGTAAGAACATTGTTAAAACCATTGTTAAAACAAATTGTATCTACTGGATTAATAAACAAAGTACAGATATGGGATCCTTTATCTGGAAACCCTTTATCCAGAAATCTACAAATTACCGAAAAGACCTTCTCCAATAGACTCCATTTTATTCAAATAATCCAAATTTTTAACAATGATTTCCTTTATCTCTGTAATAGTAAAACAATAGCTTGTACTTGATACAAACTAGGGATGCACTATTTTAGGATTCAGCCAAATTCCTAACCCTTTGTGAAAGATGTGGCCAAATACCAAACCAAATCAGAACCATAATTTGCATATGTAAATTAGGGAAAGGAGGGGGATGGAGAACTGCATGTCCACTGTGCAGTTAAATTCGTTTTTTTACTTTCTTTTGTCTTCTATTTTATGTAGGGTTTAAAAACCCAATAAAATATTTCATTATAAAACATTTTTGATTTCTTTGTTTGTATGCTGAAAAGCCATGTGATTTTTTGGATTCAGATTTGGTTTTGCCCGGCACTTGGTTTTAGCCGAATCCAAATCCTGCTAAAGAATGAATCCTGGATTCTGTGCATCCTTAATCCAAACTAAGATATAATTAATCCTTATTGGAAGCAAAACCAGCCTATTGGGTTTATTTAATGTTTACATGATGATCTCGTAGACTTAAGGTGGGGAGACCCAAATAACAGAAAGAGCTGTTGCTCTGTTTCAGAGTGCAGAGACCCAATTTTGCTTCATGAATATAGAGCTACCTCGAAAGGTAGTTGCTCTATTAATGAGTGTAGGCGGTAAGTAGACATCCTCCACTTGTCCCCTACCCATATCCTCTCATGCAGGTCGCATCATGGCCCTGTACTTACCACCTGTCCTATGGCAACCTTGTGCCCACTGACACAGTGTTCTGTACCCAATCAGTTCTACCACACAATTCCCCTCTTTTAAGAAAACTTTAGGGCCAGACATAGACCACCTGGCTAATGGAGCTGCTGTGTTGCTGTGCCTACATCAGTAAATATATTTTCTGGAATTGTACTCCACCCCCTCACATTCTTGGCAGGTGCCCCTAATGCCTTCCCATTGTTTCAGTCTGCTACCTTGCCCTTAAAGGGTTTGTTCATCTTTGAGATAACTTTTAGTATGATGTAGAGAGTGATGAATCTGCACAGGGGGCTAAGTTAAGACATAGGGGCATTTGCCCAGAGTAGCAGCTAGGCTGGGGGGGGGAAGGGGGTCTATGTAGGGTAGGGGGTTAGGGATTTTTAACTTTAGGGTTTAGTTCTCCTTTAATTGCTGAAGTGAAGGAAGAGGACCCAAAGAATACTAAAGATTCTGAATATGACACCCATGAGCTCCGCTGCGCTTACTCTGCACCAATACATGAGCAAAGTATTCGGGACACTTTCAGGGGTAATGAACTATGAAGGTGGGGGGAAGCAGGGAGGGGGACTATCTAGGATCTGCCAATCCATAGTCCTGGGTATCATTCTCCCTCAGTTGTACTCACCTCCCTCCCTTCCTGACTGTCACTCTCCCCTACCTTTATCCCCTGCCCTTACCCTCCGCTGCTCTCCCTGCCCTCCCCACTGTTATGGCACATGGACACGCACATTTGTGCACGATCAGAGGATAATGTGGCCCTTGGGTTAAATTCCCCTATGGTCTGAAAATCCCACATGGTCGGAAATCCCCTGCTGTCGCCAGTTAAAGATGGCCATTTAAGATCCGCTTGTTTGGCGATATAGCCAAAAGAGCAGATCTTTCCCAGATATGCCGTTAATGGCAGGACTATACCGGGGGTAATCCGAACATTCGGCCCTATTGCCAAATGATCGGATTATGACAAGGACAATGAGAAACAGAAAAACGCAAGGGACCAGTCCAATACACCAACCCCAATCCTATTTCTCCCACCATCTTTCTCCACCGCCCACACAATCCCTGCCCAAGCCGCTTTCTCCCACCACCCGCTTCACAAGCTCCACGGCCCTTGTCAATTATATCAGTGCCAAGACAAGGCTCACCGTGCTTCTGTGGGAGAGACGGTCACCTCAGAATCCCGCTGCTCACCGCTTTGCTTTAGGTGCCAGTGTCCAGGCTGCCTGTCTGATGCATTCCCTTGTTAGATACGGGGCTCTGCTATTAGCGCACAGGGATTCCCAGCACAGAGTACGGCTCTATTTTAAGCAAGAGCAACTCTCCAGGGGGAATATGCGGAATGCAGCCCGGTTCCAACGCTCTCGTCACTCATTGCACCGCCAGCTCCTGTACCTCATGCATTCCGAACCTGCCTCCTGTCATCTGACTACTGTTGCACTACAACTCAAAGAATCCCCCAACACTCAGGAAATAGCCACATGCACAAATACGGTATATTTTTTTTCCCCAGCTGCCTTTCACCCATACACACAGTTGTAGAGTATTTCCCCATTCACAATCAAGGGATTCTGCAGACTCTCTGCTCAGCACCAAGTACTCTACGAAAGGTAGATGGGCACCCAATACCATAAAGTGCCTTCACACAGGTATCTGAAGCTACTGCAGCCCTGGGTCTCTGCAACCGGCACTGAATAGTTATGTCCAACAAAAGCTGGTGACGGTCTGATATCGTCAGGTCGGCAATACATACAGAGATATTATCGGCAGCCGTCATAAAATTTCTAACCTGTCCGATCGACTGAACGACCGATCGACATCTCACGAAAAATGTCGGGACACTCCACACATGGCCGAAAATCAAATCTTTGCGTCTATGGCCAGCTTAAGTGTTGTACCTAAATTGGATAAAGGAGGGGGAGTGAGTCCTTTGTCCCTAGTGCAGTGTGTTCTGGCAGATTCCTGATTTGGCCAGAAGGTGTCAGTATTGCTCCATTTCTTCATAAAGTTGAGCTGCCATGTGCTCAGTATCAGTCTACTTCCTGGTTTCTCTCCAGTCCGGAGTGCTGGGACTGTAGACAAGATGTAGGGGCCTAAGGAATTGAGAGGCCCATGGAGGGCTTGGGGTCCAGGTCCCCAAGCCTTGTGAGCTTACCCATGGAGGGTTTAGAGCTCAGAAGAAGTGCAGAGAATATGACAGGAGCCTGTGGATTGATTCCAGTAAAGGGGTATTTGTTTTGCTCGAATTGCGTATAGTGCTGGGAGCTGTGCCCTGAAAAATAAAGGTTTGTTGTATTTTCACTGCAGATAGAGCTGGGAGCTTTGCCCTGAAGATTAAAGCAAACTTCATGTGCTTGGATTGAGAATGTGGAGACACTGTGGATGCCTGTACCACCTCTGTGTGATCCCCGGTGAGTCTGACTGAGGGAGATATTGAAACTCCAGTGTGTTCCCTGGATGAAGACAAGTGTTGTCCGTGTGCCTGTTACGTGGGAGCAACTACTCTGTCCAACAGGAGAGGTATTCGGGCAGGTAGCACTACCTGGGGAAAGTTAATGGGGTGGTTCACCTTTAAGTTAACTTTAAGTATGTTTCTCTTGCCTAGATTGGGGGACACAGGCACCATGGGGATGAAGATCCTGTTGCTTGGAGGATGGACACTAAACAGTTAACGAAGCTCCTCCTCCTGCACTGGGTTTCATCCCCTGCCTACTTCCTGTACCCTCAGTTTTTCTTTAGTGTCCTCAGAAGGAGGACGGATACTACTGGCTGGGAGCAGTGGTGCTGATTGATTCTTGTACCATGCCAGCAGTGGGGGCCCGCATTATCTTTCCTGAGCCCCCCCAGCCTTATACAGTGTGCCCTCTATGCCTTCCCGCTCCACGGAGGTCTGCAGGCAGATGCTCCCTCACCACCCCGGGGCTACTGGTTCCCGCTCTACGGAGGCTGCACCAGCAACCCTAAACGGGGTATGCACCACCATTGGGGCACGAATGGCTGACTATAAAGGGGTAAGTGATTTAATTATCCCTTTTCACCTCCTTATCCCCTCGTGATAGTTCAGAGCCCCGGGGATGTCTAAATGAGTTCCCACAAGTGCCTAAACTGTGTTCCCACAAGTGTACCTGTTTTGCACTCCGCATGCGGCCGCCATCTTGGAAGTGGGCGCCTTCCCTCCCTGCGGCGACCATTTTCTTCTGGGACTTTTGCGTCCTAGCTTACTTCCTTCGCGTCTTCTAGCAGCAAGAGTGGATAGGACCGCACGCTCGGTCACTGCATCGCGCTCACTAGTGCGGCCGCCATGTTTAAAGTGGGCGGTTTTCACCGGTAGGGAATATCGGCGGCCATTTTTCTTTTGGGCCACTTGCGATATCCTTGCATCACTTCCGGCCGCCATCTTAGAGCCACAGTGAGACGCAGCTGCAGCCACTTCTCTGCCTCCCTGTCGTGAGACCCGAAGGAAGCGTTTTTGTCTCAGTGAGTACTTGTTTCCTCCCCTCTACTTTAAGCACCCGCATGTGTTAATATGCCTTAAGCATATTCTCTTCTCGCCCACGCAGGTCGCCTCTTAAGGGGAAGTCCCTGTGAGTTCTTCACATTACTTACCCTGCATTTTCCCCTGCTACCTGCCTTAAGGGGAAAGACAGTTCTATCACCATGGCTGACAAAACAGAAGGGGTACCCTCCACTAAGCGGCAGAATAAGTCCCGCCCCCCAACCAAAATTTCCTTCCTTGCATGCTCTTCATGCAAAACAAAATTTGACACTGCCTCTGCTGACCCAGAGTGTGTATCTTGTAGACCTGGCACTACCCCTGCACCTAGTTTGCAGAGTGAAACCCTACAATCCAGCTCAGCGGTAGCCTCGGCTCCTCAATTGAGTTCGGATTCCGAATTGGTGCGAGCGCTCTCCCTCTCACTAGCAGGACTCCAGAACCTAGCCAGAATTCCTGAAACCTTAGACAAGGTTTTAGAGCATCTTTCCAATCAACCACAAAGGATGAGCGCACAGGCAACTGTTACCAAGCGCCCTCACCCCCATCATCCGAATCCCCAGACGAGGAAGATTCAGGAGAAGAGGGGCAAGTACTGTCAGGCGAAGAGTCAGATCAGGAGCAAGATACTCCTAGATCTCAAAGGGAGGTAGAATCGCTGATTCAGATGGTTCTACAAACCTTAAATATTGAAGACACGGCGGCTACTGCTGAACCAAGTAAAAACATTTTTAAGAAGCAGAAGAAGACTTCATATGTATTCCCAGCCTATGAACACCTTGATGATATAGTTAAGGCACAATGGAAAGTTCCAGACCGCAAGGTTCAACTGTCTAAGCGTTTTTCACAGACTTATCCCTTCCCTCAGGAAGCTACCGACCTTTGGTCTTCCCCACCGGCTGTAGATCCACCAGTGTCGCGTCTTTCAAAGACCACAACCATACCGGTTGCTGATGCAGCTTCCTTTAAGGACCCCATAGACAAGCGTTTAGAGGGTTTCTGTAAGGCCATTTTTTCGGCGGCAGGAGCGGCTCTGCAACCGATCTTCGCCACAGCTTGGGTGTCAAGAGCAATGGAGATATGGGTGGAGCAAGTAGCACAACTCATTGGGTCCGAGGACCCGTCAACAGACCTCCTTTTATCACAGATTGCGGACGCCAACTCTTACATCTGCGAAGCAGCTCTGGATGCGGCAAAACTAGTCGCCAGAGCTTCATCACAATCCATCGCAGCCAGACGTTTTCTATGGTTAAAAAGTTGGTCTGCAGATCTCGCATCAAAAAGATCTCTAGTCAGCCTTCCTTTTGCGGGGAAACAACTTTTCGGAGCAGAACTAGACAAAATAATTTCACAGGCGACAGGTGGAAAAAGTACCCTGCTACCGCAAAGCAGACCCAAGCGCACTATTTTCAAGAGGAGACCATTTCTGCGGCCCTTTCGTCAGGGTCAAGGCCAAAGGCAGAGAGCACAATCAGAAAAATACCAGTCTTCCAATCGTTCCAGATTTCCAAACAAACAGAGCCACAACTGGTCTTCAACCAGGAACACGACAAAACCATCACAGGAAAAATCCACCTCCGCATGAAGAGGTGCCCACCCCCGAGGGTGCCTTACTAGGCGGCCGCCTAAGAAACTTTCGGGAGGTGTGGAAACAGAGAGTCCAAGACCCTTGGGTACTGAAGGTAGTATCTCAAGGCTACCTCATAGACTTTATACAAATTCCACCAAAAAGATTCTTTGTGTCACGACTCCCCTCAAGGGAGCCAAAGCGATCAGCATTTCGAAAGATTCTCCAAGACCTCTCATCCTTGGGGGTCATACAGCAGGTTCCACATCTAGACAAGGGCCAAGGTTTTTATTCCAACCTGTTCATCGTCCCCAAAAAGGACGGATCCTATCGTCCGGTGCTAGATCTAAAGGCAGTAAACAAATATGTCAAAAGACAGCATTTCAAGATGGAATCCATACAATCAGTCCTACTATCCCTAGAGATGGGGGAATACATGACAGTGATCGACATCAAGGACGCCTATCTTCACGTGCCAATACATCCCAACCACTACAGATTCCTTCGTTTCTATGCCGCAGGAGAGCATTGGCAATTTGTGGCACTTCCCTTCGGGCTATCCTCGGCACCGCGAGTCTTCACGAAGGTCATGGCAGCAGCCTTAGTAGACCTGAGACTCCAAGGAATTGGAGTCATACCATATTTAGACGACCTACTGGTAAAGACTCAGTCCCACTCCTTAACCACGAGCCACCTACAAGCAGTAGTAGAAAGACTGACTCAACTGGGTTGGATCATCAACTACCAGAAGTCAACATTCACACCTGCACAGCGGATAGAATACTTAGGTCTTCTAATGGATACATCGCTGGGGAAAGCTTTTCTCCCACCTGCCAAGGTAGCTGCCTTTCACACAAGACTGATGATCATTCAGAAGGAGAAATATATACCGCTACGAGTAGCCATGAGAGTGCTGGGGACAATGGTAGCGTCCATTCCAGCGGTACCGTACGCCCAGTCACATACAAGACCACTACAGAGATTGATCTTATGGCATCAGAGACAGATGCGTACAGAACTAGACCGCAAGATACTCGTAACAGATCCAGTTCAAGCATCAATAAGATGGTGGCTCCAGCCGTCCACACTACAGTCAGGAAAGCTGTTTCCCAACCATGCATGGACGATAGTAACAACAGATACCAGCCTACAAGGATGGGGTGGAGTCCTGGAACAGCACACTGTTCAGGGAAAATGGAGTCCGGGGGAAAGGTCTCTTCCCATCAACATACTGGAACTAAGGGCAATTTGGCACTCCTTGTTCCATTGGACTCACATTCTGAAGGGTCGACCGGTGAGGATACAGTCAGACAACATGACCGCAGTAGCCTACATAAACCACCAGGGAGGCACAAGAAGCCAGACGGCCTTGGCCGAAGCACAAAGGATAATGCTATGGGCAGAAAAGAATGTACCAGCCATCTCAGCAGTGCACATTCCAGGAGTGGACAACTGGATGGCAGACTTTCTCAGCCGGGAGACTGTGGATCAGGGCGAGTGGAGCCTTCACCCGGAAGTCTTCCAAGAGATAGTAACACGGTGGGGTATGCCAGAGGTGGACCTCATGGCATCAAGATACAACAACAAACTAGCATGCTTTATGGCAAGAAGCAGAGATCCGTTAGCGATAGACGCTTTAGTAGCACCGTGGCCTTTTCACAGGGTATACGTATTCCCGCCTCTCGCCCTGCTTCCAAGAATCATAAGAAGGATAAAGGAAGAAAAAGTGGAGGCAATACTGGTGGCTCCATTCTGGCCTCGCAGACCCTGGTTCGCAGAGATCATGCAGCTAACAGTAGACACTCCATTCCGACTTCCAATCAGGGAAGATCTCCTAACACAAGGACCGATTGTCCGCCCGAATTCTCCACGGCTGGATTTAACGGCGTGGCTCTTGAGGCCTTGATTCTTTCCAGATCCGGGGTCCCACGAGAGGCCCTACCTACCTTGTTGAAGGCAAGAAAACCTGTGTCAGCCCGTATCTACCATAGAGTATGGAAGACATTCATAGCATGGTGCGAGGTTAACTCCAAGGATCCACAAATATTGGATGAGGCAAACATTCTACGTTTTCTTCAGGAGGGACTGGATAAAGGGCTAGCCCTTAGCTCATTAAAGGTCCAAGTGTCGGCACTATCCATTTTCTTCCAACACCAGTTGGTGCTACGCACAAACATCAAGACATTCCTACAGGGTGCTCTTCGACAAGCACCACCATACCGTCAGCCTATTCCTCCATGGGACCTTAACCTAGTACTATCGGCAATCCAGGAACAACCGTTTGAACCTATCACGGACATTCCCTTGCTTACACTGACGATTAAGACCGTATTTTTACTAGCCATCACATCAGCTAGAAGAGTGTCTGAGTTGGCAGCCTTATCCTGCAAACCTCCGTTTACAGTTTTCCATATGGACAAGGTAGTACTGAGACCGACACCGGAATTCCTTCCCAAGGTGGTGTCGGAATTCCACCTTAATCAAGACATTATCGTGCCTTCTTTCTGCCCACATCCCAAGACACAGATGGAGGAAAAGTTTCACACTCTGGATGTGGTCCGCACTCTACGGACATATATTTCGGTTACCAAGAGTATAAGAAGAACTGACAGTCTCTTCATCATTCCGGAGGGACCAAGGAAGGGTCTCAGGGCATCAAAGGCAACAATCTCCAAATGGATCAGATCTGCCATCTCAAAGGCTTATGTAGCTAAAGGCAGACCTCCACCCTTCGGGATTCGAGCTCACTCAACCAGGTCACTTAGCACTTCCTGGGCAATACGCCACCAGGCTTCCGCTGATCAGGTTTGTAGAGCTGCAGTGTGGACGTCTCTACACACTTTTTCCAGGTTCTACAGGATACACACCTTCTCCTCAGCTGAAGCAAGCTTTGGTAGAAAGGTGCTACAGACCGTTGTTAACTGAGCACTTGGGTGCAAGTCCCGCCCTCATGGGTAGCTTTGGGACGTCCCCATGGTGCCTGTGTCCCCCAATCTAGGCAAGAGAAAAATAGATTTTTGTACTTACCGTTAAATCCTTTTCTCTTGTCCTACATTGGGGGACACAGGCCTTCCCTCCCTGATTAAAAATTCTAGTTAAAAAATTCAAGCACAGTTGAAGTGTGACATTATACTTGTATATAGTTTATAGGGGGTGAGAGTTCCTCTTCTGTTTGCACCTGGTTTTAGTAGGGTTGTCCTTCCTTCTTCGGCCCGAAAACTGAGGGTACAGGAAGTAGGCAGGGGATGAAACCCAGTGCAGGTGGAGGAGCTTCGTTAACTGTTTAGTGTCCATCCTCCAAGCAACAGGATCTTCATCCCCATGGTGCCTGTGTCCCCCAATGTAGGACAAGAGAAAAGGATTTAACGGTAAGTACAAAAATCTATTTTTTATAATTATCAGTTCTAAGCATCTTTTCAACTAATCTTCATCATTTTTTTTTTTATAATTTTTGATTTATTTGTCCTGTTTGTCTGACACTTTCCAGCTTTAGAAATAAATACAGATTTAGGGAGCACTATCAATCACACTTGAGAGGCAGTAAGATGGTGTGCAGGGTTAAACTGTAAATTGTAATACGTTCATTGTAATACTTTCATTAAGTCCCATTGGACCTAAAGCGTTCATCCGGAAAATCCACTCACTTTCTTTAGACAATAATGCTGTTTCTATGTCTCCACCTCTGATCCCAAGAGAAACTCTATAAAGACCCATAGCTTGAGAAGATTTGGTATCTTTCAAATTAGTCATATTATTGATCCGGTTTCAGGAGATCCTCTTTCTTGGAACAAAATTAAAGAACAATATGGTCTTTCTGAGAAAGAGAGGTTAAGTTATTTGCAAATTAGACAAGGTTTTCAACTAATTGATCACAAAACAAAGTCACAACTAAATCATCATCAGTTTTATGATTTCGTAGTGCAATTAACTGAAGATCTCAAACTAAATAATATTTCATGGATCTCATCACATCTTCTAAACCCTATTTCTAATGATTTTGATCCACTTGATAATTCCAGTAAAAAATGGTCCGTGTTTTTAGGGATAAACATTTCTTCCAAAGACCTTTTGAGATCGTTTCAAAATTTTAGAAAGAATGTACTTTCAGAGAGCTGGAGAGATCAGCAATTTAGATTCATTCATCTGGGTTATGGACAATTGTTTCAAGAAAATAAAGATTCTCAGAAGGTTTCTTATTGTCCGAAATGCAAAGAGCAAAATGTTGATTTTTTTCATTATATGTGGGTATGTCCACTTATCACAACACTATGGGAGAAAATTTCACGTTACATTAAAGGAGTGGTCACGTTAGATATATTGTTGAAACCCCAATATGCATTGTTAGATCTTAAAGATTTGTTTCAATTATCACAGAGTGATTCTTCTGGGAAGATTACAGATGAAATACTGTCTTTTTGTTGGCTGGTTATGGCTGCTACTCGAAAGTCTATTTTTCTGTTTTGGATTAAAGATAAACCCCCTTCTTTGAAAGATGTAATTTCATATTTGCATAAGCTATGTATGCAAGAAGCTGTTAGATTTAGGATGGATGATTCTATTCAAAGAAATAAAGTTAAAAACAGATGGTCCCTGTATATTTCATCTTTAGATGTTTCTAAAAAAAGATTTTATCCTTAAACTGATGGGACAAGATGATCACTAATGAATGAATTTGGTAATAGTGTGTTAAAACTATTTGTACTGACTTCCCATATCTTAATTATCTTTTTTTTAAAAAAAAGTACGGGTCTTTTTGTTTTTGTTTTTGTTTTGATTTGTTTCTGGTTATTTCATGGTTCAGATACATGAAAACATCTCTTGAATTTTACTCATATGAATTGTTCTTTTATTCCATAATATGATTGTTCATATATTTAATTCATTGTATTTTCATGAAAATTCAATAAAAAGAATTTTAAAAGAAAAGAAAGACCCATAGCTTTAAGGTTAGTGGTAGAATTATTGTGGAATTCCAAGAAATGACGACTGACTGGTGGCAATTTGCGATTATTTTGTATCCATTCTGGTGCATTGTTTATACTGGACACATGTTCCAAAAGGCGTTTTTTAAAAGGCCTGTTGGTTTTACCAATATAAACCTTATTACATGGACAGGTCAACATGTAAATAACATTATCCGTAGTACAGGTAAAGGTCTGTGTGATCTGATGTCACTTACCAAATCATATGTCCAACACATCTCACACTGGTTTCAGTAAATTGGTTATTAACCCCCATTCATGCCCCGTGGTTATCCCAAGACCTTGTGATTGGTCTATTCTCTACCTCAAGGCTTAATTACAGTCCGTTTATCCCCCTGTTCTTAACAATTATTTAAATTTTTCTGGACTTTTGGTTTTTATTTAATTATTAATAAAAGTTAAGTTTTAATTGGTTCTTTGAGTCATTGGATCCAACGGTGGGGAGGTGCACCTTCTAGGGTTTGCTTTCCTTTCTTTTTACTATTGCACTTTAACAGCTTTCACATCTAAAGAACAAATGCTCTGTAAGGCAACACACTTGGGGGCTCGAGTGAAGTATTAGAAGGAAATAAACTTTGAATTTCAAATGTTTTGTTGGCTACTTTGACCATCGAATGTTTTTTTTGGCTACTTCGACTATCGAATTGGCTACTTCGACCATCGAATTGGCTACTTCGACCTTCGAATTGAACGATTCTAAATAAATATTGTTCAACTATTCGAACATTCGATAGTCGAAGTACTGTCTCTTTAAAAAAAACTTTGACCTCCTACTTCGCCACCTAAAACCTACCGAGCATCAATGTTAGCCTATGGGGAAGGTCCCCATATGCTTTCTAGGAAATTTCTGATCGAAGGAATTTTGTTTGATCGATGGATTAAAATCGTTCGATTCGAAGGATTTAATCGTTCGATAGAACGATTATTCCTTCGATCGAGCGAATAGTGGTAAATCCTTTGACTTCGATATTCGAAGTCGAAGGATTTAACTTCGATAGTTGAATATCGAGGGTTAATTAACCCTCGATATTCGACCAATAGTTAATGTGCCCCTTACGGTTATTGCTACTTTTTATTACTTGTCTTTCTGTTCAGGCCTTATTCATATTCCAGTCTCTTATTCAAATCAATGCCTGGCTTCTAGGGAAATTTAGATCCTAGTAACCATATTACTGACATGGCAAACTGGAGAGCTGCTGAATAAAAAGCGTAACTCAAAAACCACAAATAATTGAATAAACACCAATTGCAAATTGTCTCAGAATATCACTCTCTATATCATACTAAAAGTTAAAGGTGAACACCCCCTTTAAGAGCTCTTGGGGAAAGGAATTGTGACTCTCTTTATGAAACAGGAGTGCAGTGTGAGACTTTGCTTAGTAAGGACTGTGCCACACAGGTTCCCCAGGGCAATTGATTAATACTGTGTATTTGCACTTTTCTTCTCTGCCAGTTATATATTTTATATTTGTTTTACTGCAACAGTGGGATTAATCATTTGTTTTCTAGTGGGGCCACCCATAGGTGCATCCCTGGATCCCACTAAGTGGAGACACTGCCATGGAGAGACATTCCCAGTACCTTTTCATTGAGCAAAGGGGATTCAGGATCTGTGTATGGTAAGATATTAATGATGTATATCCTGTAATACAGGTGGTGGCCAAGATTGGGTTATATCACTTTCTGGTTGGCCCATCAAACTGTGCCAGTAGAAATCCCTTTAGAAGGGAGAATTTACATTAAAGGGATGGTTCACCTTTACTTTTAGTATGTTATAGATTGGCCAGTTTTAAGCAACTTTTCAATTGGTCTTCATTATTTTTTATTATTATTTTTATTTTTTACTATTATTTTTTGCCTGACTCTTTCCAGCCTTCAAATGGGGATCACTGACCACATCTAAAAAACAAATGCTTTGTAAGACTACACATTAATTTCCAATGCAATAATTAAGGAGAGCACTTCGAAGCAATACTGCTGTGATTAGATTTTTATTCATAGACAACCATTCACACAACATGTTTCAGGCCTTGCGTGCCCTTTCTCAAGGCCCGAAACATGTTGTCGGTAGTCTAACAATAAAAATTGAAACAGCGGTATTGCTTCGAAGGACTCTCCTTAATTATTGGATTTGAGATACCTCCTAAGGGTGAGCGGTAGAGGCAGAGCGTAAGAACATCCCCCTGAAAACTACACATTTATTGTTATGGCCACTGTTTAATACTCCTCTTTCTCTTCAGTCCCTCTCCTATTCATATTCCAGTATCAATGTATGGTTACTGGGGTATTTAGGACCCTAGCAACTGGATTGCTGAACTTGCAAACTGGAAAGTTGCTGAATAAAAAGTCAAAAACCACAACTAATAAAAAACAAAAAACAAATGCAAATTGTCTCAGAATATCACTCTCTACTTAAAAGTTAATTTAAAGGTGAGCAACCCCCTTAAGAAATGCTTGTTTCATCAATCCAAAAACGCTTTCTCAATGCCAAAATTAAGACTGTAAACAGGCCTCCCCTTTTGTGGTATAATATTTTGATGTTGCAATAAATTAATATTTGTACTATGAACCCTATACCTTTGTTAACATTGTAGATGCAACTTATAGGGGTAATACTTATGTGTGATTTATAGCAACTGTAATGGGGCTTTCCCCATAATTAAATACGAAAGCTGAAACCTGTTAGGTTCAATGTAACCCTAAATATGAATTTGTTTTAATAAGGGGAACAACTGATGGAATATCCCATTTATCCAGATGAGACAGTTACATATATTTGGCAAGTGACTCAAGGAGATGCCCCCAATGTCATCTGATCCACGTTGTCTAACAAGACTGAACTCCAGCTCCCTTAATCAACAGAAAGATTTATCATCTGGGCCTTTTGGACCTGCAAGATGGCGACTGTGAGCTCCGCTGAGCTTCTCTGCATTTATGGGTGAGAATTTCTTAAAGGAATTTTAAATTACACTGAATGAGGCACTAAAATATAAGAATCCCTTGAAATCCTCTTAAAATGTTGAGTTTTTCTGACAATTCTTAGCGGGGAAAAAAAGATTTGTGGAAAAGATCATAATTTGTTTGTTAGTAAATAGCCCCCTTGTGTTGGTATCAGGAACTACATGAGGCTAATAAAGAGCCTCCTGTACCACGTGTATATATATATATATATATATATATATATATATATATATATATATATATATATATATATTGTGATGTACAATAACAGGTGTTTTTTGTATCAAAGTTGACACCTTTCTCTAGTGCATATTTACAATAGGTGAGCTGTAGGCAACCTCTGAGTGTGGCAAGTGTATTGTTGAGACACTCAGAAGCCACTTTGTGCTGTAAATGACACATTTTCTTACAAAAGACTACTGCATTGTAAACACTGTGTGGGCTTCAGAGACATTCAGGCATCGGAACTAGTTAAAATGGTAAAACATAAAATGTTCCATGATCCACCATAGTGTAGTATAAAACTCATAGGGGAATGTACAATTGTTTTCACCACCAGTTGAACCCATAGGGGCAAATTTACTAAAGTGCGAAGTGACTTCGCCAGCGTGATGTCATTTCAGTACTTCACCGATTTACTAACGGGCACAGGCTTAACTTCGCTAGGGAAGACAGTAGTGCTAGACAGTGCTAGAGAGTAGTGCAACTTTGCACTCTAAAGCCTGGCGGATTTCTCATCTCTAAATTCATTAAGATGCGGATTTTACTGAGCGTTACCTCTTGCGCCAGACTTGCCTTCGCCACCTATGACCAGGCGATGACCATATGGCAGATAAACTATACACTGGGTTCATGTGTAGGGTAATATAACAATTTGGATATAAAGAGTTTGGTTTGAATGGTCAAGCCTGTATTATAGTTATAGTATTTTTTTAATTGGGCCCTGCTTGGTTGTATGGTTGTAGTCCTGGCTGGATCAACCTTTCATAAATACTGTATGTTGTTGCAAATAGCAGTTTATACAAGAACTGCATTTGATCTGTGTGTAAATTAATTTAAAGCAGTGGCCATTACCATTTCTAAGCATTGTTTTCCAGAGCCTGACTGTTTTTTCCTTTAGATAACCTTTTCTATGCTGGTGGTGCAACTGTTCTTCTTCTTAGTGAAAACCTCCCGAGGGCACATCACCAGGTTTTCCCCTGTTCCCAGGAACCCCTTGCACCTCTCTGGGTGAACAAATGCACAAGAGAAAATATTTTAGGGGCATATTATACTGAAAATGTGCTCACTTTAAATCCATGCAAGGGAGACCTAGGAACAGATAAACACATGACAGGATGCAGGTAACTTAAAACTTGTTCTCCTTAAAAACATTATTCAGGCCACCAATGCCATTTTTTTGGATATACAAAGTAATTTTTTTATTTTCTTTCTTTCAGCTGTAAGTAAAAAGTTAGCGTACACACTGCACTATGTTTGAAACAACATACGGTAATTCTCTGCACCTCTGTGTGTGTAAATGAAGTTAACATATGGCATTATTCCTCCCAACATTGTGGAAAGAGAACGAGGGACAACCCGATTTGCTCCTAATTACCATGTTCATTTTACAAAATGGTTATGAAAGTTTGAACACATTTCTGTGGTTTTTATGTTATTACAGTTTTGATAATGAAGGTGAATTGTCCTTTTAAGCTGAAAGACGCAGTTTCGCCAAGAGACCTGCTTATCCTAAATAGTTAGCATTGTTTCTTTGCATATCTTTAATTGTTACAAACATATCAAAGTGCACCTGCCACATATTTTGGCCTCTCTGCTAAAAGCCAATTAAGTTAGAAACGTTGTATCTTTTTCTGGCTGTTGCGTGCAGGAGATCAAAGAGAAACCTGGGACTGCTGGCTGAGCTGTCAAAAACAGAGCAGTCCTGCGACAAACATGACAGTTGGGAGGTATGTGGCATTTTGGTAGCCTTGGACTGGACCATCTTTTGCTCAGTTTGATTCGATAAGTTGAATTACTTATCACTTTTAAACAAGATCATTTATCAGGGACACTCCTGCCATGAGAGAGCCTTGCCTCAGCAGGCAGTGAGCGGCCAGTTACAAGGGGCAGAAAAAAACCCGCCTCCTTTAAGAGCTTAAATTACAGTTATTAAACTGGAAATTTGGCTCCGCTAATGCAGAGAGAGTGCTATAATGCTCAGTGCACTAGTGATGCAGCCCCTCTTTGACCCTCTCCGACAAAGTTTCAAGAGAGAAGCGGGAGAGGGGTGCGGCACCACTGAGTGCACTTTTGCACATATATAGTATATTTTATATCTTGCTTATCTCAAAATTGACCACTATGAATTCAATCAATTTGAATATGAAGACTTTACGGAGTAGCTACTACATGACATATCTTCCCCTGGCCCACAAGGCATTCATCACAAACTAAAGAAGCCTGTGAACATTAAGCAGAGGGTACAAAAAAAGGAAAAAACAAGAATATGTAGAATGAAAACTCTGGCGCCTTTGCAAGTTTGCCATAAATGAGAAAAGTCCACAAACAGATCAGGTTGTCTCACTTCAGGGGAGATTGCGGAGGATAAATCAGATAAACTGTCCAGTGGAAAGAGCAAAAACATTTCAATAAATCAAGAAGGGAAGGAGAAATATTTAGGCAGTAACAGTCCAACAGTAATACGTGCATGGGATCCGTTATCTGGAAACCTGTTATCTTACCTGTTTTGTTACCTAAGTTCCAAATTACGGTAAGGACATCTCCCATAGACTCTATTTTATTCAAATAATTGAACATTTTTAAACATTTTTAAAAAAAAATGTCCTTTTTCTCTGTAATAATAAAACAGCAGCTTGTACTTTATCCAAACTAAGATATAATTAATCCTTACTGGAAGCAACACCAGCCTATTGGGTTTATTTAATGTTTACATGATTTTATAGTAGACTTGTATATTCAAATTACAGAAAGACCTGTTAATCAGCATTCTGGATAACAGATCCAATGCCTGTAGCAGCACATAAAATAAAAGGGAGATGAGTTTTATAAAAATGACAGTAATGACTTAGAAGTAGGGATGCACCAAATCCACTATTTTGGATTTGCACAAACCCCCGAATTCCTCGCGAAAGAATACCAAACCGAATCCTAATTTTTTACTGCCTTGTTTTTTGACAAAAAGTCACACGAATTTCCTCCCCATCCCTAATTTGCATATGCAAATTAGGATTCATATTGGCCGGGCTAATCCGAATCCTGCTGAAAAAGGCCGAATCCCGAACCGAATCCTGGATTCGGTGCATCCCTACTTATAGATAGATATGTATGACGTGTATGAAGAGCACTGGGATCAGGATTCTGGGACTACGTAACTATTTTAAAATGCAAACGTTGTGGCTTTTTTTTATAATATTTGGTTCTCATGATTGTTTTGTTCATACTTTTTCAGGATGCAGTGTCACGGGGTCGTTGTTCAAGCTGCAGTTTAAGCATCCCGTTTGGAAATAAAAATTGGTGGGTGATTTTGGAAACAAGTTTACAATCAGTGGCAGTTATCATTAGCCTTGCACATGTTCCCTGTGGTGAGAAGTGGTTAGAAAAATGTGAGTAAAGACAGTGGGTAGTCCAGATCTGTCTGGGCATTAGCAATAAATCATAGGTCAGATTTTGTTATCTGCACAGAAATTCTATTCAGCCTCATAGCTAGTGGCACAGACATGTGGTCTATTTAGGTTATGGGAGAGACCCCTGTACTCACAGAATTGCTTTACTTTCAGTTCACTTAACTTAGGTAAAGGGAAAGTTCACCATCCAAACAGCTTTTTAGCTCCAATGTTTTCTAGCAATTAATTTTTTGCCTAATTTCCCATGAATGGGTTAATAAGGGGTTGTTGCTGACTTAACTATTAAAATCTGACACAGGAATGGGACCTGTTATCCAGAATGCTCGGGACCTGGAGTTTTCCAAATAACAAAGATCCAAGGATCTATAATTTGGATCTTCATACCTTAAATCTACTAGAAAATCATTTAATTGTTAAATTAACAGAATAGTCTGGTTTTGCTTCCAATTAGGATAAATTATATCTTTGTTTAGATCAAGTACAAGGTAATGTTTTATTGTTACTGAGAAAAAGAAAATGATTTTTAAAAAATTGGCTTATTTGTATAAAATTGAGTCTATGGATGCCATTCCGTAATTCAGAGCTTTCTGGATAACAGATTTATGGATAACAGATCTCTGTATATTATTTGATTTATTTCTCAACAGCACCATATCAAAATGTTCATTTCCATGAAACCAGATGTGTAATTGTTATTGGTCCTGTTTATTGTGTATCTCTCTGTACAGGCCTCTGCTGTTTATCTTCCACTCTGACTTCTAGACTGCTGCTCGGTTGTTGGCATGTTTGGCCATAATGGTGTTTGTATCCAGCAAAGCTCCTGTACAGAAAGTTAGTTATCTTTTATTATTATCTTCCCTTAACTGGGATAGCTTGTGTGGGGAGACTTGCTTTGTATACTTATCTGTCGCTGGTTCTCATGTTCAGGAAAAGAAGTTGGAGGATATGGCACCATCTTGGATTTAATTTGCCTGTATGCTTCTTCGCCGGGTGCTATAAAACAATGTCAATTGGAGACACGCATCTTTCTTTTTCCTTTAGCCATGAGGGGGCCCTCTGCGAGGAAGGTATTTTCTGCCTGGGGGGAATCGCTTAATGCATTTCCCCCTTTTAAACGCCGTGGAAGTCTCTCTTTGGACTCACTCTGCCTGTGTCTTGCTCAGTTCATGGCCGACCACACCCCTGAGTCACAATTTGCTTATATTGACTTGGGGGCACTCTAGATGCAATGGGCACTTAGTTAGATTGGGTACCAACAGCTTCCACTTGGAATTCATTCCCTTCACTGAATTGTATGTTATTTGTATAACATGGAATTGCTACGATACATGGGTGTATGTAGCCATAGATCCTACACAGGAGGTCATAGCTATTGTTGAGGCCCCAGAAACTATTTTGCAACTACTACTACTACTGTTTTTTTCTGACATGAAAGGGATTAAAATCTGGATTATTTGGGAATGCAGTGCTGCTGGGATTTTCTGACTCAGCAAATTACATCCACAGAGCTAAGTATTGGGAAATCAGATGAGTTCAGATTGAGCCTTTCTTTCCAACATATAATGTATTATAGTCATATTAATAGTACAACATATCTTGATGATTTACTCTCTTTACAGAACCAGTGCCCCCTATATAGTTACACTATTAATGGAAGCTGTGGTTTTGCCAATAAATTAATTTTATACACATCACCTCGCATTAACTTAACACATAGTTTATAGTGTATACGGGCAGTTGCAGAACTAAGGACCCCTTTCCCTTCACTTAATGTAAAAGTGGGAGACGGTGCAGAATTTAGACTGCAGGCTAAGGGGGAAGGTTCTGGTGGGGTTACGGATCCTTACCAGACCCCCTAAGACTATGGGCCCCTTAGGATAATAGGGTTTTCTCCTTGGTGGTTACACCACTGTGTACAGGCTTACCCCCATATGTAATATAAGTCACTAAGTTTGCCGGGAGCAGTAACCCATGGCAACCAATAAGATGCATTTAAACAGGTGACTAGTAAATTCTACCTGACGATTGGTTGCTACAGGTTACTACCCCTGGGCAAACTTAGTGTATTTTATTACATAACCCCATTAGTGTTAGAAACCAGGTTTATTGATAATTTGCTTCCCCCGAACATTTTCTGAGGTTGCCCATGCCTGCTGGTGGGTCACAAGTGTCAAATCGTTTCTGCACCCTCTGATAGCAGTGCCCCTGTAAATGGGTTTCTGATATTGATGTGACAAACCTGCTCTGTGACACGATAGTCTTAGAGTGACCTAGACAATGTTGTATTGGCAAAATTATAGATTGTAGGGTAGGGGAGAAGGTGCTGACAGTAGAATTGACACCTGCTAAACACCTGCGTATCCAATTCCAGACATGTAACAAAGAAGATGAAGATTTTTGGACAAATCAGTGAATGTTTCCCTGCCTGTTAAACTTATAATACACTTGGAAAGGGATATGGATTTGACACATAGAAAACAGTTACTTGTGTGTCACAAATCAGAAGGATTTCCCTTTATCTTAGTATGGGGGATCTGTAATATGGATGGATCGTGTGCATTTTTGCTTACCTGCCAGTATTCTGTGTTCACAGGAAAAATGGCTGTATAGTAACCCCACAAGGCAGGTTCAGGCTTTGTACCCACATGCATCTTCTCATCTGCCCAATGAATATTGTGTTGTGCATTTTAACCTTCATTGATTGGGGCTCAGGGCTGGAGAGAAGGGAAGGTGAGAGCCAGTTTGCTCATGTGTGTTATATTCCATATGGTGGAGGCACCTGATAGGCCAGACTATGAAATTGAGGATGGGATCCATTCCTCATATTAAATATGGTTGCTGGATATTGGAATATAGACTATGTCTCTATACACTGAATGCTTTCAAAATGTTTTATTTTTCATTCCCTTTTATAACCATATGCTCTTAATGTGATACATTCAAGTGTCAGTTTCAATTAAACTCTGGTTTATCTTATAAATTTTCTTTCTTTCCCTCCAGGTTTTTGATGTGCATGTGCCAGTGGGTGCACTGAGTATACAGCCTTATTGCCATGATGGAGGTGCCCAGAATGACCATTATAAACAGAATCTCCATCCTGTTACCCAGTGTAAGAATGCTTGGTGCAGGAGCCATGCCCGCTGGAGGACTGTGTCTCTCACCCACAGGTACTAAACCTTTCAATGTTTCTTCATTGCTAATTTGGTCAGTTCTCTCGCTTACTACCCCTTATTTGTTACCCCTGCCAAACGAGACCAATACCCAGAATAAAGACACACACACACAGTGGCTCATCGGTTAATCTGTGCAAGACACAGCTTTATTAATCATAACAATGAAAAAAGTGCAATTTTTGATCCAGAGGAAGGCAAAAAACCTCTGTGAAGCTTCACTAGAGGGAAAAATTCCTTCCTGACCCCTTAACGGCAATCGGATTTGCTCCCAGGATCAATGCACCATATTACATCAAGTGTGATGGAAACGGTAAGGAAAATGGCAGCATGCACATGAGCACCAGTAAGCTGTTTAGTGAAAACTGCATTTCCTTTCATTCCATTTGATCCCCAGGAAGTCTGCAGACCCCGGCCTCTACAGTTTGAGAGATGGAGTAAAATGGAATGCAGGTTCCACCAAGTGGCTTAAGGGTTCTCCTGTTTATGATGCCATATTGGGGTGTAAAGAGGAGAAGAGGCACTGCTGATGGTATTACAGTGCAAGTAAAGGGAGGCACTGCTGGTAATATTACAGTGGAAAGGAAAGGGAGGCACTGCTGGTGGTATTACAGATGAAGGAAAGGAAGGCACTGCTGGTGATATTACAGTAGAAGGAAAGGGGAGGTACTGCTGGTGGTATTACAGATAAAGGAAAGGGAGGCACTGCTGATGGTATTACAGTAGAAGGAAAGGGGAGGCACTGCTGATGGTATTACAGTAGAAGGAAAGGGGAGGCACTGCTGATGGTATTACAGTAGAAGGAAAGGGGAGGCACTGCTGATGGTATTATAGTGGAAAGGGAGGCAGAAGAGACATTGTTGGTAATGCTATGGTAGAGAAGGCACTGCTGGTGGAATTGGGGTACTCTTACCTGGTGGAGCTGTCAGGTGGTGCATTTTCCCAACTCCAGCCTGCAAAAGAAAAACAATATAATTTGAAATGCATTCCTCATATTTTACTTGGCAATTGATATTCCTGAAACCCTATATTACTTTGGGGCACATTAATCACAAATTGGGTGGTTTGTCAAAATAAAAATATTGACTAATTGTGGTTGCAACTTTTCCAACAACTTGTGATCAACAAATCACTGGTTTCCATGTATTTTTAAGCAATTTGCACAGTTGTGATTTCTGTGACATTTGGGGTGAAATTTATGGTGGCTTTCTACTTGCCCAAATGATGAAGATACACATCCATTGGTTTCCTTGGAATGTGAACAGGTTTCAGCAGCCTGAGAGTTTTTTGTGATTGTTTTTGCCACGTATACAAAAACCACAAAAATAGAATCATCACAGGGATCATCTCAATATTGACGATCAGTACAAGATTACCACGCTTGCACACCCTGGCTCTCCACGATAAGATGACCCGGTGCACTGTGATGGAGGCCTCGGCAACCTCAACAATACGAATACAGGAAGAATTCACTGGCACACAAGGGTTCTTTCAAGCAGGTACAAGCCCTTGCTATATTTTATTTGCAGAGGTGCAACGTTTCGGGGTAAACCCCTTTATCAAGCATCAAGATAAAGGGGTTTACCCCGAAACATTGCACCTCTGCAAATAAAATATAGCAAGGGCTTGTACCTGCTTGAAAGAACCCTTGTGTGCCAGTGAATTCTTCCTGTAATCATCTCAATATTCCCATAAATTCCACTTTGCTCTGCATGCACCCAATATGGCTGCTTCCCATACCCAGCTCTGCTCTGATCAGTGCCCCTGCACCCATAACTATAGGAATACTAACGCTAGGCACTTCTTGTTCTGACTTGTGTTTCATGTATTTTTAATTAGGTCTTTTCTTACCCATCATCCCCTTTGGACTTAAAATGCTGCATAGTTAAAGTCCAGAAAGGCTTCATCGATCTCGCTTGCCATCTCAGCAGGGGGTCCTTTGGGCTGGGTCAGATTCGCTGACAGTTTGGTGAACTCCTCATCGAAATACCCCACATCCTCCGGTCCATTTAGGCTGGGTACGAACGGAGCTGTTACGTTCTTCTCGATAATATCATCCCAGACAATGCCCTGCAAAATAGGCACCATAGCAAATGCTCATTATTAGAGTTTCATCATTAGAAGCTGAGGATATGAAAGGACTGTAACTCTTGGATAATTATTTGAACAATACAGAAAGGGGACTTACATTAAAGAATGGATGTTCTGCTACATCTGCGGCATTCCCCGGGGTGGAACCTAGCCTCTCCTCAGGATTCTTCTTCAACAGCTACAAGAAGTGAAAATAGCCGTTACACTGAAGAAGCAGAAGCTTCAGGGAACTCAAGAGAAAGTGGTCTCTGATTATAATAAACTGAAAGCTCAGCGCTACTTACCTGTGATATGAAGCTTACTGCTTCGGAGTCCAGGGATGAGGGGTACTGTGGCTCATCCTCCACGATGGAATCGTATATAAAGTCCCTGTCGTATCCGGTGAAAGGTCTCTGAAATGATTCATGGGTATTTATTAGGAGGCCATGCTTTTTTTATACAGAGTGTTTGATGAGTATAGATAAAGAACAGTATTTAACTTTAATACATCCACCTATAGCTGGCCAGTGGCAATTGCTGCTTACCGTTCCGAGGAGCATCTCATAAACGATGACGCCAAGAGCCCACCAGTCGACGGCTCTTGAGTACTCCTCCTCCATCACGACTTCGGGCGCCATATAAGCAGGACTCCCAACCATGGTGTTGGTGCGGTCTCCATATCCAATGCCTTGATAAAAAAAGAAAAATTATAATTGTATGCCCTAAATGAGTTCCCTTTGCTCTGTGTAATAATACAAGGTGGCTCTTACCAGTTTTGCTCATCCCAAAATCGGCGATCTTGATGTAGCCGTCTTGATCCATTAGTAGATTCCCCGGCTTTAAATCTCTGTATTAAAATAAAAGGGAGATGTTATGACACATTAAAACTGCTGTGAAATAGCTGAGCCATAAGCCAAGCTCAAAGAATTCTGGTTCCTGTTCTTTTTCCTACCCTTAGCTTTCCAAGCAGTGACTTTCAACCTGTAATTGTCCTGCTACTAAATTGCAACAGCTACAAATCCCCCTTTATTAACTCTTACCTGTGTATGACGTCCTTGCTGTGAATTCCTTCTAAACCAAGCGTTATACAAGCAGCGTAGAACCTGCAAGAATAAGAAAATGACATTTGATTATTATATGGCACATTCATAGAGGAATCTTAAAGGGGTGCTTAACTATTATATTATAGAATGGCTAATTACAAGCAGCTTTTCAATTGGTCTTCCTTTTTGTACATTTTTTTATTTATTTGTCTTCTTATTCTGGCTCTTTCAGGCTTTTAAATGGGGATCACTGGCCCCATCTAAAAAGCAAAAGGTACTGTGCACTGTAAGGTAACAAATGTATTGTTATTGCTATTTTTTATTACTCATCTTTCTGTTCAGACCCTCTTCTTTCCAGGCTCTTATTCAAATCGATGCATGGTTGCTAGGGTTATGTGGCTAACTAATTGCAAACTAATTGCAAACTGGAGAGCTGCTGAATAAAAAACTAAATAACTCAGAAACCACAAATCATAAAAAATTAAAACCAATTGCAATTTGCCTCAGAATATAACTCTCTACATCATACTAGAGATTAATTCAAACGTGAAAACCCTTTACTATTAGTGTAGCATACCTCTGCCACTATCATTATCCTCCCCTACTCCTCAGTCTCCTATAACTCTGGGACAAATATTCACCTACTGTCATTTATACTTACTTGGTTGTCTGTAGATCAAAGTGCTTGCTCCTCATCAGGTGGGTTCTTAAACTGCCTCCTGCCACAAACTCCATGATGAAAAACAGCTGGTTTTTGGTGCTGAATGTGGCGTATAAGTCCACTATAAAACTGTGTGGATTCACCAACTGCCCAATTTGCTTCTCTGTTAAAATGCTGAAATATAAAAGAGAAAATGAGTCCGGCACAGAGTAAATTATCTTGGTAACAAAAGCAACTGGGTGAATGGAAGGGAAGTGAAAGAAAAGTATATAAAATAGAAAAGATTGTGAGACAGAAAGCAACTGCTCCAAAAGCAAAATGAGAGAATTATGGAATCATTCCCCATGAACTTACTGTTCTATATCATCAGTGGAGTCGATGTTGTCCTTCTTGAGCACTTTAATAGCGCAATAGATGTTTGCTGGAAGATACTCTACTAGTAGAACCTGGAATTAGAAAGTGAGTTTAGTGTCATTGTTACCCTGTATATGCTGCTAAAGATCCAAGTCCTAATTAGAGACTCAATCAGTTACCTTGCCGAAGCTTCCTCTGCCTAAAACCTTAATCCGGCGAAAGTCCTTTGCTGTAAAACTGCTGAACTGTAGCTCTCTGAAAGGGAATAACATAAATTGTGTTTTGTGCATCTTGAAAAACAATGTATATCTATATTAATAATGTATGTATTTATGTCTTATATTGAGGCTTTGTCTTACTGTGTCGTTTCAGCCTCCTCTACTGTCATCTCTTCAGCCTGAGAATCCTCTGGAATGGGGCTGTAATCGCCGGGGAGAGGACCCATCGATGTTTCAGAAGAGTCTTCTGCATTCTCAGGAACTTCACTATTGGGAAGAGGTCATTGAGGTACATGATTAGTATAATGCAAGTTTATAGTAGAAATCAGTCTTAACCGCAGCCTCCCATATAAAGTGTGAGTTTACCTTTCTTCCTCATTCTGTTGTTGTTGTTGCACTGGATCTTCTTCAACAACAGATTCTGCCTCTTCCCCAGCTTCCTCATTTGTATCTTCTACAGGTAAGTCCCTTTAAATATAATGACGGGTTAGTGTTTATTCTAATTCATTTTTTTCCCTTAGTGATTTATTAGCTTCATGCTATCCTTTTTTCTTCCCTTAGCAAGTATGTTCTTCATAATCCTTAATACTACAGCACCCCTAGCCATAATTCATAGATGGCACTGTACAATTATGTATTGTGGAATCTCCCGGCCAAATGAAGGGGCATCTTACCACCTGTCCTCTTTTTTTATGCCAATCATTTCATCTGTTGGTACCTTACTTTAATTAGAATAATATTCCTGTTATTGTGAAGATATTTTTGTTCTTATTTGATAAAAGTATGGGATAGGGATTTAATCTCTAATAAACTCCAAAATATCCTTACCTGTCAGATGGTTCTTCAGGCGGCTGTTCTGTCTCTGGAACAGGTTCCTCAGATGATTCTTCATGTTGATGCTGCAAACAAGAGACAGGCAATTATTGAATGTGGCTTTACATGGATATGATAAGGGCAGTGTTTGTGTCCAAGAAATGAATGGCGTCAATGTAAAATACTCACTTGTGATGAATCGATGGCGGGGTCTGAAATGACCTGAACCTCAGGTGCAGTGATCTCTGGTGCAGGGAAGTTGACATCGGTGTCCCTTGTAGTCTCCAGAACTGCATCTGAAATATTGCAAATAAATTTGAAGGATATTAGGATTTTCAAATACAACATTCTTGAATCTAAGGCTTAAGACCTTTTTCTTGATTTGTTAAGATGCTGCCAATGAACATTGTTTTAAAATATAAATTTAAAAGATATGAAGGTCATCTATAGTTCTGTGGGGCTCAATCTAAAGGTCCACATCAACACCAAAGAATTGGACAACACTCCGATCAAAAGGAATACAGGTTTATAGCATACTCCTGCAGGGATCCTACGCCCAAGGATCCCTGCAGGAGTATGCTATAAACATGTATTCCTTTTGATCGGAGTGCCGTCCAATTCTTTGGTGTTGATGTGGATCTTAGCAGTGGGGATGCAGCAGACAGAGCACCCGATAGGAAACATATGAAGCAGCTACAGGGAAGATGAGCTTTGAGCAGTCCTTTTGTTTTTGAGCTCAATCTAATTTGGGTCAACCTAATGTCCATGAAGAGGTAGTGGATGTGATGTTATGATGACACACATGTAATGCCAATAGGAAAGAGGCCAGAGACTGTTATATCTTACCTGGAGAATTCTCTGCTTCCCTCTGAGCTAGCTGCTCATTGAGCTTGTGGAGAGAGGAGAAAAGGGCTTTCACCTTCCTCTCACTGATGTTCCTCAGCTCCTTCACTTGGGCTTTGGACTGTCTGTCCTTGGTGACAAGGTACAGCTTTTGCGCCCCTGCTGCTATCCTCATCTCCTTCCGGATGTCTCTCAGCAGCTCCTGCTTCATACCTGAAAAGCAAATACTCACCCAGGGCTCACAAGCATCAAAAGACTGATTGATGTCAACAGTCTATAGAGAATAGGGAACAAAATCAAGAAAAAAATGATTAAGCAATTGAAATCTTCCCAAACTTTTAATGAATATTGAACATTTTTTATGTGATATTTGTGAAGAACATCTGAAAAATGTAACCGTAATGTTTGTCAAACAGGTTTGCAAAATATTTCTTGTAAGCTGAGGATTTTCTCTTTTGCAGTGACAGTTCCCCTTTATATCTGGTGGCAAGGACTCTAATCGTCAGGCATGAAACAACGACTTTATATTTCCATCTGTCTTACCTCAGTGTGCCGGTGCCGGTGCAGGATGTTGCACAGTTTGGCGCCCATCTTGACGCTCCTGTATCAGGAAAAAAAGGTTGGTACAAGTCACTGCTTTAGTGGAGATAAAGAATACAAATGTTTGTAGCTGCTGGTAAATGGCAAGCTCAAGACAAGCATCTCTCTGTAACTTTCCCACTACACATATTAACAATGACCTGCTGTTACCGTGCATAGGACATTCTAAGAGAACTAGCCCTTAAATTAAACTATTATTTAAACTAATATCATTAAACTATTAATTAAACTATTTTAGTTGCTTATAAATGTACTTATACAAGTGCATATTTTCTGCTAGTTTACCCCTGGAACTATATTAGCATGACTGTCGCACTGTTGGAAGCCCAAATATTGCTCCGGGATCTCAGCCCCTGACTCCCAAATATATATATGTGGAAATTTTAAAGACTATTTGTAGCTAAAAACGACAATAATCATCGTCTTTAATATGTCCCCCCATCCCAGTGTCTTTATCGGCTCCACTAAACCCTGAATTCTGAAATAAAAACTTGCTTCTGTACCTGTCACAAGTCAAAGGTCCACCCAGACCCTCCCCTTTTTCAGACAATCCCCTCCCATTTATTTGTTCCACAAATCAGATCATTATAACTGTTAGCCCCCCACTTTCCTCTGGATCAGCTAGCAGTTACACAGGTTTTATTTAGACAAAAAGGTTGAACTTGATGGACGTGTGTCTTTTTTTCAACCTCATCTGCTATGTAATAAATATTATCAGAGGGATAAATTCAGGATCCCTACCTTCCTCCTGATGACCCGCAATGGGTTGAGCAGGTTGCTGTTATTTCTCTGCTCTTGATGTAAGTTGGTAGTCTTTAAAAAGACTGTTTTTTTTCTTCTTTATCCTCTTCTTTGTCGCTTTTTGGAGTCGCTGCAAATCGCTCAGATCACTAAGATCGCTCTTAGTATTTCATTTTTTTGGGGAGAGACAAAAAGAGATTGTGAGCCAAACACTCTTTGACACATAAAGCTGTGAATACTGTTTTTCCCTTTCTCTATTCTTCCCAGTTATACTGCGCTACTGAATATGTTTGCTGCTCCGAAATAACCAGTAACACCAACCAGTAGCAGCTTTAATAGAATGAAGAAGCCAATTAGGGCACATACAAAAGGTTGGTGCAATCAAGGCCCTGGACACCCCTGCAACCAAGTTGTGGGTCCTAGTGACCCCAATGTACTTAGGGGACTGTACAGACTAAAGGTTAAAAATAGCTGAATATTACTGCCGTATATTACTGGCAGGGGACCTACTCTGATCAGTTCCCTGCACCCATAAACACTAGGGATCTTTATTGTAGGAATTTATTCTTCTGATTTTTGCTACTAATATTTCCATTTTGGCCCTTCCTTACATATCATCCACACTAGTGCTGATGCTAGGGACAGTTGCTTATTACAGTTTCTAGGATGAGTGGTACCCTTGACACCAAATGAAGCAATAAATAGACAGGGAACATTAAATACACATTGCATTAGAACTACAACTATGCCGCAGGGGATGCTGGGAATTGTAGTTCAGCTATAGCTAGAGAAGAACAGGTTTAGGCTCAGCGAGACAGTGATTTGTGTTGCCTTTCTGTTCCTTAGCTCTGCACTACCCACTACAGGTCTCACTACCCCTAGCAATGGAACACGGGCAGATTTTGGGCACCTTGACACCCACAAGATTTAGTAGATTGGGGGGCAGGGCTGCCATCAGTAACCATTTTTTAGGGGAATTAGGCCCTAGGGCTGTATTACTGAGTAACTGTAGGGATTAGCAATTCAACATTGTTTTATTCAATAATTCCCCTAACATGTACCTATTTGCCTCCCACAGCCGGCGTATTTGAAGGAAAAGTGCATAAAACGTACTAAAAACAAATTAATGTTTTTTTTTATAGAGAATTTAATTAAAAGTAGGTAGGTGTGTGTGTATGGATGCTGGATTTTCATTTGGAGGGGTTGAACTTGATGGACTTTGTCTTTTTTCAACCCAATCTAACTATGTAACTATGTAACTCAATTAAATGTAGTTACATGTTAAGGTTGGTACATAAGAGCAATGGAGAAACCACGGGGCACTGGGCAAATTTCTAAGGAGCTTGTCAATACTGGGCACTCGAATAGAATGATAGAATTAGGACTTTTATGACATAGCCCAGGGGTCTCCAAATGTTATCTTTTTATGGGGTCCCAGTGGAAAGAAAGTGTATATTTGCTGCTAGTCCTTCATAACTGCCAAATGCAGGGTCTGTGTCTCCCAACCAGCACGAAGATTAAAGGAATCTCCCAAGCCCATTTTAGGGGAATAATCTCCAAATTACCTAAAGTCAGTAAAATGATCATCATCTACTAGTCTGGGGGGTGTCACCCAACCATTTCCCATCTTTTCTTACTAAAATAATGGTTATTTGGCCAAATAATCTCTCAGAAGGAATTTACACTTAACACAGAGCCAACCAACGGACTAAACCAACTGTCAAATCCCTGGGTATGATGTCTCCTCTCTTCTATGGGACCCTGCTGTATGTCCCCCAATCATTTGCTAGCACCCCCAAACTGTCCCTATGGCACGTGCTTCTGCTTCCCACCCCTAGTTCCAGTACTTGGATAAAGGGGAACATGTATTTAGCTACAATGTTGGTACAAAAAAGCAGGACAGATACCCAGGGGGCAGATACCACAGGACAGAGGGGCAAAACTCTAAGGAGCCTGTCAGTACTGGGAACACCCTATGGTGTGGTACACTGGTCCCCAAATGTTACCTTCAGTAGAAAAGGTGTACAGTATATTTGATTGCAGCGTTGCATATTTGCCAAATCCTGGGTCTGTGTCTCCCAACCAGCACTAAGAGTAAAGGCATCTCTCAAGCCCATTTTGGGGGACAATCCTCTAAATTCACTAAAATCAATGAGAACAGCAACATCCACTAGTCTGAGGGATGTCACCCAAATGTTTACCCTTTTTTTTTTGTTAAGAAATGGGTTATTTGACAATAAAATCTATCAGAGCAAAAGTACACTCACCTCTCTCTCGCAAAGTCAACCAACGGTCTGAACCAACTGTCATCCTTAGGGGATGAAGTCACCTCTGTTCCCTGCTCTTAAAGGGGAAGTGTACCCTGTTGATTAATGAGGTTTATATGGCAATAATTTACCATTAGATGTGCAGTACATACCCAGCTTATTATGGACACGGAGCTTTGCTTTGTATGTTTATGAGTTTGAGTCAGTGCAGTTTCTGTGCTTTATATCTATCAGATCCATTCATTCATCACTGCTGCTAGTCAAGTCTAGTGTAACCTGGGGGTCCTTTCCTTTACCTGAATAGTGGGTAGAGATGGGGGGTTACACTACACAATAGGAAGGGCTTTGTGCTTAGTAGGTGAAGTGGTATATACAAGGTATGGATGGGGGGGCAGGTTCTACTAATAAAGGGGCAGATGAGTGTTTAAGCAGCACAAATCATTCATTACTCTGGCAGTGACCAGGCTGCTTGACTGTTGGACCTGTACAGAGAGCCCACTCATTTCCCAGCATAGGTATTCTTCTGTATTAAACACTGTTTGCTCATAGCCTGTACAGACAGATACTATAGAGCTGTGCCAGTATAGTTACTCTTCTATAATAAGCACAAGCCAGTAGGAACAGCCCCCTAAATTCCCTTACAGCCTGTACAAAGAGATACAGTAAGGAGGTTATTTATCAGAGGTTGAGTTTGTGAGGTTTTTGTTTTATACCTCAAATAAACTTATAATTCGAATGTGTGCTTATTCATAAAAAAATACAAATGTAAAAAACGCCTGTCTGCATTCAGGGGGAAAAACCTGAATAATCATATTATTGGGCAAAAAAAACTTGAATTGCTCAGTTATTGAGTTTTTGAGCACAGAGCACTTAAAAAAAATTCAAACATTGTGAAGGCTAAAAACATTTTTGAATTGTTCAAGGGACCTCTGCCATTGACTTCTACATGACCTCGACAGGTTTTAGCTGGTGTATTTTCAGATTTGAGCTATTTCTAGCTTTGGTTCATAGAGTTTCCATGAAAGTCACAGACATATTTGCATTTACGATGTGCAGTTCAGCAGACAATGCCCTGTATGTTTGTGCACAGCCTGTACATGGAGATAAGGTAAATTAGGGTAGCAGAAATAGTAACCCCCTTATTGACAGAACCCACAGGGTTAGTACATGGGCAAGATGGCAGCAGGTCATGTTTCAATGGGCACCTGGAGCAGGAGTGCTGCGACCATGAGGCTCCTACTCTGAATTTCCCACTTATGTTCATGAAAACTAATGAGAGGCAAAATTGGTACTTCAGAGAGAACCTACAGAAGAAATGCCCTCCTGGCTGTGGAGAAGGTGGAGCTACACTTGCTTCCTGCCCCCTAGCTTGCACCCAAAGTATTCTGCTAGAAGTTCAGCAACTACACACGTTTCATGGTATGAACATAGTTCTCATCAAGTATTGAACAGACTGTAGTGCAAGATTGTGTTGTTCCATCCCAAGTGGGTTTGTTAATTGTGCAGAGGTAATACCATACCAGCATGTTCCAAGATATGTCAGACAGAGATGTGTTGCATATAGATTCAACATGCATTAGATTGCTGGCTATTCACTTTTTCCTTTTTTTATTTATTTTTTGTATTTCAATAGCGTATATTAAGCAACATTTTTTATTACGTGTTAAAGCATTCAGTATCATATAGTTGTATAAATAAAAAACATGTTTCTATTGCCTGGTTAAAGATAGGGAATGAAAAGGAGATGAGAAAAGGGGAGAAATAAGAACGAGGAAGGCTAGCAACATTTGCAGCAAAGGTATAGGATCCATTATCCAGAAACCCATTATCCAGATATCTCTGAATTATGTAAAGTGTGTCTCCCATAGACTCCATTTTATCCAAATAATCCAGATTTCCTTTTTCTCTGTAATAATAATTCTGTAGTTTGTACTTGATCCAAACTAAGATATAATTAATCCTTTTTGGAGGCAAATCCAACCTTTTGGGTTTATTTAATGTTTACATGCTTTACTAGTAGACTTAATGTATGAAGATCCAAATTACAGAAAGAGCCATTTTCTGAAAAACCCCAGGTCCTGATCATTCTGGATAAGAGGTCCCATACCTGTACATGTATTTGTATTGCAGAAATTGTATTAACAGAAAAATTCATCATATGGACTGACCATTCTAGTCATTGGGAGATGTAATCTGATTCCTGATGCACATTAAGTCTTGAATCTATTATACTTCTGTTGGATTTTGTATTTATTTAACTAACTATTCTTTGTTTTGTCTTGCAGGTAGAGAGTCCAGTGCTGTCCTGTCTCCTAATAGGATTGGTAAGTATTATGTATAGATGTCATCTCTTCCATGTCACAGATTTCTGATGTAAGGCAAGATAAGCTTGGGGAATTGTCTGTAGCTGTGAGATCTTGTGTGTATAGTAAACAATGATTTTCTGTAACTGTGGGTTAACATAAAAAGTAAGGTTTTATCAGTGATTTTTTTTTTTTTTAGTTCAGGTAAGATTTATTTGAACAACAATAGCAGGTACAACAATGGAATCACAAACGTACAGTTCAGCAGGACACAAGCTTGGTAATACAAACCAAGAAGATACATAAAGGAGATCAAGTACAGTGAGAAAACATATCATGTCATACACATGCTGAAGACTAGGCATTCTCAATAATCCACAATTGCCAGACAGAAAGATGTTGCTTGACTGTACCATTTTTCCTAGCAATCAAATGTTCTACGGCCTGAGTTTCTTGAATAGATTTTTCCCATTCAGGGTAGGTGGGAGGGCTCCTATCTTTCCAGTGTTGTGCAATAAGCCTACGGGCCTGGAACAATAACTTGAGTACAATTTTTTTGGCTGGGCGGGCTAACTGCACGGGAGGATCCATCCCCAGAAGGTACCACAGTTTAGTAATTCTCTCTTGTATCGCTAGCCAGTATGGTTTTATTATCTGACATGACCAGAAGGTGTGTATGAACGTCCCCTCCTCCTGATTACACCTCAAACACATAGGGGAAATCTCTGGATTCAATTTGTGTAGCAGAGTTCTTGTATAGTAAGCCCTATGAATAAAATACAATTGAAGCAGTCTGTACTTATATATGGGAGAGATTAACAGAGGGGTCAGAAGCACCTGATCCCATTGATCATCAGTTATCTGCTCAACATCCAGTTCCCATCTATCTCTGACCTTCAAGGGCGACCTCTTAACTATGGGCGACAGGAGGGCTTTATAAAACGATGTTATTTTGTGACCAGGCTGTTCCTGCTGGAACACCTCAACGACTGGAGACACAGACAACTGAGTGGACCTAAAGTTAAGGGAATGTTGAACTGCTCTCCGGATTTTATAGTAGGTAAACCATTGCGAATCAGGCAGTGAGAAGACCTCTTTTAGGTGGGCAAAGGAAGCTATACCCTGTTCAGTCCAGATCTGCCCCAAGGCATAAATGCCAGCTTCCAACCAGGATTTAGGTGGGGTTAGCATATCAAGAGGGGCAAGTTTTTTGTTATACCATAGCGGAGAGAGCGGGCCCAAAGAGTCTGCTTTAATAGTTTGATTCGCTAAGGTAAGAATATACCTCTGGGATATTAATATTGGGTTGGTAATGGGCCTAAGGCCCCCCAGGCCCGTGGCTTCCAAAGCATGTATTGGGGGTAGTTCCGTTTGCAACACTTCTTGCCATAGCTGATACAGCGCCTCATTATTGCCGGAGTATCTAAGGGTCCAAACCTGAGACAATTGAGATGCCAGATAGTAAAGTTGCATGTCTGGTAGAGCCATTCCCCCCAAGTCTTTCGGCCTATGGAGGGTTGCAGTGGAGAGTCTACTTCTAGAGTTACCCCAAATAAACAGCCTAAAAGTCTGGGCTAGTTCGTTAAAAAAGGCCTTGCCTATTTTAATTGGCGCCTGCCACAACACATACAATATTTTGGGTGCTATTACCATTTTAATGATTTGTATACGGCCTGTCGGTCCCAGTGGGAGTTGCTTCCAGACCTGAAATTTATCACGAGCCCACTGTAGCAGAGGGGCAATGTTGTACTCATAATAAGTCGATAATGGTAGGGCCACCTTGACACCGAGATACGTAAAGTGAGAGGCTAGTTGTAGTGGCAATGGTGTAGGAAACGTATAGGCCTCCTCAGGATCGATCAAAAATAAGGAGGATTTAGCCGGGTTGGTTTGCAGGCCCGAGACCTCCCCAAATTTGTTAGTAAGTATTAATAGTGCTTCAAGAGAACCCAAGGTGTCACCCAGGTACACTAGAGTATCATCCGCATACATCTGAACTTTTTCCTCCCGCTTTCCTGTCAGGAGCCCCTTGATATGCGGGTTCTGCCGAATTGCCAGTCCCAATGGCTCAATTGCAAGGGCAAAGAGCAGGGGCGACAGAGGGCACCCCTGACGGGTGCCTCTGGATAGGGTAAAACTGTCGGTCTGAGAGGAATTAACTCGTAGTGAAGCAGTAGGGGCCCCGTACAGAATTTGAGTAAGCGAAGTAAAATATGGACCAATACCAAAGGCCTTCATTACTTTCCATAAATATGCCCATTGCACCGTGTCAAATGCTTTTGCTACATCTAAGGCTGCAATCGCTCTCTGGCCCGAGTTAGAGTGGTCAATAGTGAGATTAAGCATGAGCCTTCTAACATTATGAGCTGTTGTTTTCCCCGGGATAAACCCCGTTTGATCCTCAGTGACCATATGTGGGATAACTTGCGCAAGTCGCCTGGCCAAGACCTTGGCCAATATCTTAACGTCAGCCGTGAGAAGAGATATAGGCCTATAGGAGTCTGGGCTTGTTAAGTCCTTGCCTGGTTTAGGGAGGAGTATGATGGTGGCTTCATACATAGATGCCGGGAGCAGTTTTTTTTGGAGAGCAAACCCATATGTTTTTTGAAGGAGAGGAGCCAAAGTGGCAGCATGTCTTTTATAAATTTCTATGGGCAACCCGTCCGCGCCAGGAGCTTTACCCACTGGAAACGACTCTATAGCCTCCACAATCTCAACTACCGTCAATGGCTGATCTAGGAATTCCCTAAATTCCTCAGTTAGGGCTGGAAATCTCAGGGATTGTAAAAACTCATCCACCACCAGGCACCCATCAGGTAATTTAGAGCTGTACAAGTTAGCATAGTAATGAGCTATCAATCGCTTAATCTCCTCTGGGTCTGACGACAACTCAGTTGCAGTCTTTCTGATATGAGTAATTACTGGGGGGGAAGTCTGTTCTCTCGTAAGCAGTGCTAACATTCTACCTGCTCTCTCCCCCTGCTCCAACACCCTGGCTTTGGTAAACAGGTGCCTATGCTGCGACCTTTCCCACATATGCTGCGAATAGCTGTCCTGAAGTTGTTTTAAGCAGGTGTATTGCAAAGGGGTAGGGGAGACAGCAAGTTGGGCTTCAGCACGTACTATATCACTCTCTAGTTGGGTTTGTTGTTGTCTAGACTGCTTCTTATACCCTATAATCTCATTATTTAGCTGGCCTCGTAAGTACGCTTTAAAAGAATCCCATAATACATTCAGGTCCTCAGTGTCAGCATTGAGTTGGAAAAATTCCTTGAGCATTACCTCGTGCTCCTTATCATTGTCAAGGATTTTTAACCAAACTGGGTTTAGTGCCCACCTATTCTGCGGCTGTACAACACCTACACTAAGAGTAAGCTCTAAGGGAGCATGATCTGTTATACCCCTAGGAAGGTATGCTGCTCTCTGCACAGAAGCAAGAGAAGTATCGTTCACAAAAGCAAAGTCTATTCTGGATAGCACTAAGTGTGATGTCGAAAAACAGGAATACTGTCTATCGTGTGGATGAAGGTGCCTCCATACTTCAGTAAGCCCCACACCTCTCATCAGGGCAGCTAAGTTAGAGCTGGTATCTACAGTACTATGTGGGCGGATTCGCAGCCTGTCCAGATCAGTATCAAGCAGGGAGTTAAAATCCCCAGCTGCGATAACCCGTGCATGGGGGTGTTGGGCCATAAATTGAATAAGTTGTCTGACACAAGTAGGATCATAAGGAGGCGGGATGTACACATTGGCAATGATATACTCCTGATGATAAACCTTAGCATGCAGAAAAATGTATCTCCCCTTAGCATCTGATTGGACTCCCAGTAGCTGAAAAGGGACGTGTTTGGCCACCAGAGTCGCCACACCTGAAGAGTGCGTACTATAGGTTGCATGGAAGTGGAGGCCTACCCAGGGTTTTTTAAGAGAAAGTATTTTACTACCGGTCAAATGCGTTTCCTGTAAAAGAGCAATGCCCACACCCCTACGTTTCAGGTAGTCAGTAACCAGCCGTCTTTTAATGGGATGATTCATACCCCGCACATTCCAACTAACTAGGGTCAAGGTCATGGTGGCTTTAATCTCCCTGGTAACAAAATTTGCGTATCTGCATTGTTGTCGACATCAACCTCCCTGAACATGTTCTGTGCATAGAAAGAAACTGTTACAAAAAAATCCCATAATCTGTCCCCTAACCCTCCCTTTCTACCCAGATCCCCAACAGTAGGTAGAATGTTACCCATAACCTTAAGTGAGAGGTCACTCCGGGGTGGCCAAAACAGGAAACGTAAAACGAGCTAAAAGTATAGCCACTTGAACAGCTCCAAACGGTGCCCTCCGTCCAAGTCCAGAGACATAATGTCCACATACGCAAAAGTGTTCAACATGCATAATACACCCCCATGAAAATCAAATAAGCCAACTGCCCAAACGACAAGTAAGGGGGTAAAATATGCCTTAGCGGCCCTTACTACCAGTCCCGTGCTTGAATCCGAGGCCCAACACAAAGTGGTGGCGCAAAAGATATCCGGAATGCAGGGCCGCCACATAAAGGAAACCCATGGACAAAGCGAGGACAGGGCTCCAACAAGAAAACCACCTCCAGGGCCAGTTACTGTGGATCCGGGTGATCCGGGTCACCCCTGCGCCCGTTGCGATCAAGCCAGTCGTTGAGGTCTCGTGGGGAGGTAAAAAAGTGGGTAATTCCATCAACGGAGATCCTCATACGTGCGGGGTACATCATGGCATACTGTAAATTGAGCGCCCTCAATCTCCTCTTGCTTTCAGCAAATTGGGCTCTCTGCTTTTGTATTTCCGCTGAGAAATCCGCATAAATAGACACATTGCTGGCTTGATATGTAATGCTGCCTTTCTCTCTAGCCAATTTCAAAAATTTGTCACGATCCCTCGCATTCAGCAGGCGTACAATTAGTGGTCGCGCAGGAGTACCTGGAGGCCCGCGTCTAGTAGGGACCCTATGGGCCCTCTCTATGGCGAATGTCGTGGAGAGATTGTGAGTCCCAAAGGTATCTTTAAGCCATAGTTCCAGGAAGGTTTCCGGACTGTCCCCCTCCGCTCCCTCTGGAAAACCCACAAATCGTAGGTTATTTCGGCGGAGCCTATTCTCCATATTATCAGCTTTAAGCTGGGCCTGTTTCAGAGACTGTTGTAGCTGCTGCACCGTGTTAGGCAATGGCAGGCAAGTATCTTCCAGCATGCTAATCCGCTGCTCCGCCATCTTGGCGCGCTCCCTGATTTTCTGCATATCATGTTTAATGATAGAAAGATCTACCTTGATCTCTTCCGTCGTAGCGGTAATCAGGGAAGCACATGTTTCTCTCGTGGATCGGATCTCCGCCAACAAATCCGAGAGCGTAGGCTCAGCCGTTTCCGACTGCGATGCAGGGTCATCTGGGTCCGGGGAACTAGGCCGAGAGGGAGAGGCGCCATCTTGCGCAGACTTGCCGTCTCTGGCAAATTTTCCCAGCTTCGCCGCCGCCTCAGAGGCCCGTTTTTGAGCTCGGTTTTGGCCCATCAGATGTCTGGGAGGTAGTTGATCCCAGGGGTGCTCCACTGTATCAGTCGAATGCGGATCTGTCAGGTAAATTCAGGAGTTTGGGCACCGGAGCTCTCAACAAGTGCGACTGCTCACATCAAGCTGCAGGCCACGCCCCCGTTTTATTAGTGATTTACATAGTAACATAGTAGGTTAGGTTGAATACTCATTTTCTGCTGGATATTTTGCGACAACCCCTAAGCTTAGCTTCTCAACAGCTGCTCAGAGCCTACTGAGCATGTGAGTGTCACAGACACTTCCAAGATGGTGATCCCCCTGTGTTTGAAGTCCTGGATCATTGCTGCTATTGAGAAGCCGAAACTTTAGGCTGGTTCAATATAGAAAATATGGCAATTTTCACCATATTAATTCTTAGGGTTTAGTTCTCCTTTAAGTGTAAAGGGGTAGGGAGAGTGTGTGATTATATATACACTCATTATACATATATACAGTATATTCATTGACCCTTACAAATTGTCACATTAAGATATTAAGTGTGCCCTCTTACAAGTTATCCTTAATTTACTAATTGTTGGACTTGTGTAATGTATTTGCTGCAACATATATATACGTCTATTCAACCTTAAATGTCCCGCCGTATGCAGATTAGCCTGACCGAAGACCTCTAACGAAGTTGCACTAGGATTTGCTTGCTTTGCCGAAATAACGCTACAGAAAATTAGCCAGCGTTTGGCGCCCTGGACACAACTTTAAATGTGACCGAATTTTCGCCTGGCAAAGTGTTGCGATGACTGTGAATTTTCACCGCTTAGTAAATTTACCCCTAAAGTTCTTTTGCATTCAGCCAATTATCAATATATTAAAACAGGAATTATTTTGTCCATATATTGCAATACAGTCAATAACGGTCTTTCCGTTATTTGGCTCTCCATACCTCAATTCTACTAAAGAAAATTGTTTTTTTTGCCTCCTATACCGATCTATTACATCTAAGTTAGGGTCAAGTACACGGTACTGTTAAGAAAAAGGAAACCATTGTTAAAAATGTGACTTATTGTAATATAATGGAGACTGCCTTCCTGTAATTTGGAACTTTCTGGATGACCTGTTTCCAGATAACGGATCCCACACCTGTATATTCAAACTGGCCAAATATGTCAAAGTCATCCCTGGTCTGGCCAGTCCTACACTCACTTCATTATACTTCTTTATTATATATTTTACACAGGGACTAAATTATACCTGCAACTGTATGTATGCTGGGTGAAAACAAGCAAACATAACAAACAACCAGAAAAAAACAGGCGTCAGCACCCTAATTTGCACATTCACAGCTAAATTTGCATCATTCGTAAACTCAGTTTGCCAGCAAAGTCACATGACAGTCAGGGGTTGGAGAAACAGTTTTAGGGATATAGATTCCTTATACTGCAACTCTAATAAACAGATCAGGAAGGTTTAGGGACACTAAAGCCAAACATAAAGCTGCCCCATTGAGGCCTCCAGTGCACTATAGAAATTGACTTTAAGGGTGGTTCACATTTAAGTTAACTTTTAGTATGTTATAGAATGTCTAATTCTACGCAACTTTTCAATTGGACTTCATTTTTTTATAGTTTTTGAATCATTTGCTTTCTGTATTATTTCTTTATAATACACAACCCAAGTGCACCAAGCCTTTCCTTCTCCTTTAAGTAAACATTGCCCTTTTACATATCTTGCCTTGAACCACCATTTTGTGATGGTCTGTGTGCTGCCTCAGAAATCACCTGACCATAAATACTACAGCTCTAACTGAAACAGGAAGAAGTGTGGAAGCAGAACAGAACTCTGTCTTATAATTGGCTCATGTGACCTAACATGTATAGTTTGTTTGTGTGCACCGTGAATCATACGATCCCAGGGGGCAGCCCTTATTTTTCAATATGGCAGTTTTCTATTTATGATTACCCAATGGCACATATAGTACTACTAAAAAAGTATATCATTATGAAAATGGTTTATTTACATCAAGCAGGGTTTTACATATGAGCTGTTTTATGCAATATACTTTTATAGAGACCTACATTGTTTGAGGAGCATAGGTTTCCTTTAAAATGCTGAGAAGCTACACAAAACTGTATAGTCTGATGCAATAAGTAGGTTCAATTTATTATAATATGGTGTGTGTTTGACAATAATAATATATTACTTCAGTGTCTATATACTTTATTTTTACAGATTGCATGACTGGCTGGACTATAACTTTCAAGATTCTCCAGCATATTGGGAGCTATTGTCTAACAACCATAAAGAATGCTGCACAATAACCCCCATATGTAACAAAAGGCACAAAGTTTGCACAAGTGTGGTGACCTGTAGCAACCAGTTTGCTTTTAAAAAGGTGACATTAAATGCTACCTGCTGATTGGTTGCTATAGGTGATTAGACCTTTGAAAATTTGGTGCCTTTAATTATATAATCCCCTATATCTCCAATTAATGCAAGAGGATCTTCCAGTAAAAATCTTGTCAGCCTCTTCCTACCAGTCCCCTACCCATCCCTTAACTCAGGGGTCCCCAACCTTTTTTTTACATGTGAGCCAAATTTGAATGTAAAAGAATTTAGAGAGCAACGTAAGCATGCAAAAATGTTCCTGGGGGTGCCAAATATGGACTTTGATTGGCTATTGGTAGTCTCTATGTGAACTGGGAGGCTACAGGAGACTCTGTTTGTCAGCACCCATTATTTTGTGCATCTTAAGCTTGCATTCATGTCAGAAATTCAAAAATAAGACCACTGGGAGCAACATCCAATAGGTTGGAGAGCAACATGAGCCGCTGGTTGGGGATCACTGCCTTAACTCATTTAAAAGCTCAAGTCAGGGATTCTTGATTTACACAGTCCACAGCAGGGCCCTGTACTTACTGCCGTATGTCATATGATACAGACTGTGCCGCAATGTACAGTACTCATCGATGTTGTGCTCAACACCTTACACTGGATTTTATTTGGCCGCAAGGTACAGAGCACAGCCAGATCAAATTACTTTTTAAATAAGAACGAAGGTCCACTTGGAAAGAGACTGATATGAATAATGTATATTATTCAGAATATTCTTCCTCTTTTCTTCTAATCGGAATGGGTGAGCTTCTGTCAGCTGGAAAGACCTACTGGTAAATAAAGCATATTACCCCATAAGTGCCTCTTCTCTGGCCAAGCCTGGGCTGCTTTGATTTTTTTTGTCCAGACTGCTTTGATTTTTTTTGCCTAGGCTGCTTTTTACTCCCAGTCCGGTCCTGTCCAGTAGTGATGTGCAGTGAATCCGCAGTGACCCGTGGGTTTAACTCCAGTTGGGTGGGTTGAAATTTGGCCAACTATTTCAGGTTAGGGTTAAGGAAGTACACTCCTCTTCTGCTCTTGAACATTCCCTGCCTTTTATCCGCACACAGAAGTAGCATAGTAGAATGAGAAGACGTGGGTACAGATTAGGAGCAGGTCCTACAATGGCAACATTTTGCAGGTTAGGGTCAGGTGCGGGTCGAGTTTTACCTGACCCTCACATCACTAGCCCTACAGAGCATTTGTTTTTTAGATGGAGTCAATGAAAACCAGAGGGAATCAGAAAAAAGACAAATATGTCTTAAAATAAAGTAATAGAATAAGCCATTCTATAACAGTTAATTTAAAGGTGAACCACCCCTTTAATGGCACACTGTTCATTAAAGGCATATTTATTAACATTGGAGATAAACTCCACCAGTGATGTTGCCCATAGCAACCAATTAGCCATTAGCTTTGAACAGTCACGTACAAGTTCCAAAACAAAAGCAAAGATCTAATCGGTTGCTATAGGCAACATCACTGGTTATATTTGTCTCCAATGTTAATAAATATGCCCCCTACTAGATTAGATGAATGAGGGTTAAGTTTACCACACACTGGACCTTTCCAGTACACTATGTAACAGGACAGATCCCCAAACTGCATTTAAAATGTCTTTATTATTGGCACTAGGCAGAGACTTGCAGCATCTCAAGTCCCATGGGAACATAACAAAGAGTCATACAAGCTGTATCAGTGTCCAGGGCAGCTACAAAAAAGTAATTTTTAGCACAGTTTGGTGCTGTTTTACTAAATATGGCATTCCCCCAACATTATTTGGATTAGAATTCTCTAGCAAATGATGGAACTGCTTCAACAGCCGGAATTCCCTCAGTATTAACAGCAATAAAACCAAACTCATGAAAGGGAAGATTTTATTATTCCATTTATTTGAATAAAACTGTGATACAATCCGTCTGTCATGTCACCAGAAAAAGGAAATACCTCTAAAGTAGAAATAAAATAGTCCTACAACTGTTGTACAGTTAGGACACTCCAAACTGTTCACTCATTGGGGGAAATTTACTAAAAGGCGAAGTGACTAATGCTGGCGAAAATTCGACAAAATGATGTAATTTCGGAACTTCACAGGCGCTGGCGTAACTTCGCTAGCGAAGGAGATAGATTCTAGCGGTACTTCACACACTAATGCCAGGCAAAGTTGCGCTCTGGCGAATGAGTGTAACTACGTTAATTCACTAAGATTGGGATTTGACTGAACGTTACCTCTTGCGCCAGACTTGCCTTCGCCAGCTCAGACCAGGCAAAGTGCAATAGAGTAGATAGGACCTGGTCAAAAAATAGATGAAATTCCCAAAAAAATAGATGAAATCCCAGAAAATGGAGTCTTTTACTTTTTACAGGGTAATAGGCTGCAAAAGTTTGTAATTTTATTTTGGGATAACCAGCTTCCCCCCTACATTTCCTTACATATGGCACATAAACTATACAGTGGGATCATGTGTAGAGCAATATAACAACTCTAGTTTACTTTATTAAGGTTCCCTGTGTAGTGTAATGTATTGGCTGCAACATATAAGTCCGTTTAACTTCCTGGCGTATGCAAATTAGCCAACGCTAACTTAACTTCGCTTTGATTGCCACAGTAACGCTAGCGCAACTTCGCAAGTATTCGGCGCCCTGAACCCAACTTCGGATTTCTCTGTAATAACACAATAATGCCATGTCCTTGATTCCAGCTAATATATAATTAATCCTTTATAAAGGCAAAATCATACTATTGGATTTATTTATTGTTTAAATGATTTTTAAGAAGACTTAAGGTATGGAAATTATGAAAAGGTTATAAACCCCAGGTCCCGAGCATTCTGGATAGCAGGTCTCATACCTGTACCAACTCTTATGTGAATATTTTATCAATAAACTGCAATACTAATGCAATAACTTAACTTATTTTTAAATGCCATTGTGGGATGTTTCCTGTTAGCCCATTATACATTGTGTTCCAGATATCGGTGCATCCAATGCCTTGTGGCATCTCCAACAAAGGTTATGCGGTGTGTCCCCTGAAACAAAACAAAGAAAGAAAGGTAAGAACATTGTTAAAACCATTGTTAAAACAAATTGTATCTACTGGATTAATAAACAAAGTACAGATATGGGATCCTTTATCTGGAAACCCTTTATCCAGAAATCTACAAATTACCGAAAAGACCTTTTCCAATAGACTCCATTTTATTCAAATAATCCAAATTTTTAACAATGATTTCCTTTATCTCTGTAATAGTAAAACAATAGCTTGTACTTGATGCAAACTAGGGATGCACTGAGTCCACTATTTTAGGATTCAGCCAAATTCCTAACCCTTTGTGAAAGATGTGGCCAAATACCAAACCAAATCAGAACCATAATTTGCATATGTAAATTAGGGAAAGGAGGGGGATGCAGAACTGCATGTCCACTGTGCAGTTAAATTCGTTTTTTTACTTTCTTTTGTCTTCTATTTTATGTAGGGTTTTTATAACCCAATAAAATATTTCATTATAAAACATTTTTGATTCTTTGTTTGTATGCTGAAAAGCCATGTGATTTTTTTGGCTACAGATTTGGTTTTGCCAGGCACTTGGTTTCAGCCGAATCCAAATTCTGCTAAAGAAGGCTGAATCTTTACCGAATTCTGAAATGAATCCTGGATTCTGTGCATCCTTAATCCAAACTAAGATATAATTAATCCTTATTGGAAGCAAAACCAGCCTATTGGGTTTATTTAATGTTTACATGATGATCTCGTAGACTTAAGGTGGGGAGACCCAAATAACAGAAAGAGCTGTTGCTCTGTTTCAGAGTGCAGAGACCCAATTTTGCTTCATGAATATAGAGCTACCTGGAAAGGTAGTTGCTCTATTAATGAGTGTAGGAGGTAAGTAGACATCCTCCACTTGTCCCCTACCCATATCCTCTCATGCAGGTCGCATCATGGCCCTGTACTTGGCTGTCCTATGGCAGCCTTGTGCCCACTGACACAGCGTTCTGTACCCAATCAGTTCCACCACACAATTCCCCTCTTTTAAGAAAACTTTAGGGCCAGACATAGACCACCTGGCTAATGGAGCTGCTGTGTTGCTGTGCCTACATCAGTAAATATATTTTCTGGAATTGTACTCCACCCCCTCACATTCTTGGCAGGTGCCCCTAATGCCTTCCCATTGTTTCAGTCTGCTACCTTGCCCTTAAAGGGTTTGTTCATCTTTGAGATAACTTTTAGTATGATGTAGAGAGTGATGAATCTGCACAGGGGGCTAAGTTAAGACATAGGGGCATTTGCCCAGAGTAGCAGCTAGGCTGGGGGGGAGGGAAGGGGTCTATGTAGGGTAGGGGGTTAGGGATTTTTAACTTTAGGGTTTAGTTCTCCTTTAATTGCTGAAGTGAAGGAAGAGGACCCAAAGAATACCAAAGATTCGGAATATGACACCCATGAGCTCCGCTGCGCTTACTCTGCACCAATACATGAGCAAAGTATTTGGGACACTTTCAGGGGTAATGAACTATGAAGGGGGGGGGGAAGCAGGGAGGGGGACTATCTAGGATCTGCCAATCCATAGTCCTGGGTATCATTCTCCCTCAGTTGTACTCACCTCCCTCCCTTCCTGACTGTCACTCTCCCCTACCTTTATCCCCTGCCCTTACCCTCCGCTGCTCTCCCTGCCCTCCCCACTGTTATGGCACATGGACACGCACATTTGTGCACGATCAGAGGGTAATGTGGCCCTTGGGTTAAGTGAGAACAGATATCCAAATGTGTAGATTTCCGCACTTCCCTCGCCTTTCCTATGACAATTCCTGCTAGATGGTGCAAAAACTCTCTAGACGGTTGGCACACGTCAATCATAGTAATCACTGTTGAATGGAAGAGAGCAGCACAACACCAATTTGTTGCAGGTGGGGAGCTTCCCCATTTTTTTTCACCACCAAAAAATCAACGTTTCGGGGGGTTTTCACCCACCCTTCATCAGGATAAACACACAGTGCACACCATAACCTTATAAAGCCCATTAGGCCACACCCACCAACCACATGTTCCAAAGTTCCTGTATGGATCCAAATTGAGGCTTGGTACTCAGTCCTGTCCCACCCTCATATGAGGGTCCATTTTGTAGTGTCACGAAAAAGTAAAGATTTTCTTCTCAATAAATCAATTCAAGAATGTCCGTGTCAAGCATCAGTTAAACATCAGTTAAACAAAATATCACAGTGCAGAAAGTAATGCACCCAGACTACAATGGTATAAATGATTATATAACATCTTGTGGTATAATTACTCACAGCCAGCTGGGTTTTTTATCATTAGCTCTATCATTTCTCTTCACCCTCTGGCCAGTTTATCTGTGAAAAGTAAAACAGTGTTACAAACTTTTGAAAAATACATATTATAAGAAACAATTTAGACTGAAATGTTCATTAAGACCTTTAGGATACAATGTTTCCAGTTTCCAGATCCAGAAGCCTCCCTCTTCAGTAAGCTAATTTTTTATCAGTTACATTACTTGGAGACACCCAAACCTCTTCCAAAATTTGCCATCGTATTTGTGAAACTGTGTGTCTTTTCTCAAAAAAATGCTTAGCAAGGATGGTCTCTTTTTTTACCTTATCCTTAATCTTATCGTCCTCCATTTTCTCTTCCGGCTTATAAATTCTTATGACACTTTATGCTCGTTCAGTCTTAGCCTAAATGCCCTTTTTGTTTGCCCTATGTAGCCTAAGCCACAGGGCATTTAACAGTTATTCAATCTCTTATTAGCAATGCCTCTAAGTTTTTTATGGATTCCCTCTGCTAGATGGGTGTCAGACGTTCTCCCTATATAATCCCATTGCAATGGCTACAATTGGGTATAGAGCTTCACATTGGAATGTATCCCACCCGTTTTCGTTTGTCCTCTTTTGTAATTAGAGGGTTCCTAACATCTGTCCTGGGTTAGATTTGATCACCAATACTTTTTGCCCTTTTTTGTAGAGAATAATGGGACCTCAGTGAAAAGTTCCCAAATGTTTTCATTCTGCAAAATGGGCCAATGTTTTTTTATCACCTTTTTAATCAGTGCACGTTTGTGGGGACCAACTAGGTTGTAAACACAAGAATCCCTATGTTTTTTCTGTTTCGTGGTTCTTTTTCTTTGCTCAGTTCAAATCATCCCTTTTTAAAGGGTCGCTACCTTTTCGTGTGTAACCTTCCGAGTTCGTGCCTTACCGTAGCCCTTTGTGTCAATTTTTCACCAATTCTTTTGCCTGTTTCTATAAAGGTCATTCGACGACGTTATGTGTCTTGCTCTCAATTTGAAACTGGCTTTTGGGAGCCCCTTGCCTGTGCTCAATGGTGATGGAAAGTTATTCCCTCCGTTTGGCTGCTTATTAACTTTTCTGTGATGGGAAAAATTTCATCACACGTATGTAATACAGCCCTCTCGGCAACACGCTAGCGGTGAATAGATTAGTTTCATCCCTTGGCACGCGTCAAGGTGGGCTCCCCAAAAGCCAGTTTCATGAGAGCACGTAGTGCCAGCTGATTAAAAAGGTTGTTAAAAAAAACCATTGGCCCATTTCTGCCAGCAGAATGACCAAAACATTGCGGATAACCTTTTCATGGAGGCCCCATTATTCTCTTACAAAAAGCAAAAGTAGTTGCGTGGATATCTAACCTCAGGACAGATGTTAGGAACCTCTTCTAATTACAAAAAACAACGAAAGGGTGGGTACATTCATGAATTGTAAGCCATCTGCAATGGGATTATAAAGGGTCTCCCTACCAAGCAAGAGGGAATCCATTAAACTTAGAGGCTTTGCTATGTGTACATTACAGAAGGGGTATGGTTTACCTGTAAAATGCCCCTGTGGCTATAGGCTCTATCATATTGGGCAAACATAATGATAGCGGCATTTAGGCTAAGACTGAACGTAGGCATAACAAAGTGTCCATTAGAAACTATTATAAGCCGGAAGAGAAAATGGGAGGGTGAGACTGGAGTAAGATTAAGGAAACGTGGTTAGAAAAAAAATATGAGACCAACTTGCTAAGCATATTTTTTTGTGATAGATTAATAGGACCATCGTTTTCACTCAAATAGAGGCATAATTTGGAAGTGATGGTTATGAGGTGGATCTCCAGATTACTGTTGATGTAGATAAATAAATTAGCTTGCTTGAATGAGGAGCCTTCTCGTATTCTGTAACTAGTTGTCCTATGTCTTAGATGGATACTTTCAGTCTAATGTTGCGTGTAATTTAATATTTGTTTTTTCAAAAGTTTTGTACACTGTGTTTATACTTTTCACAGATGATAACTGGCCTGTATGTGTGCCACTGATGAGTTATTAAGAACCCCGCTAGGCTGGGTGGGGAGAGAGTGTATACACTAGTATAAAATTCAGTTATGCCTGTATGTCTGGGGATTACTTTCTGCGACTGTGATATGGTTTGTTAACTGATGCTTGATCATGGACATTCTTGAATTTGAGTTTGATTGGTAAGATAGGATTGTTAGATCTGACTTTTTTCGTAGACACTACGTAGAATGGCCTCATATGAGGGTGGGCAGACTGCAGTCCATAGCCTCAATTTTGATGCCATACAGGAACTTTGGAACATGTGGTTGGTGGGTTGGCCTGAATTGTGCTGGGTTAGGCTTATGGTGCACTCTATGTTTCTTATACCTGAGACGGGTGGGTGAAAACCCTCTCCCTCAACGTAAGGGTGGACCCAACCCTGGAAGCTCCCCACCTGCAACAAATTGGTTTTTTGTTCCCTCTCACTCTCTCTGATGTTCTTGGAGTTAATCCCTCTGTAAGAATCCCACTTTGGTCGGAAATTCCCTGCTTGCGCCAGTTAAAGCTAGGCCATACACTTTATAAGATATCCGCTATGTTTGGCTATTATAGCCAAAAGAGCAGATTTCTTTCCCGATAGTGCCACTAATGGCAGTGCGATAATACCGGATGTTCGTAATGCCGATAACATTTCGGTCTCGCCTATTCAGATGTATATCGGATTAATGGAAAGGACTATGATATAAAACAGATAACGCAATTAAGGGACAAGTCCAATTACACAACCCAATGCCTATTTCTGCCCACCATCCTTCCATCAGTCCCCACACTCAACTCTCCTCTCAATGGCTAGGCTTTATCCACACCTGCTTCACAAGCTCCCAACGGCCATCTTGTCAGATACATATCATGCCAAGCAAGGTGTGTCTCACCGATGTGTCTCATATGTCACCTCAGAAATCCCGCTGCTCAACCGGCTGTGCTTTATTAGGTGTCCAGCGTCCGAGGATCTGCCTGTTCTTAACTCATTCCCTTGTTTAGATACGGGGCTCCTGCTATTAGCGCACAGGCTATTCCCCAGGCCACAGAGTACGGCTCTGTGAGAGCAACTCTCCAGCGGGAAATTGCAGAATGGCTAGCTCCGGTCAAGCTGCCGCGCCGGCTCTGCGCTGTTCAACCATTGTTCCACCTCTTGATAGTCTCTTGTACCTCATGCATTTTTCCAAACGTTGCTCCTGTTGCAGTTTCTGTACTTACCTGTTGCCAATTTACTTACTCCGAATGAATCCTTCAATCCACTTCAGATAAATCGTTTCTGCACCAGAAATATCGGTATATTTTTTTTCCCCGTGCTGGCCTTTCACCCATAACACACAAGTTGCTAGAGTATTTCCCCCATTTCACATCAAGGTTATTCTGCGAATCAGTCCTGCTCCAGGTCCAATAGTACTCTACGAAAGGGTGATGGGCACCCAATCCTGTAGATGATGTGCTTGTTACATGTATCTGAAGACTACTGCAGCCCTGAGTCTCTGCAAACCGGCACCCTGAATAGTTATGTCCAACAAAGCTGGTGACGGTCTGGGTTTCTGTATATCGTCAGTCGTTCATACAGAGATTATTATCCTCGCCGTCACAAATTTTCTACGTCCGATTAAATTCTGAAAACGATTCGCCCCGAGATTTTTCCACATCTCACCGAAAAATGTCATGGGACACTCCCCAACGGATTTCATCTTATGCGTCTATGGCCATGCTTATAGTGATTGTAGACCAAATTGGATAAAGCCTGTGTCTCTCTCGCATCTTCCTTACTGTCAGGTGTCTCTGTCCATGCAGTCTTCACTTATTCCTTGCGTCCCCACTTTGCAAAGCAACCCGGTCGTCAGTTATCTCTGACATCTGTCCACATCTACCATCCTTTCTTCACTCTCACACAGCTTGTAGCTGCCATGTGTCAGTATCAGTTACTTCACTTCAGGCACGTTTATCTCCTCCCGGCTCCGGGATTCGCACACGTGCTTGGGACTGTATAGCACAAGATTGTATGCGTGGCAGCCTAAGGAGTTGGACAGCATACGGCCGCATGAGGGCTCTTGATCGTCGTTCCAGGTCCCCAAGCCTTCCTGTGCAGCCTTCACTCCACTGAGAAGCAGCGCTTTAATGAGCTCCAGAGACTGACAGTAGGTTTGTGTTGACAGGAGCCTTGGATTATTCCTGAACCACGATAAGGTGTATTTGTTGCATTGCCTTCGAATTTTGACTGTTCGAGTATAGTGCTGGGAGCTTGTGCCTTGAAAAAATAAAGGTTGTGTGTTGTTATTTATGCACTGCAGATATGGCGCTGGGAGCTATTGCCACTGAAGATTAAAGCAAACTTCGTGTGCTTGGGATTGAGAATGTGGAGACACTGCGGAGATCGAGCCATGGTGAGCCGAAGCCGTGGCGAGTGTGTCAAGAGGGAGGTAATGACCCAGGGTCCGGGATGAGACAAAAGTGTGTCCGCTGTCTGATTCTACGGTCCTTCTTGTGCCTGCTACCGTAGGGACAGCAGAAACTACTTCTGGATATTCAAACAGGGAGAGTATACAAATCGGCGCAGTTAGCACTACCTGGGAAAGTTAATGGCGTGGTTCACTTTAAGTTAACTTTTAGTATGTTTTATAATTATTCGTTTAAGCATCTTTTCAACTAATTTCATCATTTTTTTTTTTTTAATTTTTGATTTATTTGTCCTGTTTGTCTTGACGGCTTTAAAAGCTTTAGAAATAAATACAGATTTAGGGGACATATCAATTCACACTTCGAGAGGGCTAGTAAGATGGTGTGCAGGGTTAAACTGTATTGTTATACGTTCATCTGTATACTTTCATTAAAAGTTCCCATTGGGACCTAAAAGCGTTCTCCGGAAATCCACTCACCTTTCTTTAGACAATATGCGTTCTATGTCTCCACCTCTGATCCCAAGAGAAGAATCTATAAGACCCATGCTCTAAGGTTATGTGCTAGAATTATTGTGGAGTTCCAAAAATGAAGGACTGACTGGTTGCAATTTGCTATTATGTTGTATCATTTCTGGTTCGCATTGTTGTATACTGGACACATTGTCCCAAACGGCGTTTTTTTTTAAAAGGCTGTTGGTTTTACCAGATATAAACCTATTACGATGGACAGGTCAGGCATCATTAAATAACATTATCCGTGAGTCAGGTACAGGTCTGTGTTGATCTATGTCCAGCTTACTAAATCATATGTCCAACAGAATTCACTGTTCAGTAAATTGGTTATTAACTCTGATGGTTATCCAAGACCTTGTGATTTGGTTCTATCTCTTACCTCAAGGCTTATTACAGGATTCCGTTTATTTCCCCTTCTTAACAATTTATTTAAATTTTTTTCTGGAACTTTTGGTTTTTATTTAATTATTAATAAAAGTTAAGTCAACTTTGGTTCTTTGAGTCATCGGCTCCAACGATTGCGGGAGGTGCACTTATGGGTTTGCCTTTCCTTTCTTTTTATTCTATTACACTTTAAAGCTTTTCCACATCTAAAGAACAAATACTTTGTAAGCCACACACTTGAGTTGGCTTCCGAGTGAAGTATTTAGAAGGAAAACAACTTAGAATTTTTCAAATGTTTTTCTTTTCTGCGTAGCTCTTTGACCATCGAAGTGTTTTTTTGGTGATTTTTTTTTTTTGCAATAATAAGTATTCTTATGTGTTCCAGTAAAAAGTGATGATGAAGATGGTGATGTGAAACCAGGGAAATGCCATGTAAATCAGGGGAAAGGCAATGATGATGGGAAAGACCCAAGGATACCAAAGCGGCCAAGGACAATCCTCACAACCCAACAAAGAAGGGCATTCAAAGCATCTTTTGAGGTGTCATCTAAACCATCTTTTGAGGTATCCTCCTTCCTATTGCTGTACCTTTAGCTTTCCTGGTATACTCCTTCCTATTCCTATACCTTTAGCTTCCCTGGTATACTCCTTCACAATCCTGTACCTTTAGATTCCCTGGTATAATACTTACCAATTTCTGTAACTTTAGCTTCCCTGGTATACTCCTTCCTATTGAAACTTTAGCTTCCCTTGTATACTCCTTCCTATTGCTGTACCTTTAGCTTCCCTGGTATACTCCTTCCCATTCCTGTACCTTTAGCGTCCCTGGTACAGTAGAACCCCTGTTTTACTTGTTTAGGGGACCAGAAAAAAATGTGTAAAATCCAGGAAAATGTAAAATCAGGGAAATGTATTATGCATAATATATAGGTGGGACCACAAAACAACAATGTAAAATGAGGGGAAACTTAATATCAGGGGACGTAAAATGGGGGTTCTACTGTATACTCCTTCCCACTCCTGTACCTTTAACTTCCCTGGTATACTCCTTCCCATCCCTGTACCTTTAGCTTCCCTTGTATACTCCTTCCTATTGCTGTACTTTTAGCTTCCCTGGTATACTCCTTCCCATCCCTGTACCTTTAGATTCCCTTGTATACTCCTTCCTATTGCTGTACCTTTAGCTTCCCTGGTTTACTCCTTCCCATTCCTGTACCTTTAGCTTCTCTGGTATACTCCTTCCCATTCCTGTACCTTGAGCTTCCCTGGTTTACTCCTTCCCATTCCTGTACCTTGAGCTTCCCTGGTATACTCCTTCCCATTCCAGTACCTTTAGCTTCCATGGTATTCTCCTTCCTATTGCTGTACATTTAGCTTCCCTGGTATACTCTTTCCCATTCCTGTACCTTTAGCTTCCCTGGTATACTCATTCCCATTCCTGTACCTTTAGATTCCCTGGTATACCCTTTTCATTCCTGTACCTTTAGATTGCCTGGTATACTCCCTCTTATTCCTGTACCTTTAGCTTCCCTGATATACTCCTTCCTACTGCTGTACCTATAGTTTCCTTGGCTAGGGGTAGGCAGAAAAGGCAGCTGCCTAGGGTGCAATGATAGGGGGGCACTGTTCATCACCAATGAGAAATTGTGTATGGTTTGAATTCCCCATGCAACACCATCATCAGTGTAGGGACCACCAATCTACCACCACAAGTAAAGAGTTTGGGCAAACAAAGAGCTAAATTTGTTTATTACCCTGAGATGAATACTATCCAGTCCTGGACCTTTGCTCGCCTTTAGCCTTGTTCTAGTCTCTTAACTCAACTCATAGTTAGAGCGATCTTCAATAACGCTGTATTCCCTCACTTGCTAAATGACAATGGGACCAGTCCCTGGATCAACTTGTACTATGAGCTATCTTCAATAACCCTCTATTCCCTTACTTGCTAAAAAGTCATCCAACCCCTTCTTAAAGCTATCTAATGTATCAGCCTGTACAACTGATTCAGGGAGAGAATTCCACATCTTCACAGCTCTCACTGTAAAAAAAACCCTGGTGAATAAAGCATTAGACCTACTGGTGAATAAAGCATTAGAAAGATGATTATATGGCCCCTTATATATTTATACATAGTTATCATATCATATTACCCCATAAGTTCCTCTTCTCTGGCCAAGCCTGGGCTGCTTTGATTATTTTGTTGCCCGGGCTGCTTTGATTTTTTTGCCCGGGCTGCTTTTTACTCCCAGTCCAGCCCTGTCCATTAGTGATGTGCATGTTGATCCGAAATCCACAGTGACCCGTGGGTTTAACTCCAGTTAGGTGGGTTGAAATTTGGCCAACTATTGCAGGTTATGGAAGTACACTCCTTCTCTGCTCCCGAAGATTCCCAGGCGCAGACAGAAGTAGCATAGTAGCATGAGAAGACATGGGTACAGATTAGGAGCAGGTCCTACAATGGCAACATTTTGCAGGTTAGGCTCAGGTGCTGGTCGAGTTTTACCTGACCCTCACATCACTAGCCCTACAGAGCATTTGTTTTTTAGATGGAGTCAATGAAAACTAGAAGGAATGAGAAAAATATTTCATTAACTATAAAAATAAAGTAGCAGAATGTTAACTATGTTAACTTAAACGTGAACCCAATATAGGACCTCACTAAAAACTTTGTTTTACTCCTTACTGCAATAACCTTTTCCATCTCTATTCCATCTCTATTTTATCTTGTCTGATAGCTTTTTTGCCTCCTAGTTTAGGCTGTCCCATATAACTTGAACGCCTTTAAAGCAAGCTTTTTCATACCAATCTCAACACCAACAACCCATAAAGGTTTTGATTTGCGATGACTTTCTTCAATACAAGAGGAATATATTGACATGTATACAGACTTAAGGTTGAACTTGATGGACGTGTGTCTTTTTTTCAGCCTAACTTACTATGTTACTATGAATATTTATTTAGCAGGGTTTTAAAGACATTCCATAATGAAATCTTTCCCAGTAAATATATTGCAGAGATGCCTTGCCAGAGGTGTACTGTCAATTTATTGTAGTTCTGGATCTATTGCCTCAGCTGTACTAAAGGAGCACCTCTTCTAATCAACAAATCTGTCACAGCACCTAACGTTACAATTCCAGCAAGGGCTCCGCAAGACAAGTTTGCAGCAGAACAACACACTGTTCATTAGATGGGGATTTTTGAAGGGAAATAATTAACACACACCCCTTCAACCTAAATACTGCAACTTTACAGAACCAAAGAAACAGAGGCCAGATACTATTTAGTATGATGTAGAGAGCAATATTCTGAGACAATTTGGTTTTCATTTTGTTTTTATTTGTGCTATTTGAGTGCTATTTTGTGCAATCTGTCTGTCATTTCACCAGAAAAAGGAAATCCTTCTAAAGTATAAATAAAATATTCCTACAACTTTTGTACAGTTAGGACACTCCAAACTGTTCGCAGACACTCATTGGGGAAAATTTACTAAAGGGCGAAGTGACTAACTCTGACGAAAATTCTTCAGCATGATGTCATTTCGGAACTTTGCTGATTTTACTAACGGTTGCTGGCGTAACTTCGCTAGCGAAGGAGATAGACTCTAGCGGTACTTCACACCCTAATGCCAGGCGAAGTTGCACTCTGGCGAACGAGTGTAACTAAGTTAATTCACTAAGATTGAGATTTGACTGAACGTTACCTCTTGCGCCAGACTTGCCTTCGTCAGCTCAGACCAGGCGAAGTGCAATAGAGTAGATAGGACCAGGTCAAAAAATAGATGCGTCTTTTACTTTTCACAGGTTGATAGGCTGCAAAAGATCATAATTTTTTTGGGGTACCCAGCTTCCCCCCTACATTCCCTACCATATGACACATAAACTATACCCTGGGCTCATGTGTAGGGCAATATAACAACTCTAGTTTTTTTTATTAAGGTTCCCTGGGCTTGTGTAGTACAATGTATTGGCTGCAACATATATGTCCATTTAACTTGCCGCCGTATGCAAATTAGCCAACGCTTAAGTAACTTCGCTTTGCTTGCCGCAGTAAAGCTAGCACAACTTCACACGCATTCGGCGCCCTGGGCGAATTTTTCGCAAATTACCGTTGTTCTGGCGAATCTACGCCTGGCGAAGTGTTGCGATGTCAGCAAAGCCAAAGCAATTTCTGAGGTAAGGTAAATTTATTCCCATTAGAACAGCTTTTTTTGGACTTTTTCAGGTTGAGCCCCCGCTTTTTGAGGAGCAACTTCTGGCTGGGGTATATTGTCCCTTTAGGAAGCAATGTTTACATCCCCTTAAAGCGAGCAAATTAACACTTTAACCACCAAGCACGTACAGCGTACTTGCTGGCGGTTCAGGGCTCAGGCTGCCAAGAACGTACCTCGTACGTTCTCCTGCAGCTGAGCCCTTCTCTCTGCATCGGCAGCTTTTGCCACCTCAGGAGGGTTGACAGCCCCTGGGCAACAAGGCTAGGGACTGTCAAGTCGGTTCTGCGACACGATTGTCGCAGATCCGACTTCAAAGTGACAAACGCTGCTGCTGCTCTCTTACCTGATCTCTGTCGCACATCCGCCCACTCACTTCCTGCTGTGCAGTGACTCTGCAGAGAGACATCCTTCTGCTACAAAACGGTAAGTGCACGTTTTTTTGCACACTTACCTGCACGTACACATACTTATACAGTACATTTTATACACTTACACACACGTAAAGATTGGTATTTTTTATTTTAGCACACTTTGTCCCTTTTGTCAAGACAACTTTTAGAAGAGCACAAAAATGTATTCACAAAAACTCCAACAGGTGTTTTTTTTTTTTTTACTTATTCATTGTACGTTTGTTTTGCCTAAAAACATGTTATTTTGACAGCGTGACTATTGGATAATCTATTTTGGCCACTAATTACACTGTCAGATCAGTGATTTTATTTCATTGATTTACACTATTTTTGCGGTTTTATTTAATTTTATCCCTGCATTATTGTTCCTTATGTATCTTTAGTACAGTTTTGCTGTTTGGTGCTTTGGTATAGAAACATTTATTTTACTTAGTTTGATTCGCCAGAATATATGCTTTCCAAAAATATATAGTTTTCTGGGGGTCTTTTTACAGTTTGGGGGTCTTACGGCACATCACGCACAGTTGGGGCTCTCTTTTTCTGCAGCTTAGCTGGCTAGCGTGAAAATTCATATGCATGTTTTTCATTTGGGGTCCGTACACGCCACATACTTTGGTAAAGCTATGCATATTGGACATAAACTATTCATTAGACCTCTGACGTCCAAATTTAGGGTGCTTTTTCTTTGTACGTGTAGCGCTATAGTAAACTGCCTCTTATATAGCAGTTATAGCTACTTTCCTTTGTGGACTCTCACCACAGATGAGCTCTCTTTCTCAGGGGCAAGCCCTCGCAACGAGGTGGAGGAAGGATGTAATGCAACTGTAACTCGGTGCAATAGCACAATGATGGGCGCCAGTAGTTCTTTAACCGTAAACCAAAAGAATATTTATTGAACAATAGAGCATGAAGATGATCAGTACAATTATCCACAATGGAGCATCAAATACCACAGCAGCATTAAAGGAGCTTATACTCACAGCACGCATAGGCTGAATCCCACAGGCCAGGGAATAACAGCAGAGAGTAGTTGCAACAGGTGTGGGTATTAATATATCTTCGTACTCAGGAACTCCTGGTTGCTCTTAGGGGAAACCTACCATCCCTAATCTCAACACTTTAGTCCCTCTCTGGGTCAGTATTACCGGGAATCTTAATCCCACTAATCTCCTCGTAGGAGCCTTGAGCTGCTCAACTAGTTAACCTCTCTATCACTCCTAGAGTGATCTATGAACAAGTATAGCTATCTACTTACTAGGATGCTGGGCTCTAGGGTCAGCACTACCCATTCCCTTCCAGCCTGCTTGGTTGGGCTAAAGTAATGGACCTAGAGCACATGGCTCCTAAACCTTTTATACTCTGGCACAGCGCCACTCAGGTCACCGTGTGAATTGCAAGGGTTACATAAGACAGGAGCACAATACCCCTCCCAACTGTATTTTAGGACCCACTTAGGTATCCAAATAGCTAGGGATGGGCCTGTCAATAAAGTGTAAGGGTGTCTAAGATTTTCACATCCCTACATTCTCCCCCTGGTGAATTCCTTCCGTCCCGGCAAGGAACCTTCAAAGAATCAATACTGAAAATATAGCAGTTAAGGCACATCATGCAAGAAACCTTTTCAAAGAACACATTGCATTACTACACCATTACCTTATAACCTCTTCGGGGTAACTCTCCTGAGTAAACCCAGGTACAATGGCATAACTGAAGAAAACATATCAATAGCACAGTTTCCTTCATGAACAGGTAAACTTTATTGGTACACCTATAAAAGAACACAAGTTAGAAATACTGCAGTTCAAACACAATCAGTATTCTAGTCCATCAAACATTCGAACCCACAATCCTTTTTGAAAATGCACTTAGGAGAAATTGGATGAACCTACCAACGGACAGGTATTACCTAAAACAGTCCTTGGGCATAACTCCAACTGAAGTAAAACGAAAAACAATCTTCCCCTGTAGAAAGTTCAGTACCTTGAAGGGACAGGAAAATAGGCAGATAGCTCAAAAAAAATAGCTACAAACAAACTCCCAATGGAGTATCAGCAGATTAAATCATGTGAAGAAATCTTGCCTTGGTATCTTCATAGGGATGTAGTATTTGGGATGGGGTTTGTCCACCCACTGTCCATCTCCCAAATAGACTTCCAAGTTGAAGTACTTGGTGGGGTTATACTTGCCACAGCTTTTCACGGCATTCTTTAAAATGGTGCGGCCATACCACCATTCCCTTTCTATGGAACGCAGATACTGCCAATCCTTCTCTCTCCTCACTTTGTCAGGATTGGTAAGGCAACTGTGGTGCATCTTTTCTTTGCGGAGAATCTCATCTATGAGCCAATTTTCATAAGATGCCGCCACCTTCTCATACACCCACAGTGGTGCATAGGGCATGAAATATCCCCAAGTTCTATGAACATGAAAATTTATCACCCTCTGTACTCTGGATACAGAGGTGAATACATTGGGTCTGCCCGTCCTGGCAGCACCCAAAAATCTTTTTCCTCCTCAGGGCCAATGATGGGAGGTGCAGTGAAGCTGGAAGGTCTCTCTATAGAAGGTGTTGGCTCAGACACGGCTTCGGGAGTTTCCTCTTCATATTCTTCCCATCCAGGGGCTCTTTTGAGGATGGAGTCATCAGCAACAACAGGAATGATAGCAACCAGTCCTTCCTCCCTCTCTAGGGATATCTTACCCCACTCGTGATGGTACAACTCCGACACGTGAATGCTCTCTCCTGGCTCACTAAGAGTTTGAAACACGGTCACCTTGGGGCACACATTCTTTGTTGGCTCACTAGCCACAGATCGTCGGCTCTGACATCTGACCTGAGCCGGAAGGTCCAATGTGGAAACTCCATCACTGTCCACACTGGCAGAGATCCACTTTTCTAACAGGTCCTCCTCATCCTCCAGGATTGGAGGATCTCGGATGGTTGGTGCAACAGGCGCAATAGTCCCCAACCTGCCAAAAGAAAACTTCCTCCATTCCACATCAGAACTAAGGACTGGAAGTGGTGCAGGAACAGCTAGGGCTGTATAGACAGTCACTGTTAAATCCCATGAGGTCCCATGCCACTGAGCAATACTTTGCGGGGCAAAGGATCATCTTTGGGGCAAATCGTCACAAGAGGCTCCTGGTCAGTTCCAACATTCTCCTCTGCTGAGGCATGGAACAATTCAGGATTTGAATTCACCTCCCACGAAACATCAGACTCAGCATAGCTAGATATGAACGGCTGAAACATTTCCTCCTCTGAGGATACAAGAGCAGCTTCAGGCCTGCAAGCTGCATCAGGCTCTAACACGTGCCACACCCCTTCTGGAAAGTTCTCTTGGGGTGTGCCAGGGACCCAACAGTCAGGATCCTCAACTGTTAGTAAGGGATCCAAATCTCCCCCTGGTACATCTGAAACTGGGGAAGACACTTTAAGAGGCAAAAGCGCAGGACACGCCAGAATATTTTGTTCACCCTCGGACTTTAGCAAGGGGGTAGTAGGAGTCACATCAGCCGCCCGGCAAGACGGCACTCTTTCGTGACCCGCAGTGGCGATCACAAGTTCCCTCCCCCTGGTAGAATCAGATCAGTCTGCGAAGCACAATCGCACATGAGCTTAACCTCACTGAGTTTTAAGGCCGGCACTGTTGCAGACACTGAGACAGACTCGGGCATAGACACAAAGTCCATAGCAGGCTCAGGGACCGGGTGTAGGGACAGGCTCTGGAGCGGAGTCGGAGACAAGCTTGGGTGCAGCTCCAGATATGGGGCCCGCAGCCGCTGACACCCCGGGGGCACCCTCTATCTCGTTGTAGATGAGAATAGTTTTGCCGCTCACCTTGTTCCCGTATCCGGTCCACCAAGGGGGATTGATCAGCCCGCTTGAATGGTCCCATCCACAGATGAGCTTCACACTGGAAACAAACACTCTCCGGATCTTCCAAGGCGTCGGGTGCTTCCAAGTCGCACACTCCACAGCCCGGAATCATGGTTCCCCATTCACTTGGGGTAAAGGTTCCTTGGTATATATACTGCCACTCAGCCTCCACCCGGATAGGAACGGAATCAGCTCTCGCTCGAGGGGGCAAAGACTCCATGGGCAACTCTGGAACACCGGGTTCGGAAATCGGCTCCATAACAGAATTCAGGTCCCGGTCTACTAGCTCCGAAGATCCTAGCAGCATGAACGGCAAACAGGATATCCCAGCCAAGCTATCTTTTAAATTAGGACGTCGCGACATCTCCTCAATAACGCCTCTTAGAGGTGAGTGAGCACGCCCCTTATTTCTTCGCGGGCTTTCCGACTTAACCCCTTCTGGGCAGGTCAAGGACACAGGGTGTGGCGCAGCAGAAAATTTCTTAACAGCCACTTTTCCTGTGCGAGGGGGAATAGGTGGCGTATAGCAAAACAGCTACCCACCAACGAGTCTTTTTCCTGGGCAATATTTAGGACATTCCTCAACGGGCAAACTGTCACTACAGTCCTTGACATCATCAGCTAGGAACGGATTAAGCCCAGGGGTAGACACATTAATCTCATAATCATCAGACACTTTAGTACTGCCAGCCCTCTTGTTCTCCCGATAAACTCGAGCAGTTGAAAGAGTCAGTTACACAGTCACTAAAAGGAGCTAGCGGAAACCCAAATGGAGGGAGTGTTGGCGGGCTCTGGTACCGACAAGGGCACCCTTCCTTCTGTACTCCCATCGGATAGACTCTAGAAGGCCAGGTGCTTTTCTGGGGCACTGCAGGAACCCAATATAAGAGCCGAACAAATCCCTTCTTGTCTGAGGGTTCTCTAGCTACATAAGCAAACGCATCAAATATAGAATTTCCCATTAGCGATTGATTCACAACGTCTATGGGACATTTCTCAGGTACATCATCGACCATAAATGTGTATTCAGGATCCGCTCCCATATCCAGGGACCAATCCCACATTGCAGCTTCAGATAGGGGAGCCATAATGTTTAATAAGGACAGAACCAAGCAAAACAATACACTTCTCACTGGAATCAGTATGGCAGCACTGGGGAATAAGAACTACAGACTTTCCCCACAGTAAGGTGCCTTTTTCCTACTGGGTCCGCACACGCAGCGCCTGTCACACTAGGCTGCGTGCAGTATAACAATTAATGGTTACAGTTAACCCTTTAGAGCCCCACGTTGGGCGCCAAAATGTAGCGCTATTAGTAAACTGCCTCTTATATAGCAGTTATAGCTACTTTCCTTTGTGGACTCTCACCACAGATGAGCTCTCTTTCTCAGGGGCAAGCCCTCGCAACGAGGTGGAGGAAGGATGTAATGCAACTGTAACTCGGTGCAATAGCACAATGATGGGCGCCAGTAGTTCTTTAACCGTAAACCAAAAGAATATTTATTGAACAATAGAGCATGAAGATGATCAGTACAATTATCCACAATGGAGCATCAAATACCACAGCAGCATTAAAGGAGCTTATACTCACAGCACGCATAGGCTGAATCCCCACAGGCCAGGGAATAACAGCAGAGAGTAGTTGCAACAGGTGTGGGTATTAATATATCTTCAGTACTCAGGAACTCCTGGTTGCTCTTAGGGGAAACCTACCATCCCTAATCTCAACACTTTAGTCCCTCTCTGGGTCAGTATTACCCGGGAATCTTAATCCCACTAATCTCCTCGTAGGAGCCTTGAGCTGCTCAACTAGTTAACCTCTCTATCACTCCTAGAGTGATCTATGAACAAGTATAGCTATCTACTTACTAGGATGCTGGGCTCTAGGGTCAGCACTACCCATTCCCTTCCAGCCTGCTTGGTTGGGCTAAAGTAATGGACCTAGAGCACATGGCTCCTAAACCTTTTATACTCTGCACAGCGCCACTCAGGTCACCGTGTGAATTGCAAGGGTTACATAAGACAGGAGCACAATACCCCTCCCAACTGTATTTTAGGACCCACTTAGGTATCCAAATAGCTAGGGATGGGCCTGTCAATAAAGTGTAAGGGTGTCTAAGATTTTCACATCCCTACATACGTAAAACATTGTGTGCGATTAAATGCGGCAAACTGCAACAATTTTAGGCGATTTTCAGAAATGTTGTAAAAACCTCTACGTTTATGAAAAGCTTTGCAGTTTGGTTGTAGAAAAGACGTCTTTATCTTTGTTGGATTCGTCAGAATGTGTACTTTCCGAAAATATATGGCTTTGCTGTTAAGAGGGTCTTGAGCACATAATAAGAAGTCAAGGGTCTATGTTTACAGAAGGCGAATCGCCATTGGAGAAAAATCATATGCACTATTTTCATTTGAGGTCCGCACATGCCAGCTGCCTTTGTATATCAATGCATATTGGCATAGAACTGTTCAGTAGACCTTGGCATCAATATTTATGGTGTTTTACAATTGTATGTAAGAAATTGGGTGAGATAAATGTGGCCAATTGCAATATTTTTAGGCAATTTTCAGAAATTGTAAAAACTGTTGCTTTTATCGCCAAATTTAGGAAAGGCTTGCGACTTGGTACTTTGGAGTACAAAGACATGCATACCCAATTTGTATTCGTGGGAATGTGTACTTTCAAAAAATAATGTTTTTCTGGGGTGAACTTACTTTTTTCTACTTCGCCCCCCCAAAAACGATGTAAATGTGTTGATTTTGCAGTACCTGAAATGACAGACCATCATGGGGGTCATGTGTTTTGGAGCCCCTAATATGTCACGTGCTTGGGTACACTTAACATATTGGGCATCAAACTGTTCAGAGGACCCCAGGCTTTCATATTTGGGGTGATTTCTCTTGATACCTAAAGAATGTGGGCAATTCGATGCTGCAGGATAGAAATTTTGAGGTGATTTTTGGAAATGTCACCAAAATCAACAGATTTAGGAATGGTTTTGCAGCTTGGTACTTTGTAAGTACAAAGACATGCATACCCAATTTGGATTCGTGGGAATTGTGTACTTTCCCGAAAATATATGGATTTCTGGGGTGAGCGTACCTTTTTCTACCTTTGCCCCCCCCAAAACGATTTGTAATGTGTTGATTTTGGCAGTACCTGAAATGACAGGCCATATGGGGTCTTCCTTTTGGGGGCCCTATATGTTACCTGCTTGGTACACCTATACATCTATCGGGCATCAAACTGTTCAGAGGACCCTAAGCTTTCATATTTGGGGGTTGATTTACTTGATACCTAAAAGTATGTGGAGAGTGAGCGATGCTGCAGGGTTGAAATTTATGAGGTGATTTATGGAAATGTTCACCAAAATCACCAAATTTAGGAATTGGTTTGTGGCTTTGGTACTTTGGAGTACAAATACATGCATACCCAATTAGATTCGTGAGAATGTGTTACCTTTCCTAAATTATATGGTTTTCTGGGGTGATCTTACTTTTTCTACTTTTGCCCCCCCCCAAAAAAAAACGATGTAATGTGGTTTGATTTTTGCAGTACCTGAAAAATGAATGTACCAAATGGGGGTCTTCCTTTTGGGGCCCCTATATGCCACGTGCTGGGACACCTATACATAATTGGGCATTCAAACTTGCTTCAGAGACCCTAAGCTTTCTATTTGGGTGATTTCTCTGATATCTAAAAGTATGTGGGTAATATTTTTTTCGTGGTGTTATTTTTTTTTTTATTTTTTTTTCGGGGTGATGCAGAGTGGAATTATGAGGTGATTTTTGGAAATTTCACCAAAACCACCAAATTTAGAAAAGTTTGGCCCGCTTGCGTACAAAAGTCATGCATACCCAATTTAGATTCGTAGGAATGTGTTCTTCTGCGCAAAAATATATGGTTTTCTGGGCTGAACTTACTTTTTTCTACTTTGCCCCCCCCCAAAAAAAAAAACTATGTTAAATGTGTTGATTTTGCAGCACCTTCAAATGACCCAGACCATATGGGGGCTCTTCATTTTAGCGCCCTATATACCACATGCTTGGGGTACAATCCTATACATTTTGGCCATCAAAACTGTTCCAGTGCACCCCCAGGCTTTCATATTTGGGATTTTAATTGATACTAATGATAACGAATCTGTCTTCTATGTGATAGATGTTCATTTTAGAGTTAGATAGATTTGTCTTAACAATGTTTTATAGCAATGTTTCTTTAGCCATTTTCTTTCTTATGTTCCTGGTAAGGAACACACCATCAACCAGTGGGTGAGTGAGGTGGGACGCACAGGTGATCGCGAATGCTGGTAGTAGTTGAGAGAGCCCATATGATGTTCTGTTTACATAGGTTAAAATTGTACACCAAATGTTCACATAACCAAAATACACTTTAGGAATACTCGATATTGACTTAACGTTGCGTAAGTTCGAGGAGTAACAACAAGATTTAATTTACCTAGTTTTTATGATTGTCAACCAGTAAATCTGGTCTTTATAAATAATGGGTTCATTTCTAGGGCATAAGAGTAAACCTACTTGTTAACGCGAAGGTGGTGAACTGAGGTAAACGTAACTAGAGGTGGGCGGCCCTGCGGAGCGTAGTACGTCTGGCGAGCATAGCGCCCCTGCGCCCCCCTCCGTGATGCCGCATTTATTCATATGGCGCAATCTTCGCTGCCAGGGGAGGGGATTGCCGCATATGAAGCGGTGTGCGGAGCACCTGGCCTGCTCACCATCCACCATGACTTCCCCGTCCATTCCTGCCATTGTGTCTGTCAATTCAGAGAGAATCAGATCGCTAATATGACCTTAGGATTTGTGCGCGTGTAGCAGTGTGCTATTGGATTTTTATAGTTATTAGGTCTGGACTAAGCTTCTGTAGATTTTTGAGCGACATTATGGACATAAGTAGTGTAAGATAATCTTCCTTGTAAACAAACGTAAAATAGATATAATATAATAATACTTAGGATTTAAATTTAGTTAATAACAAGTTAGTAAGTGATACCTCAGGATAACTATATGCCTTTTCCCTATATACGTAATCTATAGTCCTCTGATTAAAATTAGGGTCTTATATCCGTAGGTAAAAACCATGATATACTATATATATATATGTAGCCAGACCATTCTAAGGAAGTAGGCAGTAGGCAACCCCTTCACTCCAAATCGGCTGTGTTCTGATAAACAAAGGGGTAAAATGATGGCTTCTGGATATATGTGATTGTTCTTTTGTGAAACATGATCCTTTTCTTTCTATTTTGTATCTAGACCCTTTAGACAAGCCACTATATTTTTGACAGACGAGGTTATGTATATATGCACCAAAACATCTGCATAATGTTGAGTAGCCAGTCGCAGGATAATCATCCCGTGCAAAAAAAACAATACCCTATTCCGTTTAAATCCTGAAGGGCCCGGTAAACTCTAAATTTAAGACCAGCCTCCAAGAATAAAAGGCCCTTTTTTTAAAGTGGACAAAGAGCTGCAACTTCACATATTATAAGTCGTGACCTTATCTGCCTGGCTTGTGTCTTTTGGCAAGGTTAGTAACCACCTAGGTTCGCAGGGATACATAAGAGACCAAAAACAGGCTGTGCATGTGGATAGGGTACAAAAGCTACCCAACAACATAGCATGGCTCACCATTTAAGTTTAAAACAATATAGGATCTGTTATCGGAAACCCATTATCCAGAAGCTCCACAGAATACGAAGGCTGTCTCCCTGGACTCCACTTTTAATCAAATAATCCAAAGATTTCCTTTTTACCCTGTAATACACATTAATACCATGTCCTTGATTCCAGCTTAATATATTAATTAATCTCAACAAAGGGCAAATCGATACTATTGGATTTATTCATTGTTTAAAATATTTTAAGTAGACTTTGCAGTATGGAAAATTATGAAAATGTTATTTAAACCACAGTTCGCAGGCATTCCTGTCGATAACAGGTCTCATACCTTACCAACTCCTTATGGTGAATATTTTATTCAATAAAACTTGCATACTTAATGCAATAAACTGGTTTCCTGTTTAGCCCATTATACATTGATTGTTTCTTCACATCTATGTTTCAAGACATGTGTTGCATCCAATGCCCTGTGGCAATAACATACAACTGTTATGAGGTGTGTCCCTGAAACAGAACAAAGGGAAAGGAAAGGTAAGAACATTGTTAAAACCATTGTTAAGACCAAATCCATCTACTGATTAAAGGAAAAGTCAAGCTCGCTTTGTCATTTGTGTATTACTGTGTACCTACCTTAGCACCCAATGTGAAACCCAGTAGTTGCGCTTTGAAAAAGCGCTCCAGTTTCCTGCACCGTTCCGCATTGGTATTCACCATTGCCGCTCTGGATTAATTCCCGGCGGCCATCTGTTCTATGTGCGCGCTTCCTTGTTCCCAATTGCGCAATTGCGCAATTCCCCCATCCTCCTGACCTTACACTGAGGTTTTCACCGACGCTAACAGGAAGATTTTTATTTTTTTTTGCCGAATCTGCGCATTGTGGCGCATCGCCAAAATTTTCCAGCGTGCATTCCTAAGGGAGGGGGGAGAAGAGGCTGCGGCCGGATGCTGGAAACCAGACGCGTTAGAGTTAAATTTAGAACAACATTGTTGCTTCACGGATTCATTGCAAGGACTTCAGTGGTCGGTTATGTACACCATTTTAAATAGGCTTTTTCTCTGGGTAAAAAATTTATGTTAGAGGGTTGACATGTCCTTTAATAAACAGATATGGGATCCTTTCATCTGGGAAACCCTTATCCAGAAATCTTACAAATAACCGAAAAAGGCCTTTCTCAATAGGACTCCATTTTATTCAAATAAATCCAAATTTGTTACAATGATTCCTTTATCTCTGTTAAAAGTAAAAACAATAATCCTTGAATCTTTTGATACAAACTAGCGGAGTCCACTATTTTAGTATTCAGCCAATTCCTAACCCTTTTGTGAAAGATGTGGCCAAATTACCAAACCAAATCAGAACCCTAATTTTGTTATGCTAAATTAGGAAAGGAGGGTGAAGGTTAAACAATGTTTTACTTTTTTTTTTGCTTTCTTTTTGTCTTCTATTTATTGTAGGGTTTAAAAACCAATTAAAATGCTTCATTATAAAAACATTTCTGACCTTGTTTGCTTGACGAATAGCCATGTGAATTTTTTTGGATTTTCAGATTTGGTTTTGCCAGGCACGTTTGGTGGTTTCAGCAAATCCAAATTCTGCAAAGAAGGCTGAATCTTTTACCCAGAAATTTCTTTTGAAATGAATCCTGATTCTGTGCATTCCTTTAATCCAAACTAGATTAATTAAATCCTTAATTGAAGCAAAACCACCTATTGGGTTTATTTAATTGTTTTACATGATGATCTAGTAGACTTAAGGTGGCGAGATCCAAATTACAGAAAAATTAAGCCGTTTATCTGGGAAAACCCCATGGTCCCGAGCACTCTGGATAACAGGTCCAATACCCCTGTATTGGCAAATAGGCATGTGCATGTGAGGTAGATAGTGATGCTTTATATTCTTTTCCTTTGAGCCACTTACATAGTTAATGGTACATAGTAAGGATGTCGACGTCCATCAAGCTCAACCTTTTTAGTTACATGATAACCTGCCTAACTGCTATTTGATCCAAAGGAAGGCAAAGTCCCTGGATTCAACTTGTACTATGAATCTATCTTCCATAACCCTCTATCCGCTCACTTTGCTAAAAAGTCATTCAACCCCTTTCTTAAAGCTATCTAATGTATCAGCCCAGTACACTCAGGGAGAGAATTCTCCCAAACTCACAAGCTCTCACTGAAAAAAACACCTTCCTCATATTTAAGCTGGAACCTCTTTTCTTCTAATCAGAATGGGTGACCCCGTGTTGTCAGCTGGAAAGATCTAATAAATCATTAGAGATGTTATTGACGATCCCCTTATATAATTTAGACATAGTTATCATATCACCCTTTAAGCCACCTCTTCTCCAGTTGGAACCAACCCCAATGTGGCCAGTCTTTCCTAATTGCGAGATTCCCCTCATTACCTTTTACCAGCTTAGTTGCCCTTTTCTGTACCATCTCTATTCAATAATGTTCCTGTTTTGAGCACTGGAGACCTAAACTGTACAGGTATCTAGATGCGGACCTTACCAGTGCCTCTATACCAGTGAAGAATAACCCCCTCCTCCCACAAATCTATGCCCCTGAAACACTGTTTTATGGGAATAATTCAGTTCTAACATAAACGTGTGAAAATGTCTGTGTATAATGTTCTCTTTAATATTCCTAGAACCGTTATAGCACCCCAAAGTTAGGACTTGTAATCTTAAATTTCACATGTAGATGATGGGAATCATTCCTGCCAAGCACTACGTCACGTCATCTTCTTATGTAACATTATTGGCCCTGCAACTTCAGAATGCCTGTGTCCCAGCAAACAGAAAGAGCAAATTGCCTTGGGAGGACCCATACATGAACAATAAAAGGAAATTTAAGTTACAGCAAGTATAAATATATAAGACTGAACTTTTCCTGAAGCTTGATTGTTGGATGCTCCATACATTTCCTAGCAACTTGCAGCTACTAGTATTGACTGCTTATACCTCCATTTCCGCCTGTTCCGCCCCAATGGTTTATTATACGTCCATAGAGAACCCAGAAACTACTGGCCTGTTCCTGGACCACATGTCTAGTGGTCGTGGACCCATGGATGAAACTTGCGCTTCCCAAACAAAAAAACTTATGTTAATGATATTGACAGCTCTTCTCAATGGCATACACCATGCCAACTCTGAAACTAAATGACCCAGAAAACTTTGGGCCAAGCTAGAGGCATCACATGCAGCTTTTTACTACTTAGTGAGTTGCCTGATGGAATTCTGGGCAGACGAAACACTGCCATTGTGCATACATTTGTATTTTGAATTGCACTGTTATTATAAGGGATCACGCGTACGTAAGAAGGATCACGGCACACAGGAGTTTTAAGTCCAGCAGGGCAAGCCCTTGCAATTTTATTAATTGCAGTTTGCGAATTTAAAATGATAAAAAAGGAATTTAAAAATGGAGCATGAAAGCAAAACTCAGAGTTCCATTTTCGACAGGAGGAAAACAAATTTACTCTTCAAAAGGCTATTTAGAACTTCTAGGAGTGGCACTGGCATGTTCATGTGGTGTCCTTGGTGCCGTCTCAGCTGATTAATGTCCTGGAAGTATCATTGACTGGTCTACTACTTATCCATCTTAAGTCCTGCACCCAAGACATCAGCATGGTCCTCTGTTTCAACTAGTGGATCCATAGCTGTTGTAGACATCTCTCCATTTTTATTGCATTTATTTCTCTGGGGGTCTGTATCTTTCCAGCAGACAGGTACAGCTTGTATTAGAAGACAGGCATTTGAATCTACCACCATTTCCCAGTGTGGTTCCTGCTTTTATGGTGTAAGTTGCATAACAGATAATAATGTTCCTCCAATGATAACAGCCCCGGACTTTTAAAAGTACAGAAGTGGCACACCACCCCAAAAAAACCTGCTGCTTTAGGCTCACATACCTCCCAACATTTTGGAAATAGAAAGATGGACACAAAGATTTGTCACATGTATCACAGCGGTAGCAGTATGTGTGGTCCAACCCCCCCAATTACCATGTTCATTTAAACTATTTGTCAGGTTATGAAAGTTTGAACACATTTCAGTGGTTTTATGTGTTATTTACAGTTTTGCTAATGAAGGTGAATTGCCCTTTAAGCTGCAAGTCAGTTTCCCCCAAGAGACCTGCTTATCTTAAATGTTACAATTTCTTTGCTATATCAAATTGTTTAATTGAATCTAAGTGCACCTGCCACATATTCTGGGCTCTCTGCCAAAAAGCCAATTACCTTTTTAGAAACTTTGTATATTTTTCCAGCTGTTCACTGCAGGAGATCAAGAGAGAATATCGGGACTTTTCAGTAACAATCCGGGACTGCGGTTGAGCTGTCAAAATTGGGGGACTGTCTGGGAAAACTGGGACAGTTGGGAGGTATGGGCCCAGGGGCCTACTTTCTGGCTCATCCTATCTCCAGTATGTTCGCCCAGTCATCAAACAGTTATAGGTCCTTCTGTCAGGTAATTTGCACCCCAAACTTACCTGCTCCCAATGAAATGAATATAATCATTATCCTCTGATTTCTAGCTAGAGCAGGGAGCACTTTGGAGGGGGGAGGGGCCACGGACGAATGGGGGGCAGGGTCAGACTGAGCTGGTGGGGGCACGGGGTCCCCAGACCCGTTCCTGCCTGAAACCACTGCCCCGACCTCCCTCTCTGGCCCTGATCGCAGCTGTGATAAGAAAAAATGTACATCAGGCTGCTGCTGGGTAGGGAAGGGGGTTTTTGTGGCTGAGGCAGCAGCCCCGGTGAGCCCCAGTCCAAAGCTGAATGGGGGTGGTGATTGGGACAGAAGGGGCAGAGCCAGGGGTGGGGCATGCCTGCTTTAGACACTGCCAGAAACCTTCAGATCCAGGTTGGTCTCTCTGCTTTGTGATGTTCATGAGATCCAGGCTTAAATATCCTGCATTCAGTAATCTACTTCTTGTGAACTATTCCCATAATTCCCCACAAACCTCCCAACTCCATTTTGAGTGGGACAGTCCCTCTTTGAACAGCTCAATCTGCCCTGTTAATTTTAAAGATTAACAGGTCTCTTGGGACAAGTTAGACTCACATCTTAAAGGGTAATTCATGTTTTTTAGCAAAACTGTAATAACTGAAAAAAACACAGAAATGTGTTCAACCTTTCATAACGTGCCAAATTTTAAAATTGATCATGGTTATTAGGGTGTGGTTAAAAAAATCCACTGCGCTATTCGCGGTGACTCTTTTTGGCCCACCTTTTTATTACCAAAATGTTGGTAGGTATGGACTATTCCTGCTTAAGATACATTGACACAATTCAACCACCATGAAACTGGGGATATTTTAACTGAATTTGGGAATCTTCTGTGAGCTGTTTTCATGAACTCTAGTCTAGAGATGGGTCGTTGCAACAGTAGGGGGCACATCACCAAAGTCAAGCCTAGAAAACCATGCATGTTTTATACAAAGAGTGAAGTATATCACTCTCAAATTACACATTAGCCATTGCTGCACAGAATATAAATCACTAAAATAATAGATTAAGACCATTCATTCAGACCTTGTTTTGATAGAAGTCCATGATGGGATTATTTTCTGTACATACACATTTAGTACAGGATCATTTCTATTTGTCAGAACCTGTGTCTGAAATGTTTTCATTGTGTGAATGGAGGGGATTTTTTTCAAATAAACACTATAATGCTGACTTTGGCCATGGTCTGGATTTGGCCATTGGGTCACATTTACGGACAGCACATGATTACCCACTGAACAGCATGAGGCTTGGCACTTGTCAGATCTAATGCTTTTATGAGACTCTATTAAACAGGTCACGCAGTATATTGCGTAGATAAGAACTGCCTTCTAAAAATGCTTCAGCACTGTACCCTTTAATTGTTTATCCTTATATAAAAGGAGTAGCTGTCAGCATATTTAATCAACTCTCAAGCTGCTGACGTTCATGCCCCCAAAATCTCTTCTCTCCTTTGTAACACTAATAAGAGAAGTTTCTAGGATTCCACCTCTACCTGAATTAGATGCATCATACTCACTGGGTAAATCACATCATGAAACAGACCCTGAGGTTCAGGTATGATTACTCAGACAGTTACCCTTTGTCCCTGGTCCTCAGGGCTCGGTATTGGGTCCACTTTTATTTAACTTGTTCATTAAATGGGGAGGTATTGTAAGTATGTATCAGTGTTTGCAGATGACACAAAACTATCCAGCTCAATTAATTCCATCCAGGATGTGGCATCCTTGCAACATGATCTTGACCAACTGGCAATCTGGGCAGCTAAGTGGCAAATGAAGATTCAATGTTGATAAATGTAAAGTCATGCACCTGGGATGTAAAAATATCCAAGCCACTTTATACCCTTAAAGGGTGGTTCTGCTTTGAGTTAACATTTAGTATGTTATAGAATGGCCAAGTCTAAGCCACTTTGCAATTGGTCTTCATTATTTATGTTTTTTTAAACTGACCCCATCTAAAAGCAAATGCTCTGTAAGGCTACACATGTATTGTCATTGCTACTTTTTTATTGCCATCTTTCTATTCAGGCCTCTCCTATTCATATTCCAGTCTCTTATTTTAAATCAATGCATGGTTGTTGGGTAATTTGCCTTCCTCTCAGTTAGGATCAAATATAGGTACTGTTTCAGTGGTTGTTCACCCTTGAATTAACTTTTACATGATGTAGAGAGTGACACTCTGAGACAATTTGCAATTGTTTTTTATTTTTGATTATTTTTTGTGTTTTTTGAGTTATTTATGCAGCAGCTCTCCAGTTTGTAAGTTCAGCAATCTGGTTGCTAGGATCCACATGACACTAGCATCCATGCATTGACTTGGATGAGCGACTGGTATATAAACAGGAGAGGACCTGAATAGAAAGGTGAGTAATAAAAAGTAATTAAAAGCAACTAATAACCAGATCAAAATGAAGCTCTCTTCTTACCACCTGCCCTATGGTATGTCCTAAGAGGCTCACTTAGTGCTCACAGTCAATGACCCCTATAAACTAGTGATGATTCTCTCTTACAATATTGCTCCACCCAAATACTGAACCCAGAGAGTGCAGGGAATTGTTGAAACTGCAACATTTCAGACCTGAACTAGGGAGCGCAAGGAGAGGAGGTACATGCCCAGCACCCCACACAGTTATCAGCAGTTGTCTCTACACCCCTTTTAATGCAACCAAAAACTGTAGGGAATAAAGGGAATGGCTATATAAATAAAATAAATATAAGTAATATGGGAAATGATTTAACTGCACAGTGTTATGGCTTATGAACTAAACAGTCTGTTATTTCTGCATTTGTCTCCATAGGTAACAAGCACAGCACAAAACAAGTCGTCCATATAATATGCATCCCCAAGGATTGGAAGTGTGTCCACCAAAGAACCCTACATGCAGTGGATGTTACTGGGCACAACAGCAAATTAATTTTATTGCCCCCAACATATCCAGAGGTTGTCTTGTTTTACCAATATATGTTGAGATTGCTCTTAACGTGTGGGGCCCCCTGCAGCAGCAAGGTCTGCTTCTTCTGTAGTTACACCCCTGCCCACATGACAGGCAACAGGGCATGGGGCAGGTACCTGTTAAATGGTCTTATGCCTACCCCTAGTCCTGGGTATCGTTCTCCCTCTGTTGTACTCACCTCCCTCTCTTCCCGACTGTCACTCTCCCCTACCTTTATCCTCTGCCCTTCCCCTCCGCTGCTCCCTGCCCTCCCCACTGTTATTGCACATGGACACGCACATTTGTGCACACTCAAAAGGGAACGTGGCCCTTGATTCCAGTAAAGGGGGATTTGTTGTGCTCGTACTGCATATAGTGCTGGGAGCTGTGCCCTGAAAAATAAAGAAGGTTTGTTGTATTCTCACTGCAGATAGAGCTGGGAGCTGTGCCCTGAAGATTAAAGCAAACTTCATGTGCTTGGATTGAGAATGTGGAGACACTGTGGATGTCTGTACCAGCTCTGTGTGAGTCCCGGTGAGTCTGACTGAGGGAGATATTGAAACTCCAGCGTGTTCCATGGATGAAAACAGGTGTTGTCCGTGTGCCTGCTACGTGGGAGCAACTACTCTGTCCAACAGGAGAGGTATTCGGGCAGGTAGCACTATCTGGGGAAAGTTAAAGGGGTGGTTCACCTTTAAGTTAACTTTTAGTATGTTTTACAATGATCAGTTCTAAACATCTTTTTAACTAATCTATATCATTTATTTTTTATAGTTTTTGAATTATCTGCCCTGTTCGTCTGACACTTTCCAGCTTTCACATCGGGGTCACTGACCCCATCTAAAGAACAAATGCTCTGTAAGGTGACACATTTTTCGTTATTGCTACTTTTTATTACTTGTCTTTCTGTTCAGGCCTTATTCATATTTCAGTCTCTTATTTAAATGAATGCCTGGTTTCTAGGGAAATTTAGATCCTAGTAACCAGATTACTGAAATGGCAAACTGGAGAGCTGCTGAATTAAAAATGTAATAACTCAAAAACCACAAATAATGGAAAAAGATTACCAATTGCAAATTGTCTCAGAATATCACTCTCTATATCAACTAAAAGTTAATTTAAAGGTAAGAGCTCTTGTGGAAAGGGACTGTGACTCTCTTTATAAAACAGGAGTGAAGTGTGAGACTTTGCCTGGTGAGGACTATGCCACACAGGTTCCCAGGGCAATTGTGTTATTGATTAATACTATGTATTTGCACTTTTCTTCTCTGCCAGTTATATAAAGTTCTATTTGTTTTACTGCAACAGTGGGATTAATCATTTGTTTTCTTGTGGGGCCACCCATCAGTGCATCCCTGGATCCCACAGGTGGAGACACTGCCATGGAGAGACATTCCCTGTACCCTTTTTATTTAGCAAAGGGGATTCAGGACCTGTGTATGGTAAGATATTAATGATGTATATCCTATAATACAGGTGGTGGCCAAGATTGGGTTACGTCACTTTCTGGTTGGTCCATCAAACTGTGCCAGTAGAATCCCTTTAGAGGAACATTTACAGGGATGGCTCATCTTTATTTTTACTTTTGGTGTATTATAGAATGACCAGTTCTAAGCAACTTTTCAATTGGTCTTCATTATTAATTTTTATAGATTTTTAATTATTTGCCTTTTTCGCCTGACTTTCAAATTGGGGTCATTGACCCCATCCAAAAACAAATGCTTTGTAAGAGTACACATTTATTGTTATGGCCGCTGTTTAATACTCCTTTTTGTCTTCAGTCCCTCTCCTATTCATTGCTGAAAATTAAACTGGAGAGCTGCTGAATAAAAAGTCCACATAATAAAAAATGCAATTGCAAATTGTCTCAGAATATCACGCTTTACATCAAACTAAAAGTTTATTTAAAAGTGAACACCCTTTTTAAGAAATGTTTCATGTTTCATCAATCCAAAAGCGCTTTTCAAAATTAAGATTGTAAACAGGCCTCCCCTTTCTAATGATGATTGCAATAAATGAATATATATTTTTGTGGTATATTTTGATGTTGCAATAAAATACATTTTTGCACTATGAACCCTATACCTTTATTAACATTATAGATGCAGCTTATAGGTGCAGGGTATAGGGGTAATACTTATGTGTGATTTATAGCAACTGTAATGGGGCTTTCCCCATTACTAAATATGAAAGCTGAAACCTGTCAGGTTCAATGTAACCCTAAATATGAATTTGTTTTAATAAGGGGAACAACTGATGGAATATCCCATTTATCCAGATGAGACCGTTACATATATTTGGCAAGTGACTCAAGGAGATGCCCCATTGTCATCTGATCCACGTTGTCTAACAAGACTGAACTCCAGCTCCTTGATCCACAGAAATATTTATCTTCTGGGCCTTTTGGACCTGCAAGATTCGCAAGATGGCAACGGTGAGCTCCGCTGCGCTTCTCTGCATTTAAGGGTGAGAATCTTTTAAAGAGGGTTTTTTTACACTAAAGCACATTGAGTAGAGGGGAGGGGCAATGCCTGGATGCTTGGGGGGGCTTATGGTAGGGGGGGGTTTAGTTCTCCTTTAAAAAATCAGAATAAGAAAGTATGAATGGAAAATGATGGTCTAAAATATAAGAATACCTCGAAAACTCCAAAAAAATTTTTTTTCTGACAATTTCTAGCGAAAAAAATTCCAAAATCCTATAAAAGTCTGAGTTGATGTAAAGAGGTCCAATAGGATCAGCGCAGCTCACTGACTTCTATAGACCTAGACTACCTGACTATCAGGACCCGCTCTATTTGATCTGACCCTAGTGGGACACTGAGTTGTGTGTTACTGCAACACTGTGAACCTAAGCTGCATTCTTGAAAAGTTGAAAAAATTCTGAAAGGGCACTGTAGATGATTCCCTAGGACCCGTTGGGTGATTAACCTCAACATCTACTTTGATGGTAATATTGCTCAGTAACTCATGCTCCTGACTCAAACAGCAGACATTACTACGTATGTTTCATTTAACAAATATTTCCTTGTCTTTTGTTTCTTTTTTGTATAGTAACCTTTTTTCCATATCCCCTTCCCTTCCCTCCCTGTTGAAACTCAATAAATATACGCTTTTAAAAAAAAAAGCAGGGGACATTACCAACTCTATCTGCATTTTTTTCCTTTTAGATCATGTTTTCTATGCTGGTGGTGCAACTGTTCATCTTCTTAGCGGAAATCCTCCCGAGGGCACATCACCAGGTTTTGCCCTGTTCCCAGGTACCCCTTGCACCTCTCTGGGTGGACAAATGCACAGGGAAAAATATTTGACTCTCATGAACATTTTGTTCATACTGTTTACGATGCAGTGTCACAGATTTGTTTTTCAAGCTGCAGTTTAAGCATCCGTTTGGAATTAAAAATTGGGTGATATTGGAAAAAAGTATACAATCCGTGGCAATTATCATTAGCCTTGCACATGTTCCTTGTGGTGGGAGCTGGTTAGAGAATTGTGAGTAAAGAGAGTGGGTAGTCCAGATCTGTCTATGGGCCTTAGCAATAAATCAAAAGTCTAGTGATCTGCACAGAAATGGTTTTTAACTAATCTCCAGCACTATTCAGCCTCGTAGCTGGTGACACAGGCATGTGGTCTATTTTGGTTATGGGAGAGGCCCCTGTACTCACAGAATTGTTTTACTTTCAGCTCATTTAACTTGGGTAAAGGGGTTAAAGTTCACAATCCAAACAATTTTTTAGCTCCGATGTTTCCTAGCTACCTGATTTCCCATGAGCGGGTTAGTAATAAGTATTTTCCGACCTGTTATATGCTTGGACCTGTGTTTTTCCGGATTACCTGGCTAGATGGGCTGGAGTTGCGGGTTACTCTTGGGTGATTCCCTGATGCGTAAGTAACATTGCTGGACTTCTAGAACATGCTTGTATGCTTGGAAGCTTTTTATTCTGCTCTTGCATAAGACAAGCGGCCACAGGGGTTCTGCCCACTGGTGATTTATTTTGTCAGTTCAATGTTGTTCTTTCAACTCTGAGCTCCTGTACAGTAGGTTTGTTATCTGTTGTTATTATCTTCCCTAAGCTGGGATAGCTTGTGTTTTAGGAATTATTCAGATATGGGGGAGACTTGCTTATTATACATATCTGTCGCTGGTTCTCATGTTCAGGATAAGAAGGGAATATGGCACCATCTTGGATTTAATTTCCCTGTTTGCTTCTACGCTGGGTGCTATAAAACGCTGTCATTTTGAGACATGCATCTTGCTTTTTCCTTTAGCCATGAGGGGGCCCTCTGCGAGGAAGGTATTGTCTGCTGGGAGAATCGCTTAATGCATTTCCCCCTTTAAACGCTGTGGAAGTCTCTCTTTGGACAGGAGCTCACTCTGCCTGTGTCTAGCTCAGTTCATGGAAAGTGGGAGACAGGGTGCAGAACTGAGATTGCAGGCTAAAGAGGAAGGGCCTGGTGGGGTTTGCGGGTCCTTACCGGACCCCCTAAGTCTGTGGGCCCCTTAGGATCATAGGGTTTTCTTCTTGTTGGTTACACCACTGTATACAGGCTTAGTGTTGGAAACCAGGTTGCATTTTATTGATAAAAATGTTCTGAGGATGCCCATGCCTGCTGGTGGGTCACAGGTACTGTAGCACTTTCTGCACCCTCTAATAGTAGTTCCCCTATAAATAGGTTTCTGATATTGATGTGACAAACCCACTCGGTGACACACAGTCTTGGAGTGACCTAGACAATGTTGGCTTGGCAACATTATAGATTGTAGGGTGGGGAGAAGGTGATATCCATAGACACCTGCTAAACACCTGAGCATCCAATTCCAGACGTGTAACAAAGAAGATGAAGATTTTTGGCCAAATCCGTGAATGTTTCCCTGCCTGTTAAACTTACAATACACTTGGAAAGGGTATGGATTTGACACATAGAAAACAGTTACTCATGTGTCACAAATCAGAAGGATTTCCCGTTATCTTAGTATGGGGATCTGTAATATGGATGAATCGTGTGCATTTTTGCTTACCTGCCAGTATTCTGTGTTCACAGGAGAAATGGCTCAAACCCCACAAGGCAGGTTCAGGCTTTGTACCCACATGCATCCCACATGCATCTTCTCATCTGCCCAATGAATATTGTGTTGTGCATTTTAACCTTCATTGATTGGGGCTCAGGGCTGGAGAGAAGGGAAGGTGAGAGCCAGTTTGCTCATGTGTGTTATATTCCATATGGTGGAGGCACCTGATAGGCCAGACTATGAAATAAAAATGGGATCCATTCCTCATATTAAATATGGTTGCTGGATATTGGAATATAGACTATGTCTCTATACACTGAATGCTTTCAAAATGTTTTATTTTTCATTCCCTTTTATATCCATATGCTCTTAATGTGATACTTTCAAGTGTCAGTTTCAATTAAATTATCTTATACATTTTTTTTTCTTTCCCTCCAGGTTTTTGATGTGTGTGTGCCAGTGGGTGCACTGAGTATACAGCCTTATTGCCATGATGGAGGATGCCCAGAATGACCATTATAAACAGAATCTCCATCATGTTATCCCAGTGTAAGAATGCTTGTTGCAGCAGCCATGCCCACTGGAGGACTGTGTCTCTCACCTACAGGTACTAAACCTTTCAATGTTTCTTCATTGCTAATTGGTAATTCTGTCGCTCAGAATAAAGACACACACACAGTGGTTTATCGGTTAATCTGTGCAAGACACAGCTTTATTAATCATAACAATGAAAAATGTGCGATTTTTGATCCAGAGGAAGGAAAAAACCTCTGTGAAGCTTTGTTCTATCTGCTTCACTAGAGGGAAAAATTCCTTCCTGACCCCTTAACGGCAATCGATTTGCTCCCAGGATCAATGCACCATATTACATCAAGTGAAAGGAAAATGGCAGCATACACATGAGCACCAGTAAGATGTTTAGTGCAAACTGCATTCCCTTTCATTTGACCCCCAGGAAGTCTGCAGACCCCGGCCTCTACAGTTTGAGAGATGGAGTAAAATGGAATGCAGGTTTCACCAAGTGGCTTAAGGGTACTCCTGTTTATGATGCCATATTTTGGTGTAAAGAGGAGAAGAGGAACTGCTGATGGTATTACAGTGCAAGGAAAGGAAGGCACTGCTGGTGATATTACAGTGAAAAGGAAGGCACTGGTGATATTACAGTGGAAAGGAAAGGGAGGCACTGCTGGTGGTATTACAGATGAAGGAAAGGAAGGCACTGCTGGTGATATTACAGTGGAAGGAAAGGGGAGGCACTGCTGGTGGTATTATAGTGGAAAGGGAGGCAGAAGAGACATTATTGGTAATGCTATGGTCGATGGTAGAGAAGGCACTGCAGGTGGAATTGGGGTACTCTTACCTGGTGGAGCTGTCAGGTGGTGCATTTTCCCAACTCCAGCCTGCAAAAGACAAGCAATATAATTTGAAATGCATTCCTCATATTTTACTTTGCAATTGATATTCCTGAAACCCTATAATACTTTGGGGCCCATTAATCACAAATTGGGTGGTTTGTTTGAAATAAAAATATTGACTAATTGTGGTTGCAACTTTTCCAACAACTTGTGATTATAAATCATTGGTTTCCATGTATTTTTAAACAATTTGTACAGTTGTGATTTCTGTGACATTTGGGGTGAAATTTATGGTGGCTTTCTACTTGCCCAAATGATGAAGATACACTTCCATTGGTTTCTTGGAATGTGAACAGGTTTCAGCAGCCTGAGAGTTTTGTTGTGATTGTTTTTTGCCACGTATACAAAAACCACAAAATTAGAATTATAGGGATCATCTTAATATTTCAATAAAATCCACTTTGCCCTGCATGCACCCAATATGGCTGCTTCCCATAGCCAGCTCTGCTCTGATCAGTGCCCCTGCACCCATAACTCAAGGAATACTAATGCTAGGCACTTCTTGTTCTGACTTGTGCTTCATGTATTTTTAATTAGGTCTTTTCTTACCCATCATCCCCTTTGGACTTAAAATGCTGCATAGTTAAAGTCCAGAAAGGCTTCATCGATCTCGCTTGCCATCTCAGCAGGGGGTCCTTTGGGCTGGGTCAGATTCGCAGACAGTTTGGTGAACTCCTCATCGAAATACCCCACATCCTCCGGTCCATTTAGGCTGGGCACGAACGGAGCTGTTACGTTCTTCTCGATAATATCATCCCAGACAATGCCCTGCAAAAAAGGGACCATAACAAATGCTCATTATTAGAGTTTCATCATTAGAAGCTGAGGATATGAAAGGACTGTATCTCTTGGATAATTATTTGGACAATACAGACAGGGGACTTACATTAAAGAATGGATGTTCTGCTACATCTGCGGCATTCCCCGGGGTGGAACCTAGCCTCTCCTCAGGATTCTTCTTCAACAGCTACAAGAAGTGAAAAAAGCAGTTACACTGAAGAAGCAGAAGCTTCAGGGAACTCAAGAGAAAGTGGTCACTGATTATAATAAACTGAAAGCTCAGCGCTACTTACCTGTGATATGAAGTTTACTGCTTCGGAGTCCAGGGATGAGGGGTAGTGTGGCTCATCCTCCACGATGGAATCATATATAAAGTCCCTGTCGTATCCGGTGAAAGGTCTCTGAAATGATTCATAGGTATTTATTAGGAGGCCATTCTTTTTACACAGAGTGTTTGATGAGTATAGATAAAGAACAGTATTTAACTTTAATACATCTGCCTATAGCTGGCCAATGGCAATTTCTGCTTACCGTTCGAGGAGCATCTCATAAACGATGACGCCAAGAGCCCACCAGTCGACGGCTCTTGTGTACTCCTCCTCCATCACGACTTCGGGCGCCATATAAGCAGGACTCCCAACCATGGTGTTGGTGCGGTCTCCATATCCAATGCCTTGATAAAAAAAAGAAAAATTATAATTGTATGCCCTAAATGAGTTCCCTTTGCTCTGTGTAATAATACAAGGTGGCTCTTACCAGTTTTGCTCATCCCAAAATCGGCGATCTTGATGTAGCCGTCTTGATCCATAAGTAGATTCCCCGGCTTTAAATCTCTGTATTAAATTAAATTAAAGGGAGATGTTATGACACATTAAAACTACTGTGAAATAGCTGAGCCATAAGCCAAGCTCAAAGAATTCTGGTTCCTGTCCTTTTTCCTACCCTTAGCTTTCCAAGCAGTGACTTTCAACCTGTAACTGTCCTGCTACTAAATTGCAACAGCTACAAACCCCCCTTTATTAACTCTTACCTGTGTATGACGTCCTTGCTGTGAATTCCTTCTAAACCAAGTGTTATACAAGCAGCGTAGAACCTGCAAGAATAAGAAAATGACATTTGATTATTATATGGCACATTCATAGAGGTATCTTAAAGGGGTGCTTAACTATTATATTATAGAATGGCTAATTATAAGCAGCTTTTCAATTGGTCTTCCTTTTTGTACATTTTTTTTATTTATTTGTCTTCTTATTCTGGCTCTTTCAGGCTTTTAAATGGGGATCACTGGCCCATCTTAAAAGCAAAAGGTACTGTGCACTGTAAGGTAACAAATGTATTGTTATTGCTATTTTTTATTACTCATCTTTCTGTTCAGACCCTCTTTTTTTCCAGGCTCTTATTCAAATCGATGCATGGTTGCTAGGGTTATGTGGCTAACTAATTGCAAACTAATTGCAAACTGGAGAGCTGCTGAATAAAAAACTAAATAACTCAAAAACCACAAATCATAAAAAATTAAAACCAATTGCAAATTGCCTCAGAATATAACTCTCTACATCATACTAGAGATTAATTCAAAGGTGAAAACCCTTTACTATTAGTGTAGCTTACCTCTGCCACTATCATTATCCTCCCCTACTCCTCAGTCTTCTATAACTCTGGGACAAATATCCACCTACTGTCATTTATACTTACTTGGTTGTCTGTAGATCAAAGTGCTTGCTCCTTATCAGGTGGGTTCTTAAACTGCCTCCTGCCACAAACTCCATGATGAAAAACAGCTGGTTTTTGGTGCTGAATGTGGCGTATAAGTCCACTATAAAACTGTGTGGATTCACCAACTGTCCAATTTGCTTCTCTGTTAAAATGCTGAAATATAAAAGAGAAAATGAGTCCGGCACAGAGTAAATTATCTTGGTAACAAAAGCAACTGGGTGAAAGGAAGGGAAGTGAAAGAAAAGTATATAAAATAGAAAAGATTGTGAGACAGAAAGCGACTGCTCCAAAAGCAATGAGAGGATTATGGAATCATTCCCCATGAACTTACTGTTCTATATCATCAGTGGAGTCGATGTTGTCCTTCTTGAGCACTTTAATAGCGCAATAGATGTTTGATGGAAGATACTCTACTAGTAGAACCTGGAATTAGAAAGTGAGTTTAGTGTCATTGTTACCCTGTATATGCTGCTAAAGATCCAAGTCCTAATTAGAGACTGAATCAGTTACCTTGCCGAAGCTTCCTCTGCCTAAAACCTTAATCCGGCGAAAGTCCTTTGCTGTAAAACTGCTGAACTGTAGCTCTCTGAAAGGGAATAACATAAATTGTGTTTTGTGCAGCTTGAAAAACCATGTATATCTATATTAATAATGTATGTATTTATGTCTTATATTGAGGGTTTGTCTTACTGTGTCGTTTCAGCCTCCTCTACTGTCATCTCTTCAGCCTGAGAATCCTCTGGAATGGGGCTGTAATCGCCTGGGAGAGGACCCATCGATGTTTCAGAAGAGTCTTCTTCATTCTCAGGAACTTCACTATTGGGAAGAGGTCATTGAGGTACATGATTAGTATAATGCAAGTTTATAGTAGAAATCAGTCTTAACCGCAGCCTCCCATATAAAGTGTGAGTTTACCTTTCTTCCTCATTCTGTTGTTGTTGCACTGGATCTTCTTCAACAACAGATTCTGCCTCTTCCTCAGCCTCCTCATTTGTATCTTCTACATGTAAGTCCCTTTAAATATAATGACGGGTTAGTGTTTATTCTAATTCATTTTTTTCCCTTAGTGATTTATAAGCTTCACGCTATCCTTTTTTCTTCCTTAGCAAATACATTCTCCATAATCCTTAATACTACAGCACCCCTAGCCATAATTCATAGATGGCACTGTACAATTATGTATTGTGGAATCTCCCGGCCAAATGAAGGGGCATCTTACCACCTGTCCTCTTTTTTTATGCCAATCATTTCATCTGTTGGTACCTTACTTTAATTAGAATAATATTCCTGTTATTGTGAAGATATTTTTGTTCTTATTTGATGAAAGTATGGGATAGGGATTTAATCTCTAATAAACTCCAAAATATCCTTACCTGTCAGATGGTTCTTCAGGCGGCTGTTCTGTCTCTGGAACAGGTTCCTCAGATGATTCATCATGTTGATGCTGCAAACAAGAGACAGGCAATAATTGAATGTGGCTTTACATGGATATGATAAGGGCAGTGTTTGTGTCCAAGAAATGAATGGTGTCAATGTAATATACTCACTTGTGATGAATCACTGGCGGGGTCTGAAATGACCTGAACCTCAGGGGCAGTGATCTCTGGTGCAGGGAAGTTGACATCGGTGTCCCTTGTAGTCTCCAGAACTGCATCTGAAATATTGCAAATAAATTTGAAGGATATTAGGATTTTCAAATACAACATTCTGGAATCTAAGGCTTAAGACCTTTTTCTTGATTTGTTAAGATGCTGCCAATGAACATTGTTTTAAAATATAAATTTAAAGGATATGAAGGTCATCTATAGTTCTGTGGGGCTCAATCTAATGGTCCACATCAACACCAAAGAATTGGATGGCACTCCGATCAAAAGGAATACAGGTTTATAGCATACTCCTGCAGGGATCCTACGCCCAAGGATCCCTGCAGGAGTATGCTATAACATGTATTCCTTTTGATCGGAGTGCCGTCCAATTCTTTGGTGTTGATGTGGATCTTAGCAGTGGGGATGCAGCAGACAGAGCACCCAATAGGAAACATATGAAGCAGCTACAGGGAAGAGCTTTGAGCAGTCCTTTAGTTTTTGAGCTCAATCTAATGGGGGTCAACCTAATGTCCATGAAGAGGTAGTGGATGTGATGTTATGATGACACACATGTAATGCCAATAGGAAAGAGGCCAGAGACTGTTATATTACCTGGAGAATTCTCTGCTTCCCTCTGAGCTAGCCTGCCACATTGAAGCTTGTGGAGAGAAGAGAAAAAGGGCTTTCACCTTCCTCTCACTGATGTTCCTCAGCTCCTTCACTTGGGCTTTGGTCTGTCTGTCCCTTGGTGACAGGTACAGCTTTTGCGCCCCTGCTGCTATCCTCATCTCCTTCGCGGATGTCTCTCAGCAGCTCCTGCTTCATACCTGAAAAGAAATACTCACCCAGGGCTCACAAGCATCAAAAGATGATTGATGTCAACAGTCTATAGAGAATAGGGAACAAAATCAAGAAAAAATGATTAAGCAATTGAAATCCTCCCAAACTTTAATGAAAAGTGTTTGTCAAACAGGTTTGCAAAATATTTTCTTGTAAGCTGAGGAATTTCTCTTTTGGCAGTGACAGTTCCCCTTTATATCTGGTGGCAAGGACTCTAATCATCAGGCATGAAACAACGACTTTATATTTCCATCTGTCTTACCTCAGTATGCCGGTGCCGGTGCAGGATGTTGCACAGTTTGGCGCCCATCTTGACGCTCCTGTATCAGGAAAAAAAGGTTGGTATAAGTCACTGCTTTAGTGGGAGATAAAGAATACAAATGTTTGTAGCTGCTGGTAAATGGCAAGCTCAGGACAAGCATCTCTCTGTAACTTTCCCACTACACATATTAAACAATGACCTGCTGTTACCATGCATAGGACATTCTAAGAGAGCTAGCCCTTTAATGAAACTATTATTTAAAACTAATATCATTAAACTATTAATTAAACTATTTTAGTTGCTTATAAATGTACTTATACAAGTGCTATTTGCTGCTAGTTTACCCCTGAAACTATATCAGCATGACTGTCGCACTGTGGGAAGGCCAAATATTTCTCCGGGATCTAAGCCCCTGACTCCCAAATATATATATGTGGAAATTTAAAGACTATTGTAGCTAAAAACTACAATAATGATTGTCTTTAATATGTCCCCCCATCCCAGTGTCTTTATCGGCTCCACTAAACCCTGAATTCTGAAATAAAAACTTGCTTTCTGTACCTGTCACAAGTCAAAGGTCCACCCAGACCCTCCTCTTTTTCAGACAATCCCCTCCCATTTATTTGTTTCCACAAATCAGATCATTATAACTGTTAGCCCCCACTTTCCTCTGGATCAGCTAGCAGTTACACAGGTTTTATTTAGACAAAAATGGTTGAACTTGAGGGACGTGTGGTCTTTTTTTCAACCTCATCTGCTATGTAATAAATATTACCAGAGGGATTAAATTCAGATCCCTACCTTCCACCTGATGACCCGCAATGGGTTGAGCAGGTTGTTGTTATTTCTCTGCTCTTGATGTAAGTTGGTAGTCTTTTAAAAAGACTGTTTTTTTTCTTTCTTTATCCTCTTCTTTGTCGCTTTTTGGAGTCGCTGCAAATCGCTCAGAATCACTAGGATCGCTCTTAGTATTTCATTTTTTTGGGGAGAGACAAAAAGAGATTGTGAGCCAAAACACTCTTTGACACATAAAGCTTTGAATACTGTTTTTCCCTTTCTCTATTCTTCCCAGTTATACTGCGCTACTGGAATATCTTTGCTGCTCCGAAATAACCAGCAACACCAACCAGTAGCAGCTTTAATAGAATGAAGAAGCCAATTAGGGCACATACAAAAGGTTGGTGCAATCAAGGCCCTGGACACCCCTGCCAACCAAGTGTGGGTCCTGGTGACCCCAATGTACTTAGGGGACTGTACAGAGTAACGGTTAAAAAACAGCTGAATATTACTGCCGTATATTACTGGCAGGGGACCTACTCTGATCAGTTCCCTGCACCCATAAACACTAGGGATCTTTATTGTAGGAATTTATTCTTCTGATTTTTGCTACTAATATTTCCATTTTGGCCCTTCCTTACATATCATCCACACTAGTGCTGATGCTAGGGACAGTTGCTTATTACAGTTTCTAGGATGAGTGGTACCCTTGACACCAAATGAAGCAATAAATAGACAGGGAACATTAAATACACATTGCATTAGAACTACAACTATGCTGCAGGGGATGCTGGGATTGTAGTTCAGCTATAGCTAGAGAAGAACAGGTTTAGGCTCAGCGGAGACAGTGATTTGTGTTGCCTTTCTGTTCCTTAGCTCTGCACTACCCACTATAGGTCTCACTACCCCTAGCAATGGAACACGGGCAGATTTTGGGCACCTTGACACCCACAAGATTTAATAGATTGGGGGCAGGGCTGCCATCAGTAACCATTTTTTAGGGGAATTAAGCCCCTAGGGCTGTATTAGGAAAAGTGCATAAAACGTACTAAAAACAAATTAATGTTTTTTTTATAGAGAATTTAATTAAATGTAGGTAGGTGTGTGTGTGTATGGATGCTGGATTTTCATTTGGAGGGGTTGAACTTGATGGACTTTGTCTTTTTCAACCCAATCTAACTATGTAACTATGTAACTCAATTAAATGTAGTTACATGTTAAGGTTGGTACATAAGAGCAATGGAGAAACCAGGGGGCACTGGGCAAATTTCTAAGGAGCTTGTCAATACTGGGCACTAGAACAGAATGATAGAATTAGGACTTTTATGACATAGCCCAGGGGTCTCCAAATGTTATCTTTTTATGGGGTCCCAGTGGAAAGAAAGTGTATATTTGCTGCTAGTCCTTCATAACTGCCAAATGCAGGGTCTGTGTCTCCCAACCAGCACGAAGATTAAAGGAATCTCCCAAGCCCATTTTAGGGGAATAATCTCCAAATTACCTAAAGTCAGTAAAATGATCATCATCTACTAGTCTGGGGGGTGTCACCCAACCATTTCCCATCTTTTCTTACTAAAATAATGGTTATTTGGCCAAATAATCTCTCAGAAGGAATTTACAGTTAACACAGAGCCAACAACGGACTAAACCAACTGTCAAATCCCTGGGTATGATGTCTCCTCTCTTCTATGGGACCCTGCTGTATGTCCCCCAATCATTTGCTAGCACCCCCAAACTGTCCCTATGGCACGTGCTTCTGCTTCCCACCCCTAGTTCCAGTACTTGGATAAAGGGAACATGTATTTAGCTACAATGTTGGTACAAAAGAGCAGGACAGATACCCAGGGGGCAGATACCACAGGACAGAGGGGCAAAACTCTAAGGAGCCTGTCAGTACTGGGAACACCCTATGGTGTGGTACAGGGGTCCCCAAATGTTACCTTCAGTAGAAAAGGTGTACAGTATATTTGATTGCAGTGCTGCATATTTGCCAAATCCTGGGTCTGTGTCTCCCAACCAGCACTAAGAGTAAAGGCATCTCTCAAGCCCATTTTGGGGAACAATCCTCTAAATTCACTAAAATCAATGAGAACAGCAACATCCACTAGTCTGAGGGATGTCACCCAAATGTTTCCCCTTTTTTTTTTTAAGAAATGGGTTATTTGACAAAAAAATCTATCAGAGCAAAAGTACACTCACCTCTCTCTCGCAAAGTCAACCAACGGTCTGAACCAACTGTCATCCTTAGGGGGTGAAGTCACCTCTGTTCCCTGCTCTTAAAGGGGAAGTGTACCCTGTTGATTAATGAGGTTTATATGGCAATAATTTCTCATTAGATGTGCAGTACATACCCAGCTTATTATGGACATAAGTTTGAGTCAGTGCAGTTTCTGTGCTTTATATCTATCAGATCCATTCATTCATCACTGCTGCTAAGTCTAGTGTAACCTGGGGGTCCTTTCCTTTACCTGAATAGTGGGTAGAGATGGGGGGTTACACTACACAATAGGAAGGGCTTTGTGCTTAGTAGGTGAAATGGTATATACAAGGTATGGATGGGGGGGCAGGTTCTATTAATAAAGGGGCAGATGAGTGTTTAAGCAGCACAAATCATTCATTACTCTGGCAGTGGCCAGGCTGCTTGACTGTTGGACCTGTACAGAGAGCCCACCCATTTCCCAGCATAGGTATTCTTCTGTATTAAACACTGTTTGCTCATAGCCTGTACAGAGAGATACTATAGAGCTGTGCCAGTATAGTTACTCTTCTATAATAAGCACAAGCCAGTAGGAACAGCCCCCTAAATTCCCTTACAGCCTGTACAAAGAGATACAGTAAGGGGGTTATTTATCAGAGGTTGAGTTTGTGAGGTTTTTGTTTTATACCTCAAATAAACTTATAATTCGAATGTGTGCTTATTCATAAAAAAATAAAAATACAAATGTAAAAAACGCCTGTCTGCATTCAGGGGGAAAAACCTGAATAATCATATTATTGGGCAAAAAAAATGAGCACAGCACACAGAAAAAAATTCAAACATTGTGAAGGCAAAAAACATATTCGAATTGTTCAAGGGACCTCTGCCATTGACTTCTACATGACCTCGACAGGTTTTAGCTGGTGTATTTTCAGATTTGAGCTATTTCTAGCTTTGTTTCATATTTTCCATGAAAGTCACAGACATATTTGCATTTACGATGTGCAGTTCAGCAGACAATGCCCTGTATGTTTGTGCAAAGCCTGTACATGGAGATAAGGTAAATTAGGGTAGCAGAAATAGTAACCCCCTTATTGACAGAACCCACAGGGTTAGTACATGGGCAAGATGGCAGCAGGTTATGTTTCAATGGGCACCTGCAGCAGGAGTGCTGCGACCATTAGGCAAGATGGCACTCGACTCGCTCCGACTCTGAATTTCCCACTTATGTTCATGAAAACTAATGAGAGGCAAAATTGGTACTTCAGAGAGAACCTACAGAAGAAATGCCCTCCTGGCTGTGGAGAAGGTGGAGCTACACTTGCTTCCTGCCCCCTAGCTTGCACCCAAAGTATTCTGCTAGAAGTTCAGCAACTATACACGTTTCATGGTATGAACATAGTTCTCATCAAGTATTGAACAGACTGTAGTGCAAGATTGTGTTGTTCCATCCCAAGTGGGTTTGTTAATTGTGCAGAGGTAATACTATACCAGCATGTTCCAAGATATGTCAGACAGAGATGCGTGGCATATAGATTCAACATGCATTAAATTGCTGGCTATTCACTTTTTCCTTTTTTATTTATTTTTTGTATTTCAATAGCGTATAGTAAGCAACATTTTTTATTACGTGTTAAAGTATTCCGTATCATATAGTTGTATAAATGGAAAAACATGTTTCTATTACCTGGTTAAAGATAGGGAATGAAAAGGAGATGAGAAAAGGGGAGAAATAAGAACGAGGAAGGCTAGCAACATTTGCAGCAAAGGTATAGGAACCATTATCCAGAAACCCATTATCCAGATATCTCTGAATTATGTAAAGTGTCTCACATAGACTCCATTTTATCCAAATAATCCAGATTTCATTTTTCTCTGTAATAATAATTCTGTAGTTTGTACTTGATCCAAACTAAGATATAATTAATCCTTTTTGGAGGCAAAACCAACCTTTTGGGTTTATTTAATGTTTACATGCTTTTCTAGTAGACTTAATGTATGAAGATCCAAATTACAGAAAGAGCCATTTTCTGAAAAACCCAGGTCCTGATCATTCTGGATAAGAGGTCCCATACCTGTACATGTATTTGTATTGCAGAAATCGTATTAACATCAAAATTGATCATATGGACTGACCATTCTAGTCATTGGGAGATGTAATCTGATTCCTGATGCACATTAAGTCTTAAATCTATTATACTTCTGTTGGATTTTGTATTTATTTAACTAACTATTCTTTGTTTTGTCTTGCAGGTAGAGAGTCCAGTGCTGTCCTGTCTCCTAATAGGATTGGTAAGTATTATGTATAGGTGCTGTCATCTCTTGCATTTCACAGATTTTTGATGTAAGGCAAGATGAGCTTGGGGAAACGTCTGTAACTGTGGGATCTTGTGTGTATAGTAAACAATGATTTTCTGTAACTGTGGGTTAACATAAAAAGTAAGGTTTTATCAGTGATTTACATAGTAACATAGTAGACTAGGTTCATAGGCGGATGGGGTGATTTTTTTATTTGGGGAGGCTAAAAAGTGTTAAGTATATAACTGCAATGACCGTTAACATCCTAGGCTCAAGGTGGCCATACACGGGCAGAATAAAGCTGCTGTTATGGGTCCTTTAGACTGATTCAGCAATTTATATGGCCATGTGTGGGGGCTCCCGACAGGGTCTCCCGATTGATATCAGGCCAAAAATCGGCCACATGTCGATCTGGCAAGTTTGATGCGGTCCTGCGCCCTGTCTGCCCCCATTTGCAGCATTGTAATCTGATCGCTCGGCCAAACGCTCAGATTCACCCGATATCGCCCTGAGGTTAGTGGGCATATTGGGTTAAGATCCGCAACCTCGCCAAATTTTTAGTGGGCAGATTTTATTGTGTATGTCCACCTTCACCTAAACATTTTTTCGTCACACACATGTTGATAACTCTTTTGTGCTAAAGCAAAGATTCTGTTAGTAGCAGTGCAGGGTAACAGAAATATCCAATACTTTTAGTGTTGTTGGTCCTTTAAAGTTGCGCCTTTTTAACTACATTCAGTCCTATAGCTCTCCCTCTAAATAGATGAATTCCATACCAACAGCTTACCTTACACTTTTTTTCAGTCCCCACACTTATTTTGCATTTTTCATCAGCCCCTGCAATAACCCCTGCAGCTAGACAATCTTCCATACACCCCAGCAGAACTATATCATCCCATACAGACCCAAAAGATCCTGACCCAAGACTTTTCACTCTGTAACTCCAAGACTCTGCTTGTTTAGGTCAGTATTAGGGAATTTTATAGAAATCCAAGCTTAATAACAGTTAGGAAAATCTTGCAAACATTTCAGCTCCCATATATCACAAAAAAATCCTATCTACAGCATAGCAGCTAAGTTAAATAAATGAATATCTTGGGGCTTATTATATTATTAAGTTACACTACACACCTTCTCCTTCTATCTACATGAGTTTCTCTGGCTCAGTGATCCTCCGTGTAGTCCCGCCCCTTGCTGGGCGGTTCTAAACCTACACTGGGAAGGAAGACAGGCAAGAGTAGCAGAGTCTGAGACAAAGAAGTTCTCCTTTGCCTGCAAGGTGGAGAACACCGTGGCTCGATTATTACGGTCTTCTATTTGCATACCTATTCCATTCACTTCTTAACCCTCCCCATAGAACTCTGACATGCCATTGCCAGTTTATGCCTTTTAACTTGTTGCGTCCCTCATGATTATGAGTTAGACTCCCGTGTAGCACAATACTGTATGCTTGATTAAATTTACAGAGGAATTTGGTTTGGAGAGGCTTAGCCTCCCCAAGCCTTCATTAAAATCCGCCTATGGTTAGGTTGAATACTCATTTTCTGCTGGATATTTTGCGACAACCCCTAAGCTTAGCTTCTCAACAGCTACTCAGAGCCTACTGAGCATGTGAGTGTCACAGACACTTTCCAAGATGGTGACCCCCTGTGTTTGAAGTCCTGGATCATTGCTGCTATTGAGAAGCTGAAACTTTAGGCTGGTTCAATATAGAAAATATGGCATTTTTCACCATATTAATTCTTAGGGTTTATTTCTCCTTTAAGTGTAAAGGGGCAGGGAGAGTGTGTTGATTATATATACACTCATGATACATATATACAGTATATTCATTGACCCTTACCCTTACAAATTGTCACATTAAGATATTAAGTGTGCCCTCTTACAAGTTATCCTTAATTTACTAATTGTTGGAGTTTGACTGTAGGCAGGACCGCCATCAGAAATAGCAGGGCCCCATATGACAAAATTCCTTGGGATGCGCCCACCACAAGTCCCACCTTCAGGTCCGCCCCCCACCACACAAAATATTGGTGGCTAGAGTTTCCCACATGTTAATAAAAAATAAAAAATATATTGGTGGTCAGGCCCCCCCCCTAAAAAAAACATTTGTGGCTAGGGCCCCCCTATTAAAAAAATATTGGTGGCTAGGAACCACATTAGAAAAAAAAGTTGGTGGCCAGCCCCCCCCCCCCCCACATTATAAGAAAATTGTTGGCTAGGGCCCCTTAAAATGTGCATGCCTTCCCGAAGTCAGCAGCTCTCAGAAAGATGGGGGGCCCGGCTAATCAAGTAAGTGTGGCGTGGCCGGGTCCCCCTTACCCTCGGGGCTCCCTACAACTCTCCCCCCTGTCCCCCCCCTGATGGCGGCCCTGACTGTAGGCCATAGTTACCTCTACACATTTGTATATTCCTGTAGTACAAATATAGCCAATCCATGTGTCACAACCAATAAACTGAATAAGTGAGATACCACCAAATGTAAAATGACTGTACATTGCACTTCAGAAACTACATATATTTCTATTTTTTAATTACACTGTTATTTTTTACCACACGGTTTCCCCTTGAAAGATTTTCACATCTTCAATATTCCTAAACAAGGACTACATTTCTTACAAGGGAGTTTAGTTTCATTAAAATTGGTGGCGGAACTACCAGCGGAGCAGGGGGTGCAATTGGACCAGGGCCCCCCAGTAGCTTGCACACTGATGAAGCCAGCCATAAAACTGTGAATGGATGGGGGTTGGGGGGCCTGGCTGCATGTCCCGCACCCCTGGCCCACCCAACACTAGTTATGTTACTGATTAAAATGGAAATGATCAAGTTATGCCAAAACATTTTCCACTCTTCCCCTGTAGGGATGTGCAGGTTGACCTGAAAGGGCTTGAGTTGAAATTCGGGTGCCTGCTGCGGGTCTCGGTTGGTTGCAGCACTGACTGGGGAATTACACTTCTCCTCTGCTTTGGAAAATGTTGTCTTCAGAAGCTCACAGAAGTAATGTACAGAGAGGGGTGAGATGCAACTTGCCTTGTCCATGATAAAACACTTGTGCTTCAGCACTGTACCCTTTAATCACACTGGTAGACTAAGGTTTGGAATGATTTGTACAAGAGACAAAACTTTAAATTATTGCTTGAAAAAGTCCTTAAAAATTCTTTTGGGTAACCGGATTCAGGGCCGGTCTTACCAACTGCCGGGCCCAATTGAATTATTTTGGCGGGGCCCCCTAGACAGAGTTTTGTTGTCTGGCAAAGGGTTCCAGAGTGGGTGGCAAATAGTCACTGCCTTTCCCTCTATCCCATAAGTGCTGCCAGTTGGGGACTCTGTTCCTTCTAAATTGTTTTAGGTTATGTGCACAAAAAAATATTTTGTACATCTTTTAAGCGACCACTGTACAGATTTGTGAGCAGAACCATGGATTATAAAAAAAAATTAGCTCATTTTTATTTTTATGGAGTTCACAAAAAAAACACAGCACAGATATTGATTTTCACTGTATATGTAAGGATGAGTGCATTATTTAAAGAACTACTCTCAAACCTTCCTGTTGTAGTAAGAATAGAACAGGGCAATACCTATGCTGCCATAGTTTTATGGTATCTCTTCTGTACAGACTATGAGCAAACTTAGGGACTGTCCTGCTGAATTGTGCTTAGTACAGGGAATACCTATGCTGCCATAGTTTATGGTGATCTCTTCTGACAACTATGAGCAAACTAGGGGACTGTTCCTGCGACTGAATTGTGCTAGTACAGGGCAATACTATTGCTGCCATGTTTTTGTGTGATCCTCTCTGTTACAGACTATGGAGCAAATCGAATTTGTGCTTATAAGGGAATACATATGCTGCCATAAGTTTATGGATCTCTCTGTACAGACTATGAGCAAACTTAGGGACTGTTCCTGCTGAATTGTGCTTAGTACAGGGAATACCTATGCTGCCATAGTTTTATGGGATCTCTCTGTACAGACTATGAGCAAACTTAGGGACTGTTCCTGCTGAATTGTGCTTAGTACAGGGAATACCTATGCTGCCATAGTTTTATGGGATCTCTCTGTACAGACTATGAGCAAACTTAGGGGACTGTTCCTGCTGAATTCTGCTTAGTACAGGGGAATACCTATGCTGCCATAGTTTTATGGGGTCTCTCTGTACAGACTATGAGCAAACTTAGGGGACTGTTCCTGCTGAATTGTGCTTAGTACAGGGCAATACCTATGCTGCCATGTTTTTATGGGATCTCTCTGTACAGACTATGAGCAAACGAATTGTGCTTAGTACAGGGGAATACATATGCTGCCATAGTTTTATGGGATCTCTCTGTACAGACTATGAGCAAACTTAGGGACTGTTCCTGCTGAATTGTGCTTAGTACAGGGAATACCTATGCTGCCATAGTTTTATGGGATCTCTCTGTACAGACTATGAGCAAACTTAGGGACTGTTCCTGCTGAATTGTGCTTAGTACAGGGAATACCTATGCTGCCATAGTTTTATGGGATCTCTCTGTACAGACTATGAGCAAACTTAGGGGACTGTTCCTGCTGAATTGTGCTTAGTACAGGGGAATACCTATGCTGCCATAGTTTTATGGGGTCTCTCTGTACAGACTATGAGCAAACTTAGGGGACTGTTCCTGCTGAATTGTGCTTAGTACAGGGCAATACCTATGCTGCCATGTTTTTATGGGATCTCTCTGTACAGACTATGAGCAAACGAATTGTGCTTAGTACAGGGGAATACATATGCTGCCATAGTTTTATGGGATCTCTCTGTACAGACTATGAGCAAACTTAGGGACTGTTCCTGCTGAATTGTGCTTAGTACAGGGAATACCTATGCTGCCATAGTTTTATGGGATCTCTCTGTACAGACTATGAGCAAACTTAGGGACTGTTCCTGCTGAATTGTGCTTAGTACAGGGAATACCTATGCTGCCATATTTTTATGGGATCTCTCTGTACAGACTATGAGCAAACTTAGGGGACTGTTCCTGCTGAATTGTGCTTAGTACAGGGCAATACCTATGCTGCCATGTTTTTATGGGATCTCTCTGTACAGACTATGAGCAAACGAATTGTGCTTAGTACAGGGGAATACATATGCTGCCATAGTTTTATGGGATCTCTCTGTACAGACTATGAGCAAACTTAGGGACTGTTCCTGCTGAATTGTGCTTAGTACAGGGAATACCTATGCTGCCATAGTTTTATGGGATCTCTCTGTACAGACTATGAGCAAACTTAGGGACTGTTCCTGCTGAATTGTGCTTAGTACAGGGAATACCTATGCTGCCATAGTTTTATGGGATCTCTCTGTACAGACTATGAGCAAACTTAGGGGACTGTTCCTGCTGAATTGTGCTTAGTACAGGGGAATACCTATGCTGCCATAGTTTTATGGGGTCTCTCTGTACAGACTATGAGCAAACTTAGGGGACTGTTCCTGCTGAATTGTGCTTAGTACAGGGCAATACCTATGCTGCCATGTTTTTATGGGATCTCTCTGTACAGACTATGAGCAAACGAATTGTGCTTAGTACAGGGGAATACATATGCTGCCATAGTTTTATGGGATCTCTCTGTACAGACTATGAGCAAACTTAGGGACTGTTCCTGCTGAATTGTGCTTAGTACAGGGAATACCTATGCTGCCATAGTTTTATGGGATCTCTCTGTACAGACTATGAGCAAACTTAGGGACTGTTCCTGCTGAATTGTGCTTAGTACAGGGAATACCTATGCTGCCATATTTTTATGGGATCTCTCTGTACAGACTATGAGCAAACTTAGGGACTGTTCCTGCTGAATTGTGCTTAGTACAGGGAATACCTATGCTGTCATAGTTTTATGGGATCTTTTTGTACAGACTATGAGCAAACTTAGGGGACTGTTCCTGCTGAATTATGCTTAGTACAGAGGAATACCTATGCTGCCATAGTTTAATGGGATCTCTTTGTACAGACTATGAGCAAATTTAGGGACTGTTCCTGCTGAATTGTGCTTAGTACAGGGAATACCTATGCTGTCATAGTTTTATGGGATCTTTTTGTACAGGCTATGAGCAAACTTAGGGGACTGTTCCTGTAGAATTTAGACCATGCCCACTTGAGAAACATTGAATATATAGATATATCTAAGCAACTACTTTAAGTCTTTCATAGCACAAATCTAATCTTCTGAGAAAAAAGCCATTGATGCAATTTTTATTTATAACTCCCAAAAACATTTAGCAGAAAGAACCTAGTTGCAATTCCATGTATAATACCCCAGAACTAAAAGCAGGATGAACACAGTGACATGTATCAAGTGGCACAGAGGCAATTTCATGTACAAATACCCCAGAATTCATAGCAAGGGGGCAAAGCAGCACTTTCATGGACAAATGCCCCCAGAACTAAAAGCAGGGTGGTACAGAGCCAATTACATGTCCAAATACCCCCAAAACGGAGAGCAAGGTGGTAAAGTGGCAATTTCATGGACAAATACCCCAAAACTCATAGCAAGGTTGAACAGTGACAAATTCATAGATCACAGTTATTTTTTGTACAATTACCTCAGAATGTGTATTAAAATAAATAAATATCACATATCTAAGCTGAAGTTCTTACCAGCATCAGTTATTCCTGCACTAACATTTTGGGTGGGGAAGAGGGATTTTAGGAAAGTAACTAGCCAAAAAGTTTTTTCCAGAGCGCCGTAGAGTGATGAAAATTCTTTCCCGTCCCTTCAGATAAGGACTCAATGTGTGGGCGGGAAGTTTAAATCACTGTCAGTGAGTTAGTAATTGGATCGCTGCAGCTCTTCCGTTCCTCTGATATTCTTATCACTTACTCTTGCCTGACGCAGCCAAGTCTGGAGACAGGAAGATCATATTCACAGGTAGGAGGGGGCTTCGCACAGCATGTGAAGTAACCAGAACGGAGCCAGCTGTACGGAAAGCATTTTAGGACATCTGTACAGCTGATCTGTCAAGCGCACAAGTGATCATTCGTGGGGACGAGGAAGTAAAAGCATTTCCTAGTTCCTCCTACCTAGTTGCCATGGTGCGGAACTGCGGGGCCCCCACAGGCGCGGGGCCCGATTGGGCCCAATTGGTCCAATCGGCCTAAAACCGCCACTGACCGGATTCCTCCATACATTTTCTAACATATGGAACATTAACTTTACAGTGGGTTCATGTGTAGGGCATTATAACAACTCTATTAATTAAGGTTCCCTTGACTTGTGTAATGTATTTGCTGCAACATATATACGTCTATTCAACCTTAAATGTCCCGCCGGATTCAGATTAGCCTGACTGAAGACCTCTAACGAAGTTGCACTAGGATTTGCTCGCTTTGCCGAAATAACGCTACAGAAAATTAGCCAGCGTTCGGCGCCCTGGACGCAAATTTAAATGTTAGTAATTTAGTGCTGTCTGACCGAAATTTTCACCTGGCAAAGTGTTGCGATGACTGTGAATTTTCACCGCTTAGTAAATTTACCCCTAAAGGTCTTCTGCATTCAGCCAATTATCAATATATTAAAACAGGGATTATTTTGTCCATACAGGGAATAACGGTCTTTCCGTTATTTGGCTCTCCATACCTCAATTCTAAATACCGGATTATTACATCCTAAGTTAGGGTCAAAGTACATGGGTACTTGTAAGAAAAAGGAAACCATTGTTTAAAAATGTGACTTATTTTAAATAATATGGAGAACTGCCTTCCTGTAATTTGGAACTTTCTGGATGAACCGGTTTCCAGATAACAGATCCCACACCTTGTATATTCAAACTGGCCAAATATGTCAAAGTCATTCCCTGGTCTGGCCAGTCCTACACTCACTTCATTTATACTTCTTTATTATATATTTATCACAGGGACTAAATATACCTGCAACTGTAATGTATGCTGGCCGCAAAACAAAACAAACATAACAAACAACCAGAAAAAAGCAGGCGTCAGCCCCCCTAATTTGGCACATTCACAGCTAAATTTTGCATCATTCGTAAACTAGTTGGCCAGCAAAAATCACATGAACATTGTCAGGGGTTGGAGAAAACCGTTTTAGGGATATAAGATTCCTTCTACTGCATCCTCTAATAAACAGATCAGGAAGGTTTAGGGACACTAAAGCCAAACATAAAGCTGCCCATTGAGGCCTCCAGTGCACTATAGAGATTGACTTAAAGGGTGGTTCACATTTAAGTTAACTTTTAGTATGTTATAGAATGGAGCTAATTCTAAGCAACTTTTTCATTGCCTCATTTTTTTTTAAAGTTGTTTGAATCCATTTTGCTTTTCTGTATATTTCTTTATATAATACACAGTGCGTGAATATACCTGTAAATTATATCTGTATAAAACTGAAACTTGGGTATTTTATTAATAAAGTACCCCCGTTGCTAAATATAAGGATATTAGAAGTCACTGTCAGCCTTGTCCTTTTATATGATCATGGGAACTCCTTGGCAACTAATAATAGTCCTTATATTTTTACAATAGTTGAGTATTATCTCTATATTAATTTGCTGCTATTTCTGACCCTTTACAGTGTTCAAATGGTGGGTCACTGACCCATCTAAAAATGCAATTGGTCTGTAATATTATTGCCACTTTAATGGTAATTGCTAGGTTAATTTAGACTCTGTATAAAACCATTTGCCTAAAATTGCAAAACTTGAGAGCTGCTGAATAAAGCTCAATAACTCAAAACCACAAATAATATAAAATTAAAAAAACCAATTGTAAATTGTCTC